>NC_087503.1:906250-1208333 GCF_036417665.1 Passer domesticus | reverse complement strand
CAGCCACTTTTCCCGTGCTTTGGTCCCCACTCACTGCAGACGTGCTCCCCAGCTGCTCTGCCTTGGCTCAGCTGATGCTGCACCAAGGACCATTTGACACAGAGCACAGCACCATCCCCGACCTGCTCCAGAGCCCTCTCTGCCCAAAACTACCTCCCACCCTTGGCACTCCAAAAGCCAGCACATGACTAAGACAGCTGCTCATTTTCCCTGAGGAAAAGGGAGGAAGGAATTCCAGAATCAAAGCTCTTCCATTCCTAATGCCATTGGAACAGCCCTTCTCCCAGCCAATCACCAGCCCAGACACCTCTGTGCTTTCAGAGAATGTCAGAAGGGAAAGGCTCCCTTCCCTGACCCACCTACACCTTCAGAGCTGCTTTCTGCACTGGGTGCTGCTGTGGGAATTCTTAAAATCACAGAGTTTTGGGAAAGGTACAAAAAGCAAACCTCAGCGACAACAAAGCTACGATGAGAGCTAAGCAATGGCCCTAAGATTTATCAACAGAAAAATTACAGAAGTAGAAAACTAAGACAAATCAAACAATGCTCTGTATATTAACACTTGTCCCTAAGCTACAGAGAAGTATATCTAACAAGATATTAAGAAGTTCTAAGCTTAATTATAGAGCTCTGTGCATTGTCCTTTAAAGCTTACAAACAAGTATTATACACAAAAGAAGCAAACATATTATTAACAAAAAATACATGTACTTATAGCAGCTAGATAGAACAACTTTCAAGATGCTTTTCCTTTGCGTGATGAGTCAAAAAAACTTTTAAAGTAAGTTGTTACATTAAGTTCTTTGTCTACTACCAAAAATGTAAACTACTAACATTTTCTCATTGTCATAAATATGCAACAAGAGTAATGCTAAAAAATAAGTAATTTAAGACATGCTCCACATCAATCCCATCCCATTCATCATTTCTACATAAAGCCCCAACCAACAGCAGCTTCCAGCATGCAAAGGCCAACCTGCAGCAGCTGAAGTTGCAGAAGGCACACCATGTTAGAAGCAAACTCTGGAGTGTCTGGACAGGAGATCCAGTTCTTCATGCTACCCTTCTGAAGAGAGACTTAGATTTGCACATCTTTCTTACATCCCATCACTGCATACTCACTTCAGTTGATTGGAGCCTTTGTTGGCTGAAAGCCAAAATTATTTGGTTGGGAATGTTTTGTCTCATTCCTTTTTCTTCCTGGGAGTGTCCCCTTTGTCTTCCTTCTAGTAGGAAGAATAAAAAAAGGGAAAAAATTGACTCAGGTCCTAAAAGTTTACCTAAAGTACAGACCAATACAGCTCACTTTGATAGATTCTGGCTGAAAACATTGAAAATAACACACTGGAACTCCCTTGAGAAGAGAAGCATCGTGGCTCCACTGACAACCTATGAAGGGGAAACTCCACATGGGCTTTTCAAGCACCATCTTGCTCATTGTCCAAACCCACCTGCCCTGGCCCCTCTCACCTTCTTCTTTCCAGGGGACTCCTCAGGACTCCTCATGGCTTTCCTCTTCAAGTCTGCCTTCCTTGAAGGCAAGAACAACTTCTTCTCCCCAGGAGGCAAGGGCACTTTCTCCCTGTGCCATTCCCCAGGCCTGTGGCTACTGGGGATGAGGGCATCACATTCCTGAGCATGTCTCAGGAGCCTGGCATCCAAAAAGCCTTTGGCGTTGGCCTGCTGGGAGCCCTTGTCCTTTCTCTCCTCAGAGGGCTTGTGAAGTGCCGGCTGCAGGGCTTTTTTAGTGGTGGATTTTGGCTCCTCTGTTTTCTTCACTTGGGGCTGGTGCTTGCAAGACTGGTCTCTGACCTCCAAAGGACCAGGCTCACTCTCCAGCTTCAGGACTTTTTTCCATTTGTCATGCACCAGGGGCTTGCTGGGCCTTTTGATACCCACAGTCTTCCTGGGCAAGGCCTCCTTGGTGTGCACAAGAGGCTTCAGAGAGCTGAGTGTGCTCATAACGTGAGATTCCAGAGGAGCCTGAGTCACTCGGCCAGAGGTCTTGTGAAAATGCTTGGTGGTTTGGCCAGAGGTCTTTTGAGTGTCCTCGGCCACTTGGCCACAGCTCTTGGGAGGAGGCTCCCTTGCCTTGGAGTGGTGCTGGCAGGAAGTGCTGCTGATGCCCGGCTCCTGCCTCACACCCTCCTCACGACCATTCCCACAGGCAATTTCCCTGGGACCTTCTCTTGCCACTAATCCTTGCTTTCTCTGGGTCACCAGGTTGTCAAGGCACCACTTTTTAGCAGTCGATGGCTCAGGCTGCCAACAAAAGAGAAAAGAAGGATTCAAGACTGGTGCCTTTTGTGACTCTTTCTGTCCTAGCACAGCTCAACAGAGCCCAGGGACTCTTGCCCAGAGGTCATCAAGTCTGGCCTTTGGCCTGTGAAGAAATGACTCTAAACTAACCAGCAACAAACTTGCTCCTTGAGCACCATGCATGGATATGTGAGGAATAAAAAACCATAAACCAGTCAGTGGCAAATACCTAAGCCTTCATTGCAGTGAGAGGGGTCTTACAAATCAGTATTTCCAGGGCAAACCAGGCAGAATTTGGTAACAGAGTACCACATCTGCTTCCTTCCTAAGACATGGCACTGCAGTGGGCAAGGGGCTGTGGAAGCAGCCTCTCCATGGTCTCTGAATTCACCTCACACACTGACAGGTCCAGCACCCTTGGAAGGTTGTCCTCCTCACTGTCACTGCAGCTGATCTCTCTGTCACAGACGGAGGAGCTGTGGCACTCCCTGGTGCTCCCTGACTCCGAGCTGCTGGGCTGTGCTGCTACCACCCTCTTGTGCTGGGACTGGAGAGCTCTGCAAGGCCACCAGGAGACAAAATTAGGAAGCAGCAGGGGGAAAGATTACTTACATATTCCACTGACATGGAAGCATTCAAACCTAAAACTGAACCCTGTGTTTGGGCACTGAGAGCAGAGGGGAGAAGGCCAGAGGAATACATTGCCTTACTCAAAATACGAAGTACCAGAATGAAAAAATGCTTGCAAATTATCAAATCTCCAACTCACACCCATTCAGACAAACATAAACAGCTCCCAAAGCTTATAGAAATTTTATCTTTATCCCACTCTGCAACTAACAATATTATTAGCATATAAAGTGAGGTTCCTAAAAAGTCCATGTGAAATACTATATTTCTTTGCGTTTCTTTTGAAATAAAAGAACTACAACACATTTTTGAAAACCTCTACTTGGGCAATTGAAGAAAGTTTTACAACAAAGGAACTTGAAAATGTCATCAGTAGATCTACACAGTTTAGGTAGCTGTAGCATTACTTGTCCTGCCATAACCATATGCACCAAAACCATAGCCAGGAATGATCCAATTCAGCTGGTATCCCTTGGCATTTATGTCAGCCTCAGCATTATCAGTAGGTTGACAAGTACCAAGTGGGACAAGATGTTAAGCACCACAGATTAAAAGAAGACAAAAACTTCAGTCTGGTACACAAAGACTTAAGAGGTTTTTTCTTCACTTTTATTATGTTTTGCTTTTTATCACAGCCAGTGTAGTCGTGACATGGTTTAGTGCACTTGGCATTGCTGGATTAACAACAGGACTTGATGACCTTCAAGTGCTTTTCAAACCTTAACAATTTAGTGAGTCCATCATAAAACAACACTTTTTCTGTTGGTGAAAATTCCCTGCAATCAAGTTTGCTGAGAAAAATTTACTAATAACCCAAACTGATGTGCATTCCAGGTTCTTGTAAGCAACTGCCCAGCAGAGATGAGAACAGAGCCTGGTTACTTACAATGCTCTTGGCTGAGAACTGGGCAATGTTTCTGAAGCTGTGCCAGCCTGCTCTGGAAAGCAGAAATGAAAAGGTTGCCTTTATATGCCGCCCTCAGAGCGTATATTACCCTGTGGTCTCTCAGCACCAGATTAGAGAGTCACTTTCTTCTAGGGAGGGCTTTGCCACCAAGATTGTTCATCACTCCAGATGGGAGTTTCCTAACTCAATACTGCTTGTCCTCTGCTGAACCGCTACCTTGAGCTCAAGGTAATGAATGGTCAGAGCTTCCTAAGCCATTCCTAAATCCATCCCTGTTCAGCAAAGCAGAGGAAATCACCCTGCTTCATCAGTAGGAACACTTGATGGTCTCTGCTACAGAGAACACACAAAATTACCTGACAGCACACAAAGAATTGTGTTTAGTTTGCATGTCTACTTACTCTGCTTCTGTGCTGCAGATCCATCAGGTTGGGATTCCTAGAATAAAAGGACAAAGGAGCTTAGCATGAAGTTAAACAGCACATCTACTGACATCAAAACTGTGTTAATGGCACCTTATGGGCATGTGCATTTTTGAAGAAATCTTTTGAAAACACTCTAAGAGCTGCCAAAGAGCTGAGCTGAATTTCTGCTCAGCAGAAAGATCTCTTGTCATTTCTCAGAAGGCCTGGCATAAATGGGCTGGGTCACCTTTGTTGCCAATGGAAGTTTGGAAGTCTCTGCTCTTGGAGGTGTCTGGAGATGGGACAGGAGAGCTGGCAGTGAGCTGCTCATTTCCTGGAAAGAGAGGGAGAGAAGCAGCTCTCAAAATGGATTTTGCCCCCACCCAGTTTGTTAATGTATGTGAAACATTAGCAAACACAGAGATCATCTATTTAAGAGCACTTACCCTGAAAATTTCTTCAATTGATGGCACATCAGAGGGCTTCTTTGCCTGAAACAAGAACGAGGGAAACAGCAGGAGTTTGTTTGGGTTTGTTACTAATTGGCAGGAACTCAGCAAACCTTTGCTTACCAACAGCTCCATAAATGTATTGCAGATGTATTAATAATAAAAAGAGAGTAAGAATGAAAAAGACTGATCTAAAGGAGAGTTAACAACAGAGACCAGGCATGGACAGAGTTGAACCCAGCAATGTCAACTCCTCTTACTCTTCCTGCTCTGAGATGTGTGTCTTCCCTTTGCAATCTGGCAATCAGGGGGCACTGCTTCCATCTCTAGACTACTGCTCCTCCTCCTACTGCTCTTTATTACTATTACTAATTTTTGAAATGATTAAAATTGATTGAGTTACTATTATGGTCATTATCATCATCATCATCACTACCATATCCTTATTATCTGTAATTTTAAAATAAAGTATGTTTTTGTAATCTGCTCCCTTTATGAAACTGCACTTTCCCTAAGCTGCTGTTGAAGCAGTTGATCCTTGCCTGCAAAGGCACACGCTGCATGTAAGACTTGTGCATAAAGCCTCAGTAGTTTAAAAAAACACTAAGGCAGTTAGAAATAATAATTGCCAATTCTTCTAAGACAGTTCACAAGAGATAAGAATATTTGTCATTTAGACATATAAAATCAGAGTCTTTCTTTTACTGAAGTTAACAAAAAAACAAACCAAAACCACCTGGGTATAATGCAGCCCCACACATGGTACAGCTTCTGCTTGGTTTCTAACTCTTAACACGGTTTATGGTCAGGGAACTCAGGCAGGTCTCCAGGCAGGCTCCTTCTGCCAAGACCGAACTTCTGCTCAGCAGAAAGATCTCTTGTCATTTATTGGAAGCCCCGTAAAAACTGGGCTGGGTTACCTTTGCCTGCACAGGAAATTTGGAAGTCTCTGTTCTCTCAGGTGACTGAAGGGAGGGCAGAAGAGGGGGCAGGGGGCTGCACATTTCCTGCAAAGAGAGGGAGAGAAGCAGCTCTCAGGACACAGAGGGAGTTTCACCCTTCCCAGAGTCAGAGGGATCCACCTCCCCATGGATCTGTACAGGCTTTCCCATGGAGATCTGCTACTGAAGAATACCCACCTTCAATATTCCTTCAATGGACTGCACAGCAGTGTGCACCATGGGCTGGAACAAGAAAGAGGGAAGCACTGTCAGTTTGTTTGGGGATTTTCCTCATTGATAGCAACCAAGCATGCACTCAGTCAACATTTCCTGACCAGCAGCTCTAAAAATGTCGTGCAAGTTCATCCATCATGAAATGCTAGTAAGGAATAACAGTTTCGTCTGAAGGGCACTGAGGAAAAGAGACCAGGCACAGCAAGAGCTGAGACCACCAGTCACCTCCTGCAAGATCAAGGTCTGGCTTCCCTGGCAGTCAGGAAACACCCTTTCCATTGCTGACTTTTTATTCATCTTATTAAGAAAGTATGTTTCTGCAGTGTCCTCCCTTTATTGAATATCACTTCCTGTAGTTGCTAGTGTAGCAGCTAAGCTCTGCCTTCAAAGGCTTAGACTGCCTCTGCATGTGAAAGAGTTGAGCAAAAAGTTTCATTAGTTAAGAAAAACAGTTAGAAAATATAGTTTTCAATTCCAGAGAAATTCCCAGTTCAGTTCTAGAGAAGGAGTAATATTTGTCATTCACCCAAATAATACAAGAATCATTTTTCTGAAATAAAAAACAAAACAAAAAAACCCCAACCAAACAAACCCCAAAACCAAACAACCTTGATTGAAATGCAACCCTTTTAAGGTGCAGTTGGTGCTTGGCTTCCAGTTCAGAACACTCTTCCTACTCAGGTAACTCGGGCTGGCTCTAGGCTGGCTCCTCCTGCCAAGACTGAGCTTTTGCTTGGCAAAGCACTTGACCATCATCACTTGGCCTCCTGGAAAGGCATCCTACTACTTCTTACACACAGCACTTGAACACAGAAAAGGGCTCAGCCTTACAGGCACAGGAGCTTTTCTGAAGGACTAAAGCAGAGACCACAAACTTCACACTAAGCCCAGCTCATGGACCAGCTCTGCAAGGTTGCTTTGATTCTGGTGAGCATTTCTGGCACAAGGAAAAGCAGCCACACATGGAGCACGCACAAGATAGAGCAGACTACTCATCTGTTTTCAGCCAGCTTCAAGGGAGAAATTATCCTATTTCCTGAGAATAGCAGTGACTTTAAGTTGTCCTCAAATTCTGCTTCTCGCCTCCAGACTTCGTAAACTGCAGAGGAACACAGCTTGACTTGCCCTTTTTATCGTTTGGTTGGGATTGTTTTGACTCTCCTTTTTTCAACATCTCCGAGGAAGATGTCACATTCCTGTTCCTTTCTGCACACTGACACTCCCTAATTCTTGGCCCTGCCATGAAGCCTCTGACACATCCCAGTCTGTCAGTGCAGTCAATACCAGGCTCCCCACTGGGGCTGAGGGGCTCCTAAAGACACGAACAAGGAGGTTGGCTTTACAAACAGCTTTGTTCATGTGCTGGGAGAAGAGGTGAAACCTGGCACTGGAGCACAAGAGATACATCTGAGCCTCATTGATGCACTATTTTCAAGGCTTCTCACAGCTCCTTTGGAAAAATGCCTTCAAGAGACTGGGGTGATGTAGGAAGCGAAGGTTCTGCTTTGGGCAAGAGGAGAAAGAGCTGTTCAGGGTCTCTGTGAAGGCAAAGTGAGTCCCTGCATGGTTATCCCCTGTGGATTAAGTCATTCTGCACTGCATTCTGCTTGTCTGTTCCAGCTGGAAGCCTCAAGGTTTCAGTGCTGCCAGGAAAAGAAGCCATCAAGAAGGAATTCCCAGCTGCAGGTGACATGTGCCTTAGACACTGAATGAGCCAAACTCCTGGCCTGGAGGAAATGGCTTTCTGAAGGGATGTCCAGGATGTGCCAGGAAAAATCCTATTTGGCGTGCGGCTGTTCACTATAACTGAGGCCAAAGACTTTAATTCCAGTGGATTTCAAAGCAGGAGGAGGGAAGAACAGCAGAGTTTCTTCTGCTCTAGACCTCTTCACTGTCAGGTTCCCTGCAGGGCACGAGTCTCCCCACAGCTCTTGTTTCACCCAAAACAGCAGGGAGGGGTGACCTTTCATCCCAAGACCCCCTTGATCAGCCTTGCCAAGATCCTTTCTCTGGCTGAATCTTTCTCCTGCATGCAGCACAGCTCACTGGATATTTCCTGAGAGCCAAGGAGCCCAGCCCTGTTGCCCAATCACCTCTCCCATATTGAACACCCAGCACACAGGCCACAGATGCAGGGCTGCAGCCTCACTGTTTCTTCCTCCTCCTCCCTCTCCAGGCTTCAGCACTGCAGGGCTGTATGATCAAAGACAGGTTCATCTTTCTGAGAAGGTCGAAGGAGGGAAATAGGATACCAACAGAACTGAAACAAGCAGAAAATGAAAGATGGGACTTTTCCCTTACAGAGCCATTGTCCAAAACAACCATGAAGAGAAACCAGTGACTCAGGGGCCAAAGTCAGAGATCCCTGCTGCAGACGAGGATCATTCAGCATATTCACTCCAAGTTTCATCTCTCAGCTCCTAAATGGACTCCTCCTGGAGTGAAAAATCCAGAAGGGCTAGACAATGATGCCAAAGGACAAGTGGGAACACTGCCAGGTTTAGCACTGAAGTCCGGGAAGGGTTTATAAAGGAGAAAATCTAGAAAGGAAGCAGAGGGCAAGAAATGTCTGATGCTGCTGCAGAGGTCTCAAGGGGACACCTGAAGAGTAGCAGTATTTAAGGTCTCCTGTCCTGACTGCCCGCAGACAGCAGAGAGGGTGAGGCAAGGGGCTGTGGGAGCAGCCTCTACATTTGATTTGCATTCACCTCAGGTGCTGGTGCTCTTGGAAGTGCAGACACTGAGGAGCTGTGGCACTCCCTGGTGCTCCCTGACTCCGAGCTGCTGGGCTGTGCTGCTGCCACCCTCTTGTGCTGGGACTGGAGAGCTCTGCAAGGCCACCAGGAGACAAAATTAGGAAGCAGCAGTGAGGAAGGTTACTTACTTATTCCATTGACATGGCAGCATTCAAAACTAAAACTGAACTCTGTGTTTGGCCATTCAGAGCAGAGGGATGAAGGCCAGAGGAATACATTGCCATGCTCCAAAAATAAAGCATATATGAAAAACCACTCTGGGAATAATAAAACCTCCAACACCCACCCAGCCAGACAAGAATGTAAACAGATTTCACTGCTACATTGTGAAGCTGCATTCAGCCAACTCAAGTTGATAAAACCTACCAAAACGGCCCAGTGCCTTTCTGAAAGCCCCAACCCCCAAAAGAAACACTTCCAATAGAGGGTAACAAATATCAGGATGGATTCTTGGTCAATACAAAACCAGAGGATCTACAGACACACTGGGGGTCAGGAGGAGAATAGAATGGAGCACCAGGGGAAATACAAGTCTGGTTCTTAGGCCAACTCCAGCATGCCTGGATTGTTCATTTCTAATGGCACCCTTCCTAAAACCCCCACAAGAATGAAACCAACTTTCAACAGCAGCCCTGAGCAGCATCAAACCGAAGGCTGCAGCTTCAAGGGAAACCAGGAAGCTCTTCCCCTCTCCCCCATCAAATGAAAAGTGGTTGGTTTGTTCTAGAGGGTAGTATGGGAACACAACTGTACCTTGGAGGAGCCAGTGAAGAAGATGGCTTTTCCACAACCTGTTTTGGTCACAAAAACAGAGAGGAGAGGAGGAGGCAAGGTTAGCTGAGGGAACTAAGCCCAGTGCAACAAGTGGGGATGATTTCAAGGCATGTCTGTGTGCCTGGCGTAGGCACCACCTAAAAGCCACTTGGTCAGCAGCACTCTCAGCACTCCCACTTCTGGCTAACACTCTCAGATAATGCTTGTGCTGACAATCAAGATAAAATGGGCTTTGTGCTTCCACACAAATGACATGCTTCAAGTGTTCCAGAAAAACATCACATTGCAGATCACAACTGAAACACAAGTAGGAGTCCCTGAACCATTTTCCATTCCTCTGCCTCCTCTGGCTCAAACGTGTTACAGCTCTACCCATACAGAGCCTACTGAAAACAATGGAAAAGAGGCAAGAGAAGTTTGCTGCCACATTGGCCCACTCAGAAACACTCTGAGGCACAACGGCATCTGGTTCTCAGGAAGGCATGGGGCTGGATGCCCTTTGTTTCCCAAATGGAAATTTGGAAGCCCAGATACGAGGCAGCAGGTCCAGAGCCTTTGGACAAGGGGAGCTCAGGAAAGGCAACCCCCAGCTTGAGGGAGGAGCAGCTCTGCCTGCCTGGCATGAGTTGTCAGTCTGGTCCTTGAACTGCTCTAGGCAGCGTTACGCTCACAGACTGAGAGGAAGGCTGATCTTACAACTCCAGCTTTTATCCCTACTTCTCCTCAGCCCAGCCCAAAACACACCCTCAGGGAGGGCAACGTCTGCTGAGTCAGCAGGAGCTGAACAATGTATTTTTTCCCCAACCATTTCTTTCATGTATGCAGAACATGAGCAAATACAGAGATCTATTATGGAAGAGACCAAACTTCAACGTTTTTGCAGTGGATGGCACATCAATGGGCTTCTTTTTCTGAAACAAGAATCAGGGAGGCAGGAGGAGTTTGTTTGGCTTTTTTACTAATTGACATGGACACAGCAGCATTTGGTTACCAACAACTCTAGAAATGGCATGCAATTCCGTTCATAATCCAGTGCTACTGAGAATCAAAAGGCCCATCTGAAAGGAGAACTGAGAATGGAGGCCAAGTGGAAAAGCAGCTGACATTCCCAAAGTCATCTCTTCTTCCTTTGAGGAAAAGAGGAAATCCCTTTGGAACCTGGCAGGCTGGAAATATTCTTTCCATTCGTAAACTACTGCTGCTGCTACTACAACTACTACTACTACTACTACTACTACTACTACTACTACTACTACTACTACTACTACTACTCCTACTCCTGCTATTTATCATTACTGTGATTATGATGATGTAAGTATGTCTGTGCAGTCTTCTCCCTTTATGGAATTCTACTATTATATTATCAAGCAACACACTTTGTCTTCAAAGGCACAGGCTGCCTCAGCATTTAAAAAGTTCTGCAAAAAGCTTCCTTAGTTAAAAGAAAAACAGCCAGAAATAATAGATCCCAATTCTCCTAAGCCATTTCTAGAGAAAGGGGAATATTTCTTATTCACCCAAACAAAAGGAGACTCCTTATTCTTCTGAAGGCAACAGCAGTCTGGACAAGACACTGACTTCTGATGTTGCTGGAATGATGCCCCAGAGTTTATGCAAGTTTTAGCTGACTTTAGGCATCCATTTGTTGCCCCTGCAGGATTTACAAATCCCCGACTACCATTTCTCACTCTCCCCTTGCTTGGCAAAGGGATGGATTTAGCAGCCAAATTTGGAGCAATGGAGGCTCTCCAGGGGGGCTCAGAGACACACTATGGAGAGAAGTTGGCTTTGAGCTACCCCAAAGAGCTGAGTCCACGTCCAGCTGATGGCAGAAGCTGGCAGGGACTCCAGCCCTCCCTCAGAAACACTTGGTCTGAGAGAAAAACACTCCTTCCCCTCCCTCATTGCACTCTCCAAAGAAGATGCAGCATCCCTGCTCCTTTCTTCACATTCCCTCAATTGGGCTTGCAAGCAGCAAGGAAAAACACTGCCCATCGCTGGGAGCCTCAGGGCTGATTGCAGCACTCTGCACTTTCAAGGGCTGGAGATCCACACTGCTGCTTCATCTTTTTGGCATGAAGCATGGCTCCTGCAGAAGGCAAGGCCCTGCAGTGCTCTACTTCTCTCAGCTGCCTCCCGTTTTCCACAAGATGTTGCCTCCAGTCCTTTGCAGCTGATCAACAGCATTTTCCAGGAAAAGCTGGCTGCAGCCTCCAGCTTTTCCTTCTCATTCCAAGGGCCAAACA
Organism: Passer domesticus; assembly: GCF_036417665.1. Lineage (NCBI taxonomy): Eukaryota > Metazoa > Chordata > Aves > Passeriformes > Passeridae > Passer > Passer domesticus. Next base: position 1,196,733 of record NC_087503.1, on the reverse strand, counting down.
CAATTTGAAAACCATCTCCATGGCCATCCTACACCAGCTGCTGTGGTTCAGCACTGTGGGCTCCTACATTCCATAGGGCACAGCAACATCTCAGTGCTGATGGATCAGCCTGGCAAAACTCCAAATTGCACCTGGCAACCAAGTGCCTTTGACCTTTGGGGAGGCTGAGCCATGAACCAGACAGGGCCTGTGTGCTGCTCCCTTGGCCTTGAGGGACTGCAACAACAGAGGACCCCAACAATGGAACTCACCTTGACAGGCTCAGGAAAGATTTCAGATTGTGGAGCTTTGGCTTCTGACCTCCCATTTGAGAGGCCTTCATTGCTGGCACCGTAGTTCTGTTCAGGCTTAGGTCTGGTGCCCAGTGATTCTGGTGAGGATTCTCTCCATATGTCCTCACATGGATTTGTCTTACTGGAGGCTGGCCTGCGACTGGAGGCCTGGGAGTTGGATTGAGGCTTTTTTGGGATCCATCCGGGATTCAGAGGGGACTCATGGCTCAGGAGCACCTTGGAGTCCACGTCGCCCAGCAGGTTCTTGATGCGCCTTGACAGCTCATCTTCTTTATCTGTCTGCAGCACAAGAACAGATAGGGGGAAATGTCAGAAACAGCCCAAGCAAGAGATCCAGCTCAGCAAGAGACATTGCTCAGCATCTTCATGGAATCTCCATGCATCCCCACAAGGGCAGTTAGGCAAGCTCAGTGCAGCAGACGGGAAGATGCCGTGTTTGCAGGAATCAGGCTCAAGGCTGCTACAGCCCATGCAGAAGGCACAGCTCTCCTCTCCCACCCCAAGCCTCCTTCCTTCTCTCCTTCCAGCCTGCACTCCACTCCCATTACCTTGTAGGGCTTGGCAAAGAGGGGAGTCTTCTCCAAGAATGGATCTTTCTCCTCTGGAGTCACCTGCCTCCTCCGCCTCTCTTGCTCCACAATACGGAGCAAGTCTCTGTTGTTCTTCCACCTTTCACACAGAGACACAGAAAAGAGACTTAACACTCCAGGCCCTGTTTATACTCCCTGCAGAAACGGGGCCTTTCCCACAAGGGCACACGGCCAGCAGCAAAGCAATGTTGAAATCCTCAGCATGCTGACAGTGGACAGATCAGTTCTGTCCACTGTGTGCTGTGCCCCAGAGCCATGAGACACACAGGGGACAGCACACATCCTTCTCAGGCAATGCTACTCCTGATCCCAGCCTCCAAGAAGGCTGGGAAGGGAAGGACTCTCCCCCCATTTCCTTGTGAAACACTGAAGCAATCGCTGGGCTGATCAGCACATGAACTGGCAAATCCACTTGCAATGTTTAATGGGAGAAAGCACCACTCTTGTTCTCCTTCAGACCTCTCACCCCAGTCTCACCCCCTTGCGAGTCAAACAGAATATTCTGTTCTGAAGGTGTTTCAACTTTCAAGGCTTGAACTTTGCCCACTTTATTAACAACCTTGGAAATTCATTCTCGACTTCAAACATACATTTGGAAAGCTGTTTCCCTAGAAAATCATGGAGCTGCATTTAAAGCCATCCTATCAGCGTAATTAGAAAGGAGTTCTCAGGAATTCAGAACACACCAGGTCAAATCCCCCTGTTTCTTGTCAGCCACATATGTATGTACTCAATCACAGCTGAGAAAACACAAGAAAACAACAATAAAGTGTCCCAGCATGGAAAGCCAGATCCTTTAAACTGTCCCTGGCCTTTGAAAGACTACTGCAAAATGGGGCAAACTCTGGCTCTGATATTTATGGACACTGGGGGAGGAAAAGCATGCAGGCACAGCGGATGCAGGTATCTCTATCTACTCTACTGCACAGTCTCCTCTGTACATACAATTCATAAATTCTTCTTTGCAAATGCAACTTCCCAAGTGTCCCGGGTTGCAAGGGGAGAGCTTTGTCTGCTCCAGCAGTGACACTTACTCCAATACCACAACAACAATCAGCTCCTGAAAGTTTAATCATTCCTAGAGCCGAGGCACAGCTGCCTCATCTCATCCTGCGGGGCCGCCACTTACAATCAACAGGTTTTTGCACTGGATGGCATTCCTAATTCAGAGTCTATGAGTCTGCTGTCTACTGAAATGCCCAGATTTTTTAGATAAGCCTGTAGATCTCCCGGTCTCCCCAGCCCTGGAGACACCTTTGCTGCCCATGTCTGGCCTGCCCTTGAAGGTGTTTGTCCAGATGCTCTTCAAACCCTTTGCAAACCTGAGCTCTGCTGCCACTCAGAACCCCGCACATTTCCCTTAAGGTCAGGGAACACTGGAAGCTTTGGGAACTGCACCTCCAGGCTTTGCACCAACACGCCCAGCACCTGGGAGCCTTGGTGCTGGGAGACTGCACAGTCCCAAGCCCTCCATCTCCAGGGGGAAAACAGTTCAGCACTGCAGATTTACAAATAGTCCTGTACTTGCTGCAGCTGCTCCTCACTTGATGTATCACCAGGAAAACCCCAACAACCTGACTGTTCCAAGAAGCAGATGAAACTGAATGCCGGCCCTGAAACATCACCTCAGTCCTCATCATCTTCAAATATCTTTTGACACCAGAAGTAAAAATTCACACAATTCGCCCCCATCCCAAAAAAACGCAACTCGTGCGTTGCTACAGACTGAAACAGGAAAATACTCCTAGGACAAAAGCATCCCCAACTGCAGAAGGGAGTGCCCTGGCTCCAGCAACAAGAGATTGGCTTCAGAAAGTTCAGCAGGGAATCTGTCCTGACCCAGGATCACATCCAGGCCTGGCTCTGTAAAAGAAGCTCTTAAAATACCAACGTGCTCTGAAGCCACTCTCACTGGCAGGCAATCCTTACTTCATTTCTCCCACTCTGGAATGCTGATTCTTGCATAGCAGGGGGAATTCTTTTTCTAAACCATCACAACATTCACCACAGCACCCAGGAAGCCAAGATTACATCAAATTCATTCCTACCTATTGTCGATCTTCTGCTTGTCTGTCGGTTCCATTAGGAAGCCTCAGTTGGAGTCAGCTTCTCTGGAAGAGAACAAACAGATATTCACCATCTGCACGAGTTCATGCCTAAAGGGGAGGTCAAGATCTCCAGGGACTTGCTGCACTCAGAGCCTGGAGTGCCCCACTGGGACTCAATGCAGTGCTCCTAAACAGAAACCATCCAGACACAAGGATGACACATAGCTGAGAATGGGAGAACCAAGAGATCCATTTTCCCCTTCCCCCAGCAGGGATGCTGCATTTCAAGCCAGCACTGAACTCCAGATTTGGCCAAGAGCACAACAAACCAGGCCACTGCTACAGGCTCCAGGAAATTTAGTTCCATGTTCAGAACAAAAGTGTCCTAAGAACCCTGCCTGTAGACAATTAAATGGGCCCCCCATGAATGGCAGCATTTGTGGGAAGAGGAAGGAAAAAATGGAGGGTAAAAAAAAGTAATTAAAAGACAGTTCTAGATAAACAGATAACAATATTCTCTCAACAGATGCAAGAGGGAATCTTGCAATGCAAGACCTCAAAAAGCCACAAAAACAACTGAAAACATTTACATTTCAATTGGTGATATTCACTTCCAGCACCTCACACTCTGGATGGAGCAGAATGATTTCTCGCTGGGGAGGAGGCTACAGGAACATCCTGTGATGGCTTCTGAACCACCCCACTGGCACAACTGGTGTGAAACAGACACTTGTCCAACCTATCCTTGAATGATTCACATATTCTGGTGGCCACTGTTCTTATAGAAACATGATTACAAATATAAATACAGACAAGGCCATTGTCATTATAACAGCCTTGAGTCTTCAAACTGAAAAAAATTATCAATCAACAGCTTGGGCTTCACTTTGGCATGTGGCTGTTTCCACGTGGGCTTTGCAGTCTCCCTCTGGAGTCCCCGGCTGTGACCGTTCAACTGCAAGAGCGGCCCCTGGCAGCTGCTCCCACTCCCAACGGGGCAATCCCAGGCCCCAGCTGGAGCACCTGCTGCAGGCAGTGCCCAGGAAAAGCCCAGAGTTCCCCCTGGCACCCATCTGCTGCCTCTGCCCTCAAGCCTCTCCCTCTCCGTGCTGGCACCTTTTGGCAGCATGTGGGGCAGAAGCCAGGGGCCTTTGGCCTTCCCCTGTCACCCTCCTTCCCCAGGGATTGCCTGGCTCTCCTGCTCTTCAGAGACACTTAGCATTCAAGCTGAATCTGCAGCGGCAAGCCCTCCTGCAACCTTGCCCTCTGCACTTGCAAGGGATTTGTCCCGCTGCAAGCTGGAGGAGAATAACGCTAAATATTTGCATCCAGAAGGCCTTGAAGGCCATTTGGCCGGTCAGTGACTCTTTCCCAGCAAAGTGCTGTCAGCTGGCAGAGGCAGGAGCAAGAGCCTGGCTTTGAAGCTGTTCCTGCTGGTGCTCAGCGCTGCAATGCAGCAGAGACAGCCGCGGCTGCTGTGTTCGCCCCCTGGCAGCAGAGCGCAGAATTACCTGGCACAAGCCTGCGGGCTTGCGGGCGAGGAATGTCTCCCGAGTGGCAGGAAAGGCGCTGGAACAGGCTTCCAGGCCGAGCAGCGCTCCCCGAGTGGAGCTGCGCTCGCTCCGCACTGCTGCAGCCCGCGGGCGCTGCCCACAGGCGGCTCTGCCGTTGGCAGGGCCCGGGTGCCGGCGGAACGTGCCCGGCCCGGCCGGGCGGTGTCCCGGTGCCACGGGGGCTCAGCGGGCACGGAACCCTGCTGCAGCCTGCCCGCAGCCCCGGCTGCACTGCGGGAACCCAGGCCTGCCAGGCAGCAGCACACGGGCTCTCCCCACGGCGGGGCCAGCAGGGCCCTGTGCCACCGAGCCCCCGGGCCCTGCCGGCACCGAGGGAGCCCTCAGGGACCTGAGGTGACAAAGGCTCTCCTCACAGACAGGACACCTATTGCCAGCCTCTGTCCCACCTAACCCAATGGCTCCATGTGACCTTCTGCACGCTGTGGAAATAAAAGCACAGCTTTCATTCCACTTCACATTTCTTTTGTTTTTACTACAAAATTGTCTACTTCATCCTCTTTAAATGTACAGTTTGGTTTTAAAGCACATAAAAGCCCATGCCTCATTTTCCCCTTCCTAATGCTGGATTTTCAGGCCTTAAGGGATTCTCCTACTTAAGCACGAAAGTAAAGGAAGCTCCTAGCTGTTGCATTTCTGTGGGCAGAGGAGTGTCCTGAGGAGCTCTGGCCACTTGGCTCTTGTGAGGAGGCTCCCCTGGCTCGCTGTGCTGCTGTGAGGAATTGCTGCTGATGGACCGCTCCTGCTTCTTGCCCTGCTCCTATCCATCCCCACAGGCAATTTCCCTGAGACTCTCTCATGGCATTGTGGTCTCTTCTCTGGCTGCAATCTAGGCAGTTCTTTTTTTTTTTTCCTTCATGACTATTTTATCCCAGATGCATTACTGCCATCCATCATTGATGGCCTCCATGACTGTGAGGGGAGGGAATATCTCGGTGTTATTTTTAAAGGAACTATTTCATTTCTACTCAAGAAAAGGAAAGTGACAAATGCTATAAAGCAATCACATAAAGCCAAGTTTTAAAATTATGGAAAGCAGTATGTAAATAAATTAGGTTTATTGCTTTGCAACCTGTTTCTTCATCCAATTTGATTAATTCAGGCAGTTTGATGCTCTGATACCGAAAATATCTTCCTTTCTTCTGCTGCTCTCTACATTTGAACACCACTGGGAGAATTCTTGGCATCCTTTAGGATCTATCCTCGTGGATCCCTTCCAGCTCAGAATATTCTATGATTTAGGACCAATGTCCCAGTACTTGGCACTGCTGCGGGTGCATCTGGAATGGTGGGCTCAGGTTTGGGACCACACTGTGAGGCTGGGGCACGTGCAGAGATGGCACTGGAGCTGGTGAGGGGCAGCTGAGGGAGCCGGGCGTGTTCAGCCTGGAGCAAAGGAGGCTCGGGAGGCAGCTGCGGGAGGCTGCAGCTGCTGCAAGAGGCTGCTGCTGTTCTCCCTGGCAGCCTGAGGGCAGCTGCAGCCCCCAGGCTCAGAAGGGCTGAGCAGCTTTGCCAAGAGCTCCCTGCCACATCCTCTGTGGGAATGCTCAGAGCCAGAGGATTTTGGAAAAGCTGCAAAAGGCAGGCCTCAGAGACAGCAGAACTGTGATTAGAGCTAAGTGGTAGCCCTAAGGTTTGTTAGGAGAAAAGTAATGTAAGTAGTAGAAATATAAGGACAAAGAGAACAATGGTCAGTGTATTAACGCTTGGCTAGAAGAACTCCCTAAGCTACAGAAAAGTATATCTAGAAAGAGATTAGGAAGTTCTAAGCTTAATTCTTAAGCTCTGTGCATTGTATTTTAAGTCTTACAAACAGGTATTGTATTCAAAATCAGCAAGCATTATTTTACCCAAAGGTACGTGTTTTTCTAGTGGTTGGATAGAGCTACTGTCAATATGCTTTTGCTTTGTGTGATTGGCCAAAAAACTTTGGAGTTGTAACACTGGGTTCTTGGTCTGCTGTCAGGGACATGAGCTGCTGCAATCCTCCCATTGTCATAACCATGTAATGAGACTGATGCTGGCAAATAAACAGCTCGAGGAGCGTTCCACAGCAGTCCCATCCTGTTGGTGATTTGTACATAGACCCCCAGCAGGCAATATTCCCAAGGGGGCCGGAGAACAGGGGCTGCTGCCATCCTTTTGGGTAGAACGGGGTTCAGGGTGCCCTGGAAGAGGCTGGCAGATCCCAGGGCTCAGGAAGGCAAGCCGGGTGCCACTGGGGCCACTCAGCGTGAGGGAATTGTGCGTGGCCAAAGGGGAAAGCTGCCAGTGGCGTCTGGCTCTGGGCAAGGCCTGTGGCCAACATGGAGCTGGGAAAGGGGCCAGGGACAGCTATCCTGGGCCTGGAGCTCTGCCAACCTGGGGCTGAGGGTGCCTGGGTGACACCAAATCCTGCCTGGCACATGGCATGTGTGAGAGACAGTCTGGAGTTCCCTTCCTTTGCCTCACAACCATCTGTGAGAGTCTGTCCGAAACTTCCCTCATTTTTTGCCTCTCGATCGTCATGAAAGCCAAGACCACCGGGGAAAGGGAAAGATCCTGTTCTGAAAATCCAGGTCTGTCTGGTCCACCAAGCCAGATTATTGCCTACGGGTGTGTTTGCTCAACTCATGGAACACTGCACCCAAGAAGGGGCAGTGTGCTCTCCTTCGCCTGCATCACCTAGCAACGCTAGTGCTGGAATTTCTCCACCCTTCTGACTTGCCTGGACTTTCTCTCTGGAATGACCTTCCCAGAGATCACCACTAAAAGACCCTCCATTCCCCGTACATCAACCACCGTGACAGATGGACTGAGATGGGAGAGGGTTCTCCCTCAAGGACTGAGACTTGCGACCCCTACATGGAAAAGCTCCCCTCTTCTTCCCAAAAGGATTGAGAGTGAAATCCCCACCATAGGGTGAGGAAAGGCATGCGTGGGGACCGGAGCAAGTTTTGCAAGCGACCACTGGACTGAGAAGACAATGGTTCTTGCCTACGACATCTGCTGCTGACGACACCTGCTCCTGATGGACTGCTGATGGACTCCTTGTACCCTTTATCAATAGACTATTTTGAAATGGGTCCCCTTCCCCCATTTCAAAAGGACTATAAAAAAGGGTTAGAGCTGACTGATACCTTTGAGATCTCCCCTGACGTGAAGACAACTGTTGCCATGATATTTTAGTGAAAAAGCCTCTGCTAGGATTTTTCCTGTCCTGAGGAGCTGAGCGCCTCAGGAAAGAAATGTAAACAATAACTATCTGCTGCTGTGGAATGCCACAGGTGCATCTTCCATTGGTCCATGTGGATTGTTTTAAATCAGTGACCAATCACAGCCACCTGTGCCAAGGCTGTGAGCAGTCACAGGATTTTTGTTATTCATTCCTATTCTATCCTTGTCTTTGTAGCCTTCTGATCTCTTCTCTCTGTTCTTTTAGTATAGTTGTAATGTAGTATTTTAGTATAATATATAACATAATAAATCAGCCTTCTGATGAAAATGGAGTCAAGCCTCGTGTCCTCACACAAGGGGTTCTTGCCGAAAAAAAAAAGAAGAATAAACTAGGCATTCTGGAGTGGCTGCCAACTACAATACCCTTGAACCCAGAGGCGGAAGAACACCGATGGAAAAGAATAAGACACCTTCTTAGTCAGTGGGAATGGCCTGAAAGGGGGGGAGTGGTGGGGCAGATTGGGTGGCCAGCTGATCCAGTTGACACCCCCTCTCTTGTGGCCATAGCAAGAGCTGGGTGGGATGGCCCTGGCAGAAAGGTCTCCTAGGATTCCCACAGATCCAGGCTCTGACCGTGGCTCTGTTCCTCTCCCTTCCAGCCCTTCAAGCCCTGAGGAGAGATGACAGCCCTTCCCAGACAAACATAGTAATTCAACAGATAGTCAGTGGGAGAGCTGCAGAACTGGCTCAGAAGAACCAGTGTTTGTAGAAGACCTGCAAATGCCATGGAAGATGAGACTGCCTTGAGACCAGAAGAGACCAGCTGGAGCTCCAGGCACAGCTCGTGATTGGCACAGCTGAGCCTGTGGGAAACTTGCATGGCTTCAGCCCTCTCCCTGCTTATAGACAGATCCCTCCCTCCAGCCCTCAGACTCTGCCCATCCCTTCTTTTTCCCTCCATTCTCCCTGCCTGTTCATGGCTCTTTCCCTCTAGTCCTCAGATCCAGCCCTTCCCCTTTTCCCCCTCCCAGCTCATTCCTTTGATTCCCCTGCCATTAATAAACAGTTTGGCTCCTTCACTTTGCCTGCATCCCTGTGGAGCTGCAGCTAAACAAATCCGGGGCCCTGGGACACACAGGCCCCTGCTGCCGTTCTCTGCCATGCCGTGTTTTGTGCACAGAGCCAGAGGAACGAGGGCAGCTCAGGCTGGCACGGTCCCTGTGCTGAAGGTGCAGTTCCACAACCCTGTGCAGGTACAGATCCTGCTGAGCACACGGAAGGCCAGCAGTGGCACAAGGAGCCCGTGCGTCAGGAGCCAAGTCGTGTCTAGAGGCCCAGCCACATTTGATCCGCTGTTGAGCACGTCAGCAAGATAATGAAGAACAGACAGTGAGGGAAACCTTATGGTTGAACTGGTGGGAATGTGACCCTTGAGAGAAACAATGGATTGGTCAGTTGATGGGAAGTTAACCTGTGAAGGAGGAACAGCATACAGTGGAGCTGTGGTTGGCATGGAGGTGGTATCAGAAGCCATTGCGGCCTCATCTGATGCACTGGCCAAGCGTGAGATGATGTCCTAAGTGGAAAAACTGCAGAGGAGGAGATGTCAGGCCTGGTTCTGGTGTGGAGGGATGAAAAGGACAAAATGCACGCCCTGTTGATGCAGGGGATGCCCTGAAGGTGGGTGGCCTGCCTACCCCTCCCACTGCAGCACCACGCTGAGATCCCCTGAGAGCTGCCCAGTGCTCCTTGCTCCTCTCTGCTGACACGTGAGCCTTTGTCTGGGTTCGGGGTGGCCCTGGCTGTGTGGGGGGGGGCTACGTGGGCACAAGACAGCCGGTCCTGTCCCGCTGGGTCCCAGCAGTGCCTGGCAGCTGTCCTGCATCCACGTCAGGATGCTGGCCAAGAGCGGCCCTGGAAGCTGAGGCACAGGTCAGGGCCCATGGTGTTCCCTCAGGATACAGCAGTCCCGAGAGGTCTCCCTAATTCAAAGAAATCTGCAGACAAATGCATTGTCCACCAAAAGCCCTTTTATTGAGCTGACGGGAGGACAGGGGTCTGCACCCCACCAAAATGCTTCTCTGCCATGTATAAATTTCAGTGGGTTGATGTAGGAGTTGTATCAAAAATACCATCCATCTTTACCCTGCTGAGGTGATTGCATAGGCAGGGGGTTAGAAATACATTCTGTCAGATTCCTGTACTTGAAGCTGATGTCCAGGCGCTGGCCAGAGCTGTCTCCATGCCCTAAAGCAGCACTTCTTCCTCATGCCTTCCCTGCCCAAGGCTCATTCCCTACTTGCCCTTCCTTCTTCTGGTAGAATGTGTCTAAAGCTTTCTTCAAGTCCCTCTCCTGTCAAGTTAGACCTGCCAGGTTTTTCTTATGCTAACTGGTGCTAGGTACTTGCCTGTGTCTGTGCTAAGTACTTGTTTGCTTATGTGAATTGCTTGTGCTTGTGTCAAACAAAGGCCTTGTTTCATCCTCCCCTTCTCTTTACCCTGATGCAAATTCTTTTGCAAGATTCCCTCCACAGTCCACAGGACATATGTACTGTTATGCTGCTCTTTTAATTTTCTACCACATCCATAGGTTCATGATGGTTAAGAGGAGGGTTAATTTTTTTCTTTTTAATTAGAACTGGTTTGCTGAGGGAGGTAAAACTCGGAGGAGCTGTTGGTGATTGCAGATTTGTCCATCACAAGAAGACATCTGACTCATGATGTTCTCTTTATTTCTCTTTTTTGGTGATGATTTTGGTAACTTCTTTGATACCAATTTCAGTGTCCATAAGGCTCTGTGAGATGCATTTTTGACTTCTGCCACTAGCCATTCTATATTAGGCTGGTACAGCATTTGTTTTGGAACATCAATGTTCCTTCCAGTTCGGAATTTTGGGTGCTTCATGATACACATCGTACGCATTCTGCATAATCTCAAGAGAAGTTATTGTGTGGTGCAGCTCAAGTAACATCCATTTTTGTTTATGAATTACAAATAAGACGTTATTATCATTAGCACTTTTAGTTGAATAATCTGTTGTAATAGTTGTGCAAGGAGATCTCACCCAGGCACATCCCCTTCCCACATAACATACCTGTGACTGTGCATGGGTTACTGGGCTCATTTCACAAATACAAGGGCTGCCCTCAGTGTGCAGACACCGATCCTCTCTGTCAAGCCCTGCATTTTTGCACACAAAATTCAGTGCATCCCTTGGCACACATGCTTTGATACTAAGAATTTGCCACTTTCCAGTTTTCTTGTTGAAAATGGCCCACAAATTATGCTGAATGGGACTGAGAGTTACATAAGTTCTTATAGCTCCAAGGGCCAAAATTGGAATTGCACAGTATTTTGTTGCATTCTTAATGGTTGATGTAAAAGACTGCAGGGTTCTGTTCATTTTATGGGAAATTGACCAATTGCCACCAAGTGTGGAAGTCTTTTTCAAATTCCTTTGTGGTTTCATTTTTAGGCATGATTTAGTTAATTTTCATGGCAATTTCCCCAGCTCTCCTTTTTCTATGTTTTCCTGAGATTACAAACGGTAGCCACAGCTGAGCTTGTCTACACTGAAATGCTAAAGAAATGCTACCCTGTAGTTTTCCCATAAAGCCAACGACTGCTGGAAACAATCCTGCTGTGTATTGTTGGCCAGGGTGGTTAATAAGTTAGCTGCCAGGCTGTGGGTTTGGGCAAGTGTTAGCAGGCCTGATCTCAGAGGATTTTGTGTCTGTCCAATATAAAAACTCACAGTGGTTCATTTATTGGCTAAGACTTCTTGATCAATAGAATTTCATATTCCCAGTTCAGACCCAAACCATCCCCTTAAGCCTTTTTTAGACCTATGATTTGGTGAATGGGAATGTATCCATGTCTCCCAGCCTTTTAGGCTTTGCTGTATGAATGGGTAGTATTGCTGTTTAATTTTGGATCTTTTAGCCTCTATCTTTACCTCCAGCTTTTTCAGCGAGTACTGTGGATCTAAAAGCAACAATTGTTCATTTGTTTTTTTTACCACAGAGTGAAAGACTATATTATTTCACACATGGGTCCCGTGCTATGCCATTGTTTGCTAATGTAAAGCTGTTTGTTTTAATTTTAAATGCGTATTGTGTGACCCGTTCTGTTTCGCTCCTTGTCGAGTACCCAAGGCATGGTAACAGGTTTCTTCAGATACATTGCCTGCCTTTAGGCAAGCGTTTCAGAAACCTTCAGAAACCTTACACTGGCCCCTGGTAGTGTTACACAGGACACTTACTTTACTAAAGTTCCCACTACAAATGGCTGAGTATTCTGAGTACCTCAGCCCATAAGAGGCTGTAGTTGTGCTGTCAGGATTCCATGCATATCTGGGTTGCCATCACACGGTCATGACATTGGGCATGATATACCCTAACAGGATGATTGTGCTCCCGGCTTCCCCTCCAACTTGATTGGTTACTGTTTCTGATGGCCTGGAATATGCCAAGAATGAAATTCAATTCTCAAAAGCAGATCCTCTATGAGACCTGTTCCATGTACTAAGCATACCAGCAGGATGGTTTATTATTCTAGTGGCACAAGAGCTGCCTGCTGGAAACAATATTTGATTCCTGGCAGGCTCAATTCCTGTATCTCTGTGTGATGATGGTCCTCCCACCCCACCTGTGCCCCGCAGAAGAAGGGAACTATCTTGTGCTGGGTTATAGTCTCCCCTTTTAATTTGCATAGCACAAAAATCCTGACAGGAATCACAGGAACATGGATTCACACACTGTTTGTTAGAAAGGTCACGGATGCACATGGTCACTGCAGAAATCTCATCTAAAAGAGGTTTGTGAGTTTCAAATTTACACGCCATAGAGGTCCTGCTTTCAGGTGGGACAAGAAAGGCCAGCATGGAGTCAGGTTTTCCTCAATCTTCAACTGCTCGGTCATTAATCCTTAAAATGGTGTAAAGTGTTTTTACATTATTAATCCCTTTTAGCCAATTAGGTCCTGAATATTTTTGAGTGCTCCATCTACCAGGATCTCGCAGTCCAAGGAGATCATGATGGTAGTGACGGTCACCTACTGTGGCTTGGATTCCGATCAGAAATATCGGGAAGACAATGATGGTGTGAAGTGCATCTTGGTTTCTTCTGTTCTTTCTGAGGTCCAGTTGTGGACTCCACTTGCCTTTTCCAGAAGTCTTTTAATTCTGGAATAGTGTAGCCAAGAGGTTAACGCTTCAAGCCTTAAAGGCTCTATAAGTGATTAAAAGTACTAATTAGAGTCCTTTTCATTTTGGGATAAGAGGCTTTCCCCCAGGGGATTTGACATATACCTGGTCCCCAGGCTGGATTTGTGGAGAGGAGCATCCTCTTGCTCCTCTGCTCAAAATGTGTTGATTTATTTGCTGCAGCTGTTGTGTCAGTTGCACAGCATGGTTCAGCAGATACCCCTCCCCAACTTGTACAGTATCTTCCCCTTGACAGTTATGCTTATATGGTCTTCTGTACAGTATTTCCAAGGGATTCAGATTTTCTTTTGTTCTTGGTCTCCTGGAATCCATAATAAAGCCAAAGGTAGGGCCTGGGGCCAAGGTATGTTGGCCCCTTGTCCAGTTTTGACTATTGGTTGTTTTAGCAGATAATTTCTTTTCATCTTTTCCTCTTGGCTGCTGGCCTGGGGCCAATACAGCATGTGTAGGTGCCAGTTGATTTGGAGATTGTTGCAAAGTTGCTGTGCAATATTTGCTAGGAAACGTGGTCCTCGATCGGAGGAGATGTCTAAAGGCACTCTGAACCAGGCCATTATGCTGTTTAACAAAATCTTGACAACTTCCTTGGCTTTATTTGTTTGGGTTGGGAATGCCTTAGGTCATGCTGAGAAGGTATCAGTGAAAGGTAAAAGGTATTTGTAGCCCCCTTTTCTTGGCAATTCAGAAAAGTCAACTTGCCAGTGCTTTCCAGGATATTGTCCTTTGTCTACTGTGCCAAGCTCAACTCTAGTCCTAGTTTGTGGATTGGTTCTGAGACATTATTTCACACCCTTGGCTTACCTGCTTTCCACTAGAGTACAGGTTGCATCTTACTCTTGTCCTTCTCAAATAATTATGTAAGGCATCCCCTTCCCAGTGTATACAATTATGTTCATCTGTAATTAATTTTCACAATGCTCTTTCAGGTATAACTGTCTATCCCTGAGGAGTTGCAAAAAGAATATGTTTCCATTCTGCTCATAAATTCCTTGCTAATTCTAGATCTTCCTGATTCTACGACATACATCATTGTCATATTCTTCCTTACCTTTGGGAATTAGTGCCCAAAACTCAGCATGGCTTTGTTCTGCTGCTCTTTTTGCAACCTGTTACCCCTTTTGGGGTCTGTTTCTCCTTTCTGATATCCTTTGCAGTGCATAACTGCAACCACTTGAGGTACTAGTACTGCCTCCAACAATTTTAAGATTTCTTCTGAATGCTTAATTTGCTTTCCTTGAGCTGTCAATACTCCTTTTTCTTTCCAAACTGCTTCATGGCACCTATTACTCTGAAGGCATACTTGGAATCTGTTCATATATTGATCCTTTTTCATCCGGCTGGTCAGAAGGTACGGGTTCAAGTGATTATCTCTGCCTTCTGAGCTGACTTGCTCTGTGCTAAGTGTATATCCTGATTTTCACTGATCTGCTCTTACAAAGCCACTCCCATCTGTGTACTGAGATTCTGCTCCTGGATTTGGGGTTTCTTTAAGATCTGGGCAGCTGGAATATAGTGACTTCATGGTTTTGATACAGCCATGCTACAAAGGTTCCTTGTCTGTCTGGTGAGTGACCAGGAATGCTGCTGGATTAACTAGAGAAGAGATTAGTTTGGTAATACCACATTGTTCCACCAAAACTGCCTGATGTTTAAGCAGTCTGGAGGGTGAAAGCCAACACCCACCCTTTTGCTCAAGAATTGCTGCTACTGAATGTGAGATAAATACAATTATTTGTTGACCTAGAGTGAATTCTCAGGCTTCTTGGATGTTTGAAACAAGAGCAGCAACTGCTCACAGTCAGGCTGTCCCCTACTCGCTTCATCCATTTGTTTTGAGAGTAGGCTATTGCTCTCTTCCATGGGCCAATTGTTTGAGCCGCTACAAGGACTACAATCACTACACCCCCTACACAACAAACAAGGGATCAGAGGGTTACAAGGAGCATAGGGCATCAGTCACTTTGCTTTCCCTGCCACTCCCGTCATCAGAAAATGGAAATGCAGGTAGAGCTACTGCACTTGGTTCCTGTCAGACTGTAAGTCTCATTCGTGTCAGAGTCACTCTGGCCTTTCTCACCATCTACTTCTTCCTTGTCCCTCACCTGCCAAGCCCCTCTGGGTGACAATGCAAATGCAGTTCCACATATTCACACTCTTTCATACAACACAAAAGGGTTCTTAGGGGCTTTCCCACAAACTAGAAAATTGTCTGAGCGCTTAAGGTGCTCTGAGCATCCAAAAGATATCATCCTATTGCTGGAAAAAATTCCCAGCTAGGCTGCCAGGGACCTATGTCCTCCAGAACCTCCTGAGAGTATTTTAAGTTCTCTAGACAATCAATTTCAATTTCCAATCTGCAAGACCATTGTCCTGGTTTGGGGCTTGTTTGGGACATAACCCCCAAAGGGGCTTCTCTACAAAAGCAGCTCCAATTGCCCCTCCCCCCTCCAACCGGTTCGGGAGAAAATATCTCCTTGGAGAAAAAGTGGAAAGAAACCTGTTTATTAAACAATAGAACCCAAACAATATTAAACAATAAAACTTCTCACTACTCCAAAAAAAAAAAAAAAGGCAAACTCAGAACAGTCCCCTCCCCGGGTTGCAGCTCGGCTCACTCAGTCTCTGATCAGTCCCTGCGGTGCTGGAAACGCCGCGGCCCAGGCCCGGCCAGGGGGCCACAGGTGGAGCTGCCGGTGCTCATCTGGGTGTTCAGTGCAGAGCAGGCTTGAACAGGTCCAAGAAAAAGGAAAAATCACAGTCCAGGGAACTTCTTTGCCTCAGCTAGCTAAAATTAACTAAAAGCAAAAAAAAAAAAAAAAAAAAGGAAAAAAAGGAGCTCTGTCCGGCTGTCTGTCCATCCGCAGACAACACAGTCCAGGAGCAGGAATGTGGAGGAGTGAGAGCAGTCTGAAAACAAACTGTGCGCTTCTTCCCTCCCCTCTTCACTGTCTGGAAGAGAGTCTTACAGGAGTAAAACTTATTATTCAGTATAAACAGAACAAGACGACTGGGGATAAAAGCATCATATAGTCAACCCAGGACAACCATACAACGCTGTTTCCCTCTGAGACTGTGTCTCCACTTCTTGCATTCTTAGCGATGAACCTTGGAACGCACACTCAATTTTCTGACTACTTCTACTCCAATTAATAGCATTCCATGCCCAAAGGAAAAAGGTAACAGTGTTGAGCACATTCCCTTCCTTATCTTCACATAAGCAAAGAATAAACGATGTTGCATTGACAGATTTAACACATGGACACACACATGATATTATACCAGACTTAATAAATTCTCTAAACCAGCTCCCAATCCAAATTCCAGCCACATTTAATCAATGCCAGTTAGCATACCACTCCTGAACTCTGGGACTCTAACCCACCAAGGGGACGCTCACCCCTGACCCGGGACCGTGTAGGTGGGACTCCCTGTGCCACCTGTGCAAGGCACCCATCAGACTTGAACCCACATGGTGTGAGTGAGCTGTGTAGGCGGGGGCCTCTGTGTATGACAAACGAGTGAGTATTGCTTTATACCACGGGTAACAAAGGAACAGAGAGAACAAATGCGAGCGGTTAGTGATAAAGAGTTTTTCCATATGACATACTTCACATCCTTGTCTGTCCCAGCATGGATCCAGGGTCTGTGGAGGCACCAGTTTCTTGCCTGTGGAATGTTCTTCCTCCCCCAAGAGGAAAGAGGCAGCTGGAGGAAGAGCTTTCCAGGCTGCTCTCGATCATTTAGCAGAAGCCCTGGGTGAGTGGAGAAGTCCCAGCCGAGCGCAAATGTGCCAAGGGAACAGCCGTGCACAGGAAGGCTCGGTGGGAAGGATGATCCAGGAACCATGGGCCTGGCAGCCTGAGCTTGCTCCCGGGAAAGGCCTTGGAGCAGATCCTCCTGAGGGCCATCCCACGGCACGTGCAGGCAACCAGGGGGTCTGCTGGAGGCTGGGAAAGCTCTGCGGAGGGACAGGGACAGCTGGGGGTGCTGGTGGGGTGTTGAGGGCTCCTGTGTGGGTGGTTTGGAGGGGTTGGTGTTGGGGGTGTGTTGGGGAAGGAGTTGTCTGGAAGGTGAGAGGTCTTGGATGGAATTGGAGTCAGTTTGAAGGCAGCATCTGTGGTTTGGTGCAACACTGGTTATGGAGGGCAGAAAGGACAGCTGTGACTATTTCTGTTCATGGTCCTGATTCTCCTGCAGGGAAGAAGAGGGGAGAGCTGTACTTTATTGGCCAGTTAAATATCTGTACCAGGGGGACGATTGGCCCTTTTGCCATCTATTCATTTCATTGGGCTACTTTTGTAACACTGAGTGGACTTTCATTCTTTTAGAGCTTCTATTCCTTAAGTGAATGAGGATATTATCATCCATTCATTGAAAATCATTTGAAAGCAAAGAATGGCCTTCTGTTTGCCTCTGTGTAGTGTTATGTTTGTAAAGTGACTCCCAATGCATGACATTAAGGCACATGAGATGCTGCTTTGAGATGGGAAGCCAATTTCCAACTGTCATGTTCTCAGTCGATTGCAATTGATTGGGGGAGTTTGCAACTTTTTGGAATTACTTGAGTTGAGAAATGCAAAGTAAAGCTTTCCTGAACTGAGGAGTATTTAATGCCAGATTTTTCCGTGTTGTCATGGTAAAGATGCTTTTGTGCTGAAGGAAATTACTTCAATAAGAAAATAATTTCAGCCTGTAGTAAGAGCTTCTGACAGCAAGTGGTGCAGCAGTGCTCCAGGTGCTCCTGCCAACAGCCCCTGCAGGGAGGAGCACAGCCCCCAGTGCACGTGGGCTTTGGCTCCCTGTGGCACAGAAGCCCCCCGGGGCACAGGTCTCTGGGGCAAGAGAGGGGCAGCAGCGCTGCCAGGGCTCGGGGGGTGGCAGCTCTGTTGGCGCAGGGACTCTGCCACACCTGCTGATGGCAGCGCTGCCCAGGCCCCAGGGCTCAGAGCAGCATTGGTGCCCTGGCCCACACGTTCCCTGTGCCTGTCACAGCCGCGGGTTTAGGATGGCCAGCAGCCGGGACGTGTCCCAAGGAGGCCATGCCAGCTTCCGTGGAAGGCCCTGTGCCCTTGCCAGCGCGGCTGCCTCGGCAGCCCTGGGGGCTCCTTCTGCTGCCCTGAGCCCGCAGAGCAGGGCAGCGTTTGCTGATGGGCTGAGCCCTTCCTAAAGATCCTGTCGGGCTGCCTTAGACACTTGGGGCCAGGGATTCCTTCCAACCGGGGCCACTTTGGGTGGGCTGGGCAGGGCCCCAGGGCAGGTGGCAGCGTGTGCAAGGGCCCTTTGTGACACGCTGCAGCACAGTCACCGTGGCATGGAATGGAGGAGTGTGTCCTTTGTGACACCCGGTGACATAGGAGCTGGTGGTGACAAGAACACTCCACAGTACTCGGAGCAGGTGACGGGACAGAGCGGTGCTGTGAGGAGCCCCCACACAGTGCACTCGTTCCTGTCTGACCTGGAGCTGTTCTGAGGTGTTGTTCCTGCAGCTGACCTCGAGGTCAGAGCAGAGGACCTGGTGACCTGTGGCCTTCCGAGGCTTCTGTTTGGCAGTGCCCTCGAGGGCAGAGCGCGGGACTTGGTGCCCCGGAGCTTTTCCAAGGCATCTGTCCTGCAACTAGCTCCAGTCACTGACATGGAGCAGAGACCCCCGAGAGTACCCAAGCTGCCCTGGGTGGAGGAGGAGGAAGAAGGCCCTGTAGCTGACCCAGGACAGGAGACAGAAGAGGTGGTGCCGTTCCATCCACCACAGGAGGGTGAGTGGCAGAGCTGGGCCGTAGGACTGGAGACTGCAGCCAGCTTGGCCCCATCCCGTCCCATCCCATCCCATCCCATCCCATCCCATCCCATCCCATCCCATCCCATCCCATCCCATTTCCTGGGGCCATGCCCATGGACAGGATGGAAGAGGGCCCAGGCAGACACCCCGCAGTGGCCGTGCTCCATCCCCCTGGGGCATCCCGGGGCTGTCCCTGCCTGGGGAGCGCAGGGCTGGGCTGTGTTCTCCGGCCTCTCCCGCAGCCCCTCAGCTCTGGCTGTGCTCGCTCTTTGCCAGATGCAGCCGTGGAGCGCACACAAGAGCAGCAATCCAGCCGTGGCCACTTCCGCAGAACAGCGCAGGTACCTGCAGCCATGCCCACCTGGGCTGGGCCTGCTGTCCCTGCTCGGCCGAGCACTGTGTGTGGAGCACTCCATGGAACATCCCTGGTTCTTGCCCTTCTCCTACAGCTCGTTTGCGAATTCATTAAGAGTGTTTGGCAGGAAGAGGCCAGGGCCATGGGCACTGGGCTCCGAGCTCACTCAGAGGTCCTCAGACAGGAGACCAGTGCCACCCTGCTGCATTTGCTTGTGGAGAATGGTGTTTCCAGGCTAGATCAAGTAAGCAGCCTGTGGCCAGGCTTCCATTCCCCCATGAGTCACATGGCGACCCAAGCCACGTCAGCTGGTCCCTGTGAGCCTTTGAGGCCATGGCATTGCGGTGGGAATGGAAGCACTTCTCTGGGTGCACTGGGGACATTGCTCCCTCTGGCATCTTTCCAAGCCTTGCCGTGCCTTCTCCAGGTGCACTACCACGCTGAGATGTCTCCCAGCTCTCTGCCCTCTCGTAGGTCCTGCCTGGGACCTGTGCTGCTGCCTGGGCCCAGCCCTGTGCGGTTCCGGGCTCCTGCTGGCCGGGTGCCCTGTCACTGCCTTCTGCCTTTCAGGTCCCCGAGTGCCTGGACTTGAGGGAATGCAGAGATAGTGTTCTGGAGATCATGTCGAAGAACCTGCAGAGCAAATACAGGGAGAGGCGTCACTTGGCACTCCGAGGAGTCACAGTGGCGAGCAAGAATCCCTTGATGGTGAGAAGGGGGCAGTGGCTGAAGCCCTGCCGGCAGCGTGGGGCTGGAAAACACTGTCACTTGGGCTTGGCTGAGCTGTGGCCCTGGGGCAGCTGCTCCCAGCTCTCCTGCCTCCCGCTTCAGCTGCCCGAGTGCTTCGGGACAGGCTTTGGACTCTAGGCCCTGCTGCAGCAGGGTGGCATTTCACAAACTTGTGTTCCACACAGGCTGACAAAATGTGGAGCCTGACTGAAAGTCTTGTGGAGCTCCTGCAGGAAAAAGAGAGCGACATGATCAGGATGACCATTCTTCAACTCAGATATTTATTTCTGGATAATGGTGCCCCAATACCCAGCTCCCTCGCCCTGCAGCTGGCTGAGGCGCTCCTGCCACTCTTTGACCGCGTAAGGCTCTGTGCCCACAGCCACGGCCACTGGTCGCTGCCCGGGCACTTGGTGCCCTGTGGAGATGCAGGCCTGTGCCCTGCTGGGCCCGAAGCAGCTGATGCTGAGCTCTTTTGTTCTTGCTTTCCTACAGGATGATAGCCAGGTGCAGCTGAGCTCCATGACTCTATTTCAAGAGATGCTGGAGTTATTAATGGAAGATGGAAAAAAGGCCCTGAAGTCACACGTGCTCCAGAGCCTGCTGCCACTCTCCTTCCACTGCCATGATGAGAATCAGATTGTTGCTGAGGTGAGGACTTGTGGCCGGCTGCTGTCTCCCTGGGAGGGGGCTGGGCTGCCTCCTGTCCTGGCGCCTTGCAGGCTGCAGCCTCCCCCAGGCTGTGGCTTTGGGATGCTCCGGTGCCCTGGGCTGTGGGGCCATCTCCACGTCTCTGCTGCTCTCCAGGCTTCCCGGGAAACACTGCATTCTTCAGCCAGATTCCTGAAGAGGAGGGATATTGAACAAATGCTACAGGTGGATCAGACATGGAGGTTTGGCGAGGCCCTGGTAAGGACGACCGAGAATCCCCAGCCTCAGCCTGGAGAAGGCCCCTGAGCGCGGTGCTCAGAGTGCGGGGCTGGCAGCTGTGCCCCTGCCCGCTGCTGCACCCAGAGGCGGCGCGGGGTCTTCTCCAGGCTGCTGTGGGCCCGAGCCGGGTGCCCATGGAGCCCCGGCGCGGCGGGGCTGCGGGGCGGCCCCGCGGCTCCCCGGGCAGCAGCCGGCCCTCTGCCCCCTGCGCAGCCCGGCGCCAGCGGCTGCTGGCCGCGCCTCAGGGCTGTGCGGGCAGGGGAGGCCGGGGCTGGGCGCAGGGAGCGCCCGCCACAGGGGGCGGAGCCCGCGCCAAGCCTTCCCTGCTGCCACTCTCTGCAGCTGGCAGAGGACACGAGCCGAGCGGCCGAGCAGCTGCGCCGGGCCCTGCGCTACCTGGAGAGCCCCCAGGAGCCCCTGCGAGAGGCGGCCATCAGGTTCATGGGTGAGCCCCGAGGCCGGGCTCCCTCCCCGGCCCGCCGCAGCTCGGCCCCAGCCCCGCCCGCTGCCCCGGCAGCGCCATCCGGGCCCGGCGCCGTGGAGCCCCGCCTGGCCCGGGCGCTGCTGCCGCCCTCTGGCAGCCGTGCCCTTGGGCGGCAGCGTGCGGCAAGGGCCCGGGCTGAGCCCTGCCGGGCCAGCAGGGCGTGTGGCCGCAGCGCTGGCAGCGCCGCTGGCAGGGAGCTGTGCCGCTGCCGCCCTGACAGGCTCTGTGTTCACAGGGATGGCCGGGCGGCACCTGAGGGGGAAGATGGAAGAGCTCCAGGTCATCTGTGATGGTGAGTGAGGGCAGTGGGCTGACAACTTGAGCTGGCCATGGGGGATCTGCAGGCCCTGCCCCATCTGCAGAGGTCTCTGGTGCCTGTGCGGATGAGGGGTGGTGTGGTCAGAGCACACTGAGATTTCAAGGGCACATGGGGTTTCGTGGCCAGCAGCTTTGGCCTGATCCCTCCTGGACATGGAAATTGCCACCCGGGATGACCTTCGCAGGGGGCTCTCCTCCGCTCCCCACAGATGCAGGATCTGACCTTGGTTCTGTTGCTCTCTCTTGCAGCCCTTGAAGAAATGGCATTTGACAGCAATCCCACCATCAGAAACCTTGCAATTGAAACTGGGTTCGTTCTCCAGGCCATACAGAGAGCTCCCTCCTTCACATGGCGTAAAGTGCAAGATCAATTCCTCAGTGCATGGAAGAAACGGCCTCGTCTCTGCCGCAGAGCCTTGCTGTGCTGCTGGAGCTCTGTGGAGGGCTGATTTGGAAGGCTCTGTCTGCTGGGGCCATTTGAGAAGGATTTTCTTTTTCTTCAAGATTTTTGTTTTCTTTTTCTTTTTTGTTTTTGTTTTTGTTCAATGTGGCATTCACAATCTCTGAACAGAGAGGGACATAATTTTCTCTCACAGGATTTTTTTTGGAGAAGCAGAGAAGAAGAGAAAAGAATTTTTGTCTCTACTTGCTGCTCCAGTTGTTTTTGGACATATGGAATAGTTTAGGAAGATTTTTTTACCTGAAGTGATTTTTCAGTTGGATCCTGATGAGGTTTTTTTTTTCCTTGGCAGTTGGGAAAAAGCTGTGTCCTGACTGTCTGGAGACAGTCACGGGTTTTTCTTTAGTCTCTTTTAGTATCTCTTTAATATAGTCTAGTATAATGTAATGTAGTTTAGTTTTAATAAAGCAATTGTTCAGTCTTCTGAAACAATGGAGTCAAATACCAATCATTTGCCGCGTTGGGGGCTCCCTGCATTCGATAAGTGGTGACTTCTTACGTTGGCTGAAGAACCAGGAGCTGGATGGATCCAATTGGGTTTGCAGGTGAGGCTGAACACGAAAAGGTTTGCTGAACACTGACGGAGAGTGTCCGGTGTTCCTTTGGTGAGTCACGAGATGGGAGATGCCACTTAGACCTTGGACCCTGCGGGACCCTGCACAGCCCGTTGTGGCCGGTCACTTTGGCTTCCTTGAGAAGGTACCGTTAACCCTTCTCCTCCCGACAATAGCATTGCCCTCCACGAGAAATGGAGTGACGGGAAGAGATGCCTTCAGAAATGGAAGTTCAATTTTCTCCATTAGAGGAGGACACTATTGGAGTGTGGAGGTTTCTGCCTCTGCACTACAGAATTCCTGTGTTGGAGGAAGATGTCTATGAGTTTTTCAGATGGGCAAAAGCTCATGGGTTTTCATGGACTTGCAGTTCTCGCTGGATTCCAGGGCTTGGCAACCTCTGGATCTTGACTTTTGGAGGAACACATGCGGGCTGAGGAAATTTCTCGGGAGTTCCCACTCAGTGCATCACTTTCCTCCATTGTGAGGAAGAGAACCTCGTTGGAGAAGCGCCTTACCCCAGGCTGGTGGCCATCAGGCCCCTCGCCACAGCTGGACCAAATTGTCCAGGGACAGTCTCCACTGGTTTTCCCCACCTGCATGGGGCGGGGGGGAGCAGCTTTGCGCATGGCTCAGAAACAGCTTTTTTCTGTCTCCCTGGAGCATGCACAGGAAGGACCAAAGCCTTCAGCAGCTGCGCTTTATGGGTCAACAATTATTTTGAGTGGAGCAGCAGTCATCCCTTCTTCATCACTTTCACCAGAGCTGGAGGGACTTTTGCCATCTCCATCCCCTCCTTTTTCCCTCAGTGTGGCGTGTGGATCTGCCCCGCCGCTGGATTCCCCCGTCTCTGTGCCCCAGGAGGGTGCAAAGCCGCCCCCACCCCCGACAAGAGAGGCGGCCGGCTGAGCAACGGCATCTGGCAGCCCCGTGCTGGAGAGCACATCCAGTCCCCCTGCATCGCGGCCAGCAATTGATTTCATGACCTGGGAGCCTGCAGTGCCGGCAGGAACACCCGCCGCAGGCCCCGCCGATTCCGCCACCTCCGCCACTCCCGGCACCGCTCCCCGCTGTTGCCCTCAGGTTGCCAGCAACGCTCTGGCAGTGGCGAAGGCTCTGCCAGCACCGCCCTCCCTGAACCAGGAAAATCTGCAGTGGCGATTCCTCACGCCTGTGTCCGCCGCACTGGCGACGGCTGCCGCTCTCTCCGAACACCACGCTGCAGGGGAAAAACCCCTGCAACCGGTGGACGCTGCAACCTCCACTCCATGATCTGCCCCTTCAGCGGCTGCTCTCTGACCCCCACCGCGTTCAAGCGGAGGTGCCGCTCCGCAGCTGTTTGTCCGTGCCTCCAGACTGACAACTCTGGCACTCAGTGCTTTTCTGGGAACAGCATTTTTCTCTGACCAGTACTTGCTTGGTCGGGGGGTTCCCTGATCTGTGGGGTGCCCACCGGGGCTCAGGGCGCCTCACCCCTCCGGCAGGAGGGGCCATTTCTGAGAAAGCTGCCAGCTCGTACTGGAGTTCCAGCACGTGTGCCACAGCAGAGCTCAGTGGTGGATTCGCTTCATTCAAGGCACGATAGTCCACAGTCAATCTCCGTTCTCTGTCAGACTTTTTTACAGGCCAGATGGGACTGTTGAAGGGTGAGTTGGTTTTGCTGACCACCCCTTGGCTCTCCGGTTCACGGATCATTTTGTGCATGGGGATCACAGCATCTCGATTGGTTCAATACTCCCGGCAGTGCACCATCGAGGTGGCAATTGGTACTTGTTGCTCTTCCACCTTCAGGAGTCCTTCTGCAGATGGGTTTTCTGATATCCAGGTAAGGTGTTCAACTGCTTAATGTTCTCAGCCTCTACAGCAGCTATTCCAAAAGCCCACCTGCGTCCCTTTGGGTCTTTGTGATAGCCCTTCCAGAGGAAGTCTATGCCCAGAATACACGGGGCCTCTGGGCCGGTCACAATAGGATGTTTCTGCCACTCCTTCCCAGTCAGGCTCACCTCATCTTCCAACAGGATCACCTGCTGTGATCCCCCCCGTCACCCCAGCAGTGGAAACGGGTTCTGCCCCCACATGGCCTGATGGGATTAGAGTACACCGTGCACCAGTGCTGACAAAAGCCTCTTATTTCTATGGCTCTGGTGTGCTAGGGATCCACACAGCCCAAAAGCCTGCTGTGTTCTGAGTAATTTCTAAAGGGCAGATAGAGATAATTATGGGACCAAACCTGAGATAAATGTTAGGGGAAAGAAAGAAAGAACACTTGGGGGGGTAAAATCTCAGGTTATCTGCCTTCCCACCACCTTGTCCCTTGCCCCAGCAGGGGAGCTTTGCCCTCCCTGTCCCCAGCCAGCCCAGCCTGGGCACCTCAGGGCTGTCCCCAGCCTCCTGCTGAGGCCCGGCCTCGAGGGCTTCTGCCGCAGGCCTGGCAGATGCTGTGGGGAAGCGCCAGAGCAGCCGGGTGCCAGGAACAAGGTGGCTGCCTGGGGGCTGCTTGTGGCCTCTGACACCCAATTCCTCAGAGCTTCCCAGTGCTCCAGCCCCTCAGGAGCCTTCTGTTCTTCTGCCAATTGACAGAGGCGATTTAAAGGACACCTCACGGGAAATCATGTTCTTATTTTACTGTGAATATTAAGGAACCACAGTGAAAGATGATACATTCAAAAAAAATGTGCGCTTGGTTTTAGTGAGAAGCAAAAACAAGCAAGGCAGTGCACCTCAATCAGTACTGTAAGAGAGAAAGGAGAGTGATTTAGAAAGATGCATCATCAATTGCCTGAATTGTTTATCATCTTGTAGATCCTCAGTTGCTGGGGTGCCCTGTTTTGCACCAAGGACCTGGAGAACCATTCCCAGCAACTGGGAAAATCCTAGGTGGTCCATCCACCCATAAATGAGGTCTCCAAATTTGCTCTGAAAGTGGGTCAAGCTTTTATAGGCCAAAAAGAGCAAGTCCAAGTGACTTGATTATATTTTTAGCCCAGAAACACCTGGAGCTGATGGCACACTTCACAACCAGCAGGGGACACAGCTCGGCCAAAGGCCAGACCTCTGCTGTGAGGGTTTCCCCTAAACTGCCCTTCAAACAAACCTCCATTCATGTCTGTTGCGAAAATTTCTTAGAACGATGCATTTCTGCCACATAATTACACAGGGTTATGTGACAGTTTCTAAAGCAGCTGGTTTGGAGTCAAACAGCCAGAATTAAGAGTCCTTGTCATCTATTTGTAGCTACATCACACTTAGGGGGATTTGAAGGAGTTTGGAATGAGTTAGAGACTGGACCTCTGAGTTTTTTAGATGATGCCATTTCTTTTTCTTATCTTTGACACAGACAGGAAGGGTGAGTTTGGATCACATCTCCACTGTATGGCCCACAAGGTCACAAGACTTCTTGTTACAAGACCTTTTAAGCTTTACTTGATCAATAAAACACTGCCAACAAGGATATGTATGTTTTGGACCCAATCCTTCAACATTTCGTCTTACGGATTCATGCTACATTGTAAGCTTCCTTAGCCAATCATGTTATGGCACACAAACCTACAGCACTGCATTCTCCACTTCTTGTTTACCTTTGTAAATACTTTTATTTTTTCTACATCTTAAAGTCTATAACTTTAAACTTTCCTCCACTGAGCTTCATGTGTCACTGCTATGAACTCTAAATCTACATTCTTGCTTCCAGCACCTAAATTTGGAAGCCTTTTCCAAGGTCTCAGATCAAATCCTCTGTTAAATTCTTAGCTTTGCTTACAAGACCAAAGGTCTGAGAATTCCCTACATTTCGGGTTCCAACAGCACTGATGCAGTGAGTTACAGAGTGCCCAGGACCTGTCTTGTAAGTCAACTCCGTCAGGAACAAGGCGGCTGCCAGGGGGCTGCTCATGGCCTCTGACACCCAATTGCTCAGGGCTTCCCAGTGCCCCAGCCCCTCAGGCTCTCCCCCAGCCCGGCCAAGCTGCCCGGCAGCAGCGCCACAGCCCCACAGGAGCTCCAGAGGAGCCCCAGCCAGAGGCACCTGGGAGCCCTCAGCAATGCAGCCAGCAGCACACGGCCAGGAGGACACGGATGGCGCTTCCTGCCTGCCACAGGCCTTGTGGCCATCTCCAGGCACCGCTCCAGCAGGGATCCCCGCAGCTCCGGCCCTGCCCACCCGCTCTGGCGGCAGCACAAAGGCTTCAGCAGAACCACCACAGGCCAAGGAGCTTCTGGCCATTGTCCCTGCAGCACTACACGCCTGGGCAGCTGGCTGAGTGCAAGCACCATTTTCCCCCTTCAGGGACCCCTCAGCTTGCTCTGCTGCTGAGCACAAGCATCTTTTTCACCGTTTCCTCTCTCTTGCCCTGCAGATCCTGGGCAGCAAAGAAAAGCTCCTGGGAGTCTGTGAATTATAACACATTCTATATTTACAGAAATTCAAAAGAGGAAAAAAAAAAAAAGAAAAATCTTAAAAGATAAAGGAAAATTCCCACTGGCTAGGGTTGCCCCCACCAAGTGTGCCTTGCCATCAATTCTCCTCAGAGCTCCGACAATGCAGCCACCCGAGCCCTGACAGACGAGGCCGACTCTTCCATGCCCTGTGCAGCTGATCTTGCAGCCTCTGGAAGATGGAATAGTGCCCACGCTGAATTGCCCGGAGGACATGCAGTGTTTGGAGTGCCAGCTCTGACACGGCACTGCTCATATCCTCCGTCAGGAGTTCAAGGGCTGCATGAGAGAGGAACAGAGCCACAGTCAGATCCCGGATCTGCACGGAGACGAGGAGAGCCCCCTGCCAGGGCCATCCCAGCCGGCTCTTGCCATGGCCAGGAGGGAGCAGGGACCAAGGGCATCAGCCCAAAGCTGCTGGCCAGGAATGCCCCACATGGCCCTGAAACCTCTGTGCGTTCAGCCCACGGGAGCAGAGCCCTCCACAGCCGGGGCAGGGCTCGCAGGTCTTCACCCGCCAACTCCTGCTGTCAGACCGCTGCCATCACTCACCACTGCAGATCATCAGGAGCTCTCCTGGCTGCCCCCTGAGGTGCCGCCCGGCCATCCCTGTGAACACAGAGCCTGTCAGGGCGGCAGCGGCACAGCTCCCTGCCAGCGGCGCTGCCAGCGCTGCGGCCACACGCCCTGCTGGCCCGGCAGGGCTCAGCCCGGGCCCTTGCCGCACGCTGCCGCCCAAGGGCACGGCTGCCAGAGGGCGGCAGCAGCGCCCGCGCCAGGCGGGGCTCCACGGCGCCGGGCCCGGATGGCGCTGCCGGGGCAGCGGGCGGGGCTGGGGCCGAGCTGCGGCGGGCCGGGGAGGGAGCCCGGCCTCGGGGCTCACCCATGAACCTGATGGCCGCTTCTCGCAGGGGCTCCTGGGGGCTCTCCAGGTAGAGCAGGGCCCGGCGCAGCTGCTCGGCCGCTCGGCTCGTGTCCTCTGCCAGCTGCAGAGAGCGGCAGCAGGGAAGGCTTGGCGCGGGCTCAGCCCCTGTGGCGGGCGCTCCCTGCGCCCAGCCCCGGCCTCCCCTGCCCGCACAGCCCTGAGGCGCGGCCAGCAGCCGCTGGCGCCGGGCTCCGCAGGGGGCAGAGGGCCGGCTGCTGCCCGGGGAGCCGCGGGGCCGCCCCGCAGCGCCGCCGGTTCTTAAGGCTGTTCTTACCAACACCTCGGCAAACGCCAACAGCTTCTCTGCCTCCACCAGCTCTTTGAGATCCCTCCTCTTCAGGAACCCGGCCGCACAATGCAGCGTTTCCCGAGAAGCCTGGAGAGCAGCAGAGACCCAGAGATAGCCCCACAGCCCAGGACACAGGACTCACATCCCTGTGCCACAGCCTGGAGGAGGCTGCAGCTCGGGATGTGAGCAGGGCAGCCGGCAGCCCAGCCCCCTGCCAGGGGGACACCAGCAGCCCACGAGTCCTCACCTCGGCCACACGCTGATTCTCATCGTGGCAGTGGAAGAAGAGTGCAGGAAGGCTCTGGCACACCACTGACTTAAGAGGCTTTTTTCCCTCCTCTGCTACCAAATCCATCACCTTGAAGAAGAGGTCAAGGGAGAGCAGCTGCACATGGCTGTTGTCCTGAATGAAAGAAAAAAACTCAGCGCCATCTACTCCAGGCCCACCTGAAGAGTACAAAAATCCACAGTGCACAAAGTTTCAGGGCAGCACCCAGTGCTCGAGGCTGGGGATACAAATCCTTACGTGGTCGAAGAGCAGCAGGAGAGCCTCAGCCAGCTTCGGGGCAGTGGTGCTGGATACCAGCATGTCTTTGCTCTTGAGCAAATTAGTGAACACAGAGAGCGTCATGCTGACCAGCTCTCCGTCTGCATCACCCAGCAGCTCCAGAAGGCTTGGAGACAGAGTGCCCATTCTCCTGGCCTGTGTGGAACACAAGGCTGTGCTGGGAAGCCATGGACGGCTGCAGCGCCAGCACCACCCTGACACTGCAACCCCACCCTGCTGCTGCAGGGCCCACAGGCCAAAGGCCTGCCCCAAAGCAGTGGGGCAGGTGAGGCAGGAGAGCTGGGAGCAGCTGCCTCAGCTGCTGAAGCCCTGCCAGCCCATGGGGCTGCTTTCCCCAACGCAGCTTCAGCCGCTGCCCCTTCTCACCATCGAGGGATCCTTGCTGAGCACCACGAGGCCTCTGAGCGCCAGGCGACGCCTCTCCCTGCACTCGTTCCTCAGGTGCCTTGACATGATCTCCAGGATGCTGTCAGCACATTCTCTCAAGTCCAGGCACTCGAGGACCTGAAAGGCACAGGGCAGTGACAGGGCACCCGGCCAGCAGCAGCCCAGAACCGCACAGGGCTGGGCCCAGGCAGCAGCACAGGGCACGGGCACCGTCCCAGGCAGCTGCGGCTACGAGAGGGCAGAGAGCTGGGAGGCAGCTCAGCCAGGCAGCGCTGGCCTTCAGGCTCACCTCCACAAGGAACGCCAGGCCGGGCAGATCCCAGTGTGGCTCCTCGCTGCTGAGCAGCCCAAGCAGGCGCAGAGCAATCCCAGAACACAAGGAGAGAGAGACACGGCGCATCTCTCTGGAAGGGGAAAAAAGACACCAAGAGCCTGAGGTGGGGGGACCAAACCTTGCCCAGGACTGACTCACAGAGGTCTGGTCTTTGCCCAGCATCCCTGGAGAGGATGTGAGCGCTGTGGGAGGTGGCCCCTTCTGGGCACCCTCCTCTCCCAGCCTTTTCCAGTCTCCTTGGCCGTCCCTTGGTGACAAGGCCCTCTGGCCCATGACCACAGGGACTGTGTGGGGCACCCGGGCACAGGGCACAAATGCTGGGGGCAGTGTGGAGGAGAAGGGGGTCTCACCTGGCCAGCAGACCCACGGCATAGTGCTGGGTGTGAGCACACAGCAGCGTGTCCCAGCCACACTTACGCTCCATAGCCATCACCTCCTGGTCACACTCCAGTCGGCAGAGCAGAGCCTTCATGGCCTGCACTGCAAACCTGTGTGCAGAGCAAAGCCCAGGTCACACTGGGAGCACTGGCACTGGCCACACGGGCAGGGGAAGGGCAGGAGGACTGGGACCTGCTGGGCTTGCTGGGAAGGCGGTGTTCCTCCTGGCACGCTCTCCAGAAGTTTTCAACTTCCTCTGGTGGCATCTGCTGCTGTGTGGTGATGACAACATGGAAGAGCAGAGCCACAAACAGGCGGGAGGAATGAAGGATCATGGCCTCATGGCATTTAGGCACAATGACCCAGATCACCAGAGTTGCCTGCAGAAGAAGCAGCCCAAGACAGCGCTCAGTGCCCTGGTGTCCATGGGGCAGGGCCCAAGGGCAGATGCAGGGGGAGCAGTGGGCCTAGTGCCCCCTGAGTCTGCCCCTAGACCAAGTTTCATCCCAGCGACTGAGGCAGGGAGAGGATGGAGAGCTGCTGGAGAGGCAACCAGGTGGCAAGCAAAGGCCAGTTCCAGAAACTCACAGCCAGGGCAAAAACGTCCTTGTTGTCCCCATCGGAGGTGCATGTGCTGTGCACAGGCCAATCCTCCATCACACAGAGCAGTGTTGCCAGCACCTTCTCCATTGTTGGTTGTGATGAGCCTATGGCTCTCCACATCATTGCAGCAGCTCTGTGGGATCAGGGCTCTGTGTCAGGGGAATCGCAGTCACAGTACCATGCCCTGTGCAGCTGTGGGGGCACAGGTGACAGAGCCCCGGTGCCCTGAGGGGCAGGGAGGGAGCATTGGCAGCAGGCTGGGCAAAGAGAGGGGCCCGAGGGTCCTGGAGCTCTCTACCTGTCTGGCAGAGCCCATTGGACAGGCTGTGATGGGCCATGGGCCCTAAAGGCTGGTGAGCCCTGAGCTCTCAAGGCACGTGGGCCCCGTACCTGTCACACGTTGGGGCACAGTGCAGGAGGGTCAGCGCCACGTCTGCAGGGTGTTCCTCAGCCAGCCTCACAATGTCACTGTGCAGCCTGGCATCCACAGTGACGTGGGACATGAGATTCTGGTGGATGTTCTTCACCATGGCTGGCACCTGGAGGAGGCATGCGGAAGACCTGGAGCGCTGTCTATGGGAGCAACTTCCCCAGTTTCCCCCCAAGAAGTGCCTCCTTTCCCCTCACAATCTACTGGCCTCAAAGGCTGAGGGGGCCCAGTGACCGAGGCTTGAGGGGACACACGTTCCTGGGAGGCCTCCAGTCCTAGCCCCAGGCTGCTTACCTGCTGCTGATAAGGAACAGCACTGTCCTGGAAAAAATCCACAGTGGAAGCACAAATCTCAGGGGGAGTGGGCATGGCTCCAGTATTTTTCAAGGCCTCAATCTCTTCATTGTCAGTGTTTTTTATGACTCCATCCTCAGTCACTGATGTGGGAAGAGCCTGTGGCCAGGTTTCAGTCCCTGAGGTGTCCAAGTCTTGCGAGAGCCCAGCTGAATCTGGGCTGACATCAGGCTCTGCTTGGAGCTGGGTCAGCCCCGAGTCAGGCTCAGCTGGGCCCTCAGCTGCTGTGGTGTTGGTCTTTCTATGCCGAATGTGCGGGAATTTTCGGAACATCTGCCAAAGAATAAAGGACAGGGAAGCCAGGAATGCTCCAAGTGTAGTGCTTGGCTGAGCAGGGACAGCAGGCCCAGCCCAGGTGGGCATGGCTGCAGGTACCTGCGCTGTTCTGCGGAAGTGGCCACGTCTGGATTGCTGCTCTTGTGTGCGCTCCACGGCTGCATCTGGCAAAGAGCGAGCGCAGCCAGAGCTGAGGGGCTGCGGGAGAGGCCGGAGAACACAGCCCAGCCCTGCGCTCCCCAGGCAGGGACAGCCCCGGGATGCCCCAGGGGGATGGAGCACGGCCACTGCGGGGTGTCTGCCTGGGCCCTCTTCTGTCCTGTCCATGGGCATGGCCCCAGGGGATGGGATGCCTTGGGATGGGATGGGATGGGATGGGATGGGATGGGATGGGATGGGATGGGATGGGATGGGATGGGATGGGATGGGATGGGATGGGATGCCATGGGATGCCATGGGATGCCATGGGACAGGATGGGGCCAGGCTGGCTGCAGGCTCCAGTCCTACGGCCCAGCTCTGCCACTCACCGTCCTGCAGTGTCTGGATCTGCTCTGGCTCTTCAAGTTGCTCTCCTGAAGCAGCTCCAGGGCCTTTCTTATTTTTCCCCCGGAAGCATTTGAACCGGCTGAAAAATCTGCCTGCCATTCCACCTTCCAGCCTTGAAGGCACCTTCTAGAGAGATGCCTCAGGATATTGCCAAGTCAGCAATTTCAGTTGTGCCTTGAAGATTTCTGAGACAGAGAGGTCTCAGGGTAGCTGCAGGACAGCAAGTCCTGCACTCTAGTCTTGGGCGCTCCTGCCACAATGACAGGAGATTCCTGGTAAATGACTCAGGTCAGCAAGTCCCACAGTCTGGCCTCGAGGTCAGCTGCAGGAACAACACCTCAGAAAAGTTCCGGGTCAGACAGGAACGAGTGCGCTGTGCGGGGGCTCCTCACAGCACCGCTCTATCCCGTCCTGTCCCGTCGCCTGCTCCGAGCGCTGTGGAGTGTTCTTGTCACCACCAGCTCCTATGTCACCACGTGTCACAAAGGACACACTCCTCCATTCCATGCCACGGTGACCGTGCTGCAGCATGTCACAAAGGGCCCTTGCACACACTGCCACCTGCCCTGGGGCCCTGCCCAGCCCACCCAAAGTGGCCCCGGTTGGCAGGAATCCCTGGCCCCAAGTGTCTAAGGCAGCCCGACAGGATCTTTAGGAAGGGCTCAGCCCATCAGCAAACGCTGCCCTGCTCTGCAGGCTCAGGGCAGCAGAAGGAGCCCCCAGGGCTGCCGAGGCAGCCGCGCTGGCAAGGGCACAGGGCCTTCCACGGAAGCTGGCACGGCCTCCTTGGGACACGTCCCGGCTGCTGGCCATCCTAAACCCGCGGCTGTGACAGGCACAGGGAACGTGTGGGCCAGGGCACCAATGCTGCTCTGAGCCCTGGGGCCCGGGCAGCGCTGCCATCAGCAGGTGTGGCAGAGTCCCCACCCAAGCAGAGCTGCCACCCCCCAAGCCCTGGCAGCGCTGCTGCCCCTCTCCTGCCCCAGAGACCTGTGCCCCGGGGGGCTTCTGTGCCACAGGGAGCCAAAGCCCACGTGCACTGGGGGCTGTGCTCCTCCCTGCAGGGGCTGTTGGCAGGAGCACCTGGAGCACTGCTGCACCACTTGGTGTCTGTGAGAAGGCAGAGGCTGTTAGTCAGTCCTGAAATGATTTGCTCATGGAAGGGATTGGCAGTAGCACCACAACACCATCAGCTGCTGAGTTTCCCTGGACAATTGGATTGTTCAGGGACACTGTAGTGTTTCATTGTGATCTTCTGTCAGTTCTTCTGGGAAAAACACTAGCCCAGTCTGTGATGTTCAGTGCTCCATTTGCTGTGTGTCTGTCTATGTCTTAGCTGATGCAAAGCAAATATTTCCTCCAGATCCAAAGAGCTGTGCCTGAAAATTCACAGAGCTGCATCCATTTCTGATTTTTTTAAAAAGTTTTCCAGAGCCCGCTGATAATTTTCAAGGTTTTCAGAGAACCACAGAATAATGAGGTTGGAAGACATGTCTAGGATCATCAAGTCCAACCTATGCCCCAACACCTCAATTAGACTATAGTACCAAATGCCATATTCCACCATTTTTAAAACACATCCAAAGATACTGATGCCACCACCTCCCTGGGAAGAACATTCCAGTACTTTATTATTCTTTTGGTTAACTTTTTTTTCCTAATATCCAACCTGTACCTTCCCTGACGTATCTTGAGACTGTGTCCTCTTGTTCTGTCAGTCGCTGCCCGGTGGAAGGGACTGACCCCCACCTGTCTACAACCTCCCTTCAGGAAGTTGTACAGAGCAATAAGGTCACCTCTAAGCCTCCGTTTCTCCAGGCTAAACAACCCCAGTTCCTTCAAACATTCCTTATAGGGCTTGTGTTCCAAGCCCCTCACCAGCCTTGTTGCCCTCCTCTGGACGTGCTCAAGCATCTCAACATCCTTCCTAAACTGAGGGGCCCAGAACTGGACACAGTACTCAAGGTGCGGCCTCACCAGGGCCGAGTACAGGGCAAGAATGACCTCCCTGCTCCTGCTGGCCACACAATTCCTACTGCAGGCCAGGATGCCATTGGCCTTCTTGGCCACCAAGGCACATTGCTGGCTCATATTCAACCAGCTGTCAACCAGCACCCCCAGGTCCCTTTCTGCCTGAACACTGTCCAGCCACACTGTCGCCAGCTTGTAACATTGTAGGGGATTTTTGTGGCCAAAACGTAGAACTCGGCACTTAGACTTATTAAACTTCATGCTGCTGGACTCTGCCCATCCATCCAACTGATCCAAGTCTCTCTGCAGAGCCCTCCTTCCTTCCAGGAGATCAACACAAGCTCCCAGCTTAGTGTCAGCTGCAAATTTACTAATGAAGGACTCGATGCCCTCATCCATGTCGTCTATAAAAATATGAAATAGGACTGGTCCCAGCACAGAGCCCTGAGGGACAGCACTGGTGACTGGCCGCCAGCTGGATGCAGCACCGTTCACCATCACTCTCTGGCCCGGCATCCAGCCAGTTCCTAACCCAGCCAAGAGTGCTCCTGTCCAAGCCGTGGGCTGCCAGCTTCTCCAGGAGTGTGCTGTGGGAGACAGTATCAAAGGCCTTGCTGAAGTCTAAATAGACCACATGCACAGCCTTTCCTGCGTCCACCAGGCGGGTCAGCTGGTCACAGAAGGAGACCAGGCTGGTCACACATGGCCTACCCTTCGTAACCCCTGCTGACTGGCTCTGATACCCTGGCCATGCTGTAAGTGCTGTGTGATAGCACTCAGTGTGAACTGTTCCATCTTACCTGGTACTGAGGTCAGGCTAACTGGCCTGTAATTGCCAGGATCCTCCTTACCACCTTTTTTGTAAACAGGTGTCACATTGGCCAGTTTCCAATCATCTGGAACCTCACCAGTGAGCCACGACTCCTGGTAAATGATGGAGAGCGGCTTGGCAACCTCATCTGCCAGCTCCCTCATCACCCTAGGGTGAATCCCATCTGGTCCCATTGATTTTTAAATATCCAAGTGTCCCAGCAGTTCTCTGACTGCCTCCTCTTGGATAATAAGAGGACCATTCTGATCCCTGGCACCACCTACCAACCCTTGAGGACAGTTGTCATGAGGATAAGCTGTCTTACCACTAAAGACTGAGGTGAAGAAAACATTAAGCACTTCCGCCTTTTCCTCATCTTTAGTAACTAGTTTGCCTGCTCCATCCAATAAGGAACCGAGGTTGGTTATACCCTTCCTTTTACCATTAATATATTTGTAAAAACTTTTTTTATTATTTTTAACAGAAGTTGCCAAGTTGAGTTCAAACTGAGCTTTGGCCTCCCTAATTTTTTTTCTACATGCCCTGGCAGCACCCTTAAATAATTCCTCAGAAATCACTCCCTCCTTAAAAAGATGATACATCTTTTTCTTATTTCTAAGTTCCTTCAAAACCTCATTACTCATCCAGACTGGACGTTTGCCTCGTCTACTCATCTTTTGGCACACAGGGACAGTCTGTTCTTGTGCCCTCAAGATCTCTGCTTTGAAGCACACCCATCTCTCCTGGACTCCTTTGTTTTTAAAGGCTGTTTCCCAAGGAATTCTCTGGACAAGTCTTTTAAATAGGCCAAAATCTGCCCTCCGGAAGTCCAGTGTAGAGATCTTATTGATATTCCTCCTTATTTCACCAATTATTGAGAATTCTATAGTTTCATGATCACTATGCCCCAAGCGGCCTACAACCTCCACATCACCTACCAGTCCATCTCTATTTGTAAACAATAGGTCTAACATAGCCCCTCCCCTGGTGGGTTTGCCCACCAGTTGTGACAAAAAGTTATCCTCCACACATTCTAAAAACCTTCTAGATTGCTGGTTTTTTGCTGTATTGAGTTCCCAGCAGATGTCTGGTAGGTTGAAGTCACCTACAAGAACAAGGGCTGATGATCCTGAGACTTTGTTCAGTTGTTTATAGAATAAGTTGTCCACCTCTTCATCCTGGTTGGGTGGACGATAGCAGACTCCCAGTAGGATGTCAGCCTTGTTGGCCTTCCTCTTAATTTTTACCCATAGGGACTCAACTTCATCATCATTAGTCTCAATACCTGTGATATCCAAAACCTCCCTAATATAAAGGGCCACCCCTCCACCTCTTCTCCCTTTTCTGTCTTTTCTGAAGAGCTTGTAGCCATCCAGTGCAGTGCTCCAACTATGTGAGTCATCCCACCACGTTTCTGTGATGGCAACTACATCATAGTCCTGCTGATGCACCATGGCCTCCAGCTCTTCTTGTTTGTTACCCATGCTGCGTGCATTGGTATACATGCATCTCAGCTGGGCTGCTGATTTCTCCCCTAACACAGTCTTACCACCCCTGGGCCTGCTTCCAAACAGCCCAGCTGCATCCCCTTCCGCCTTCAAACCTAGTTTAAAGCCCTCTCAATAAGGTCTGCCAGTTCATGAGCTAAAAACCTCCTACCCTTAACAGAGAGATGTACCCCATCTGATTCCAATAGAGCAGGTGCCAGAAAGGTTGCTTCATGATCAAAGAATCCAGAATTTTGCCGATAACACCAACCCTTGAGCCATTTGTTAATGATATGAGTTTTCCTATTCCTTTCATTATTTTTCTCTGCCACCAAAGGGACTGAGCAGAACACTACCTGTGCACCTGTCCTATCAACCACTTGACCCAGTGCCCTAAACTCCCTTTTAATCACCTTGACACTCCTCTTTTCAATCTCATCACTGCCAGCTTGGAGTATCAGCAGTGGGTAATAATCAGAGGACTGAATCAGCCTAGGAAGTTTCTCAGTGATGTTTCGTACCTGGGCCCCAGGGAGGCAGCAGACCTCCCTGTGGGATGGGTCAGGTCGACATACGGGGCCCTCTGTCCCCCTCAGAAGGGAATCACCCATCATGATTACCCTTCTTTTTTTCTTGACATTAGAGGTGGTAATCCTCTTTTTAGGCAAGTCATAATTGGGAGGCTCACTGGGTAGATGATTTTCCTCTAAATCATCTCTCTGGCTGTCTAGATCCAGTGCCTCATACCTATTCTGAAGTGGCACCTGGCTAGGGGATGGGGGGCAGGAGGGGTTTTTTGTTATTACCACCCCGAGCAGGGACCCATTTCCACTCCCCTTCATCTACCAGGTGCCCCTCTATTGCCTGAGAGTGAAAGACATATGAGCCCTCTGACTCCTGGTGGGCCTCCCTTAAAGATGTAAGGGCTGAACTCCACCAGTCTATTTCCTTTTCACTATCCCTGATAGTGAAATATCCTCCTTAACCTTTCAACTTCTTCCCTAAGCTCAGCCACTAGCGAAAGGAGGTCATTCACTTGTTCACACCTCAGGCAGGCCTTCTCCATAACATCCCCTGAAGCCACTGATAAGCTCAAACACTCCGGGCAGGAATGGGTCTGTACGGACACATCCTTTTTGGAGGGCTCTACTTGGTCATATACACTTGTACCAACCACGGATTTTGACCGGGTTAAAACCATTGCTTAGGAGAAAGCCCAAGATCAATCAACCAATAAAACAATACTTCACCAAACTAGCTGGAACCTGCAGCCCTGCCTGCTTGCCCTGCCTGCGCGAACTGCTGTGACCCTGTTTGCCTGCTCCTGTTCACCGCACTCCGGGTCGCCGCGCTCCCCAGAGGTCTCTTACAATGGGTCACTCCGGAACAAGGAAGCTCCACCTCCTGCTCCTGAGTGGCTCACAAAGCAATTAAGGTCATTAAAGTCCTTGTGCTGTGTCTGTGCTGCTGAGCTGGGCTGGGCTCCTGGCACTGAGGCAGCTCCTGGTAAGCAAGAAGAGCTTCAAAAGCACATTTCTCTTGATGAGCAGCTCTTGTGGCAGCCCAGCAGGGCTGGGGCACTGCCTGCAGCCAGCCCGGGCACAGCCCAGAGGCACAGAGAGCTTCAATCAGTCAGGGCTGGGAAGGTGCTGAGAAGTGCCTGGGGCAGAATCACTGCCAGCCCTTGGCACAGGAACCTCTGGCTGCAGGACAATGCAGCTGCAGCTCCTGGAGCCATCTCCTAAAGCTGGAACATCCCAATGCCTACAGACCCTGTGAGTACATTCTCTGATTGTCTCTTGTGCAGAGCAGCCAGGGGTGGCCAGGGCTGTCCTGCAGAGCAGGCTCCTGCAGCCCAGGGCGCTGTGCTGGGGCAGGGACTCTGCTGCCTGCCAGGGACAGCTCTCAGCCGGCCCTGGCAGCTGCTCCCAGCACTGGGGGACAAGATCTGGGGGGAAGGAGACAGCTGGTAAGGCTTGGAAGTGTTCTCCTTGTGTGGTGAGGATGCTGCATTGGTCAGGATTGCTCCCAGCATAACATTTAACTGCCGAACATCTACAAGTGGATTATACAGCTAACACAGCTAGTCAGGGGCTGGATAAAAGGGAAAATCCTGCTTTTTAAATCTACTGCTGTTGGTTGCCTGGATCGGAAATTCCATATAGATGTTAATCTCAGTTCAGGTGAAGAAAAATAAAAACAATTTTCTCAAATCTGAACAAACCAGGCAGTGACAGCAATCACCACAGTTCACTTTAAAGGCAGCATCAGTGTCGATTTTCCAGCCTGCTCAGGGTTGCTCTGATGTTGCCATCAGACCCTGCAGAGCCAGAGCTGTCCCTGGGCAGTGCCAGAGCTGGGAGGGGTCTGCAGGGCAGAGCTGAGCCCCCAGGGCTGGGCTGGGCTCTGGCAGCACTGGCAGGGCCCAGCCCTGGACACAGGGAAGCAGCTGCTGGCAGGGACAGCTCCAGGCAGCAGAGCCCTGGGCAGGCAGTGGGGGGAAAGTGTCCCCAACCCGTGCTGGGATATTTAAAATCCTCTCCTAATGCAACTATTCTATGATTAATTTTTATAGAGATCCGCATGCCAAGGCACCACAAATGTCCAACAGCAGCTCCATCAGCCACTTCCTCCTGCTAGCATTGGCAGACACGCGGCAGCTGCAGCTCCTGCACTTCTGCCTCTTGCTGGGCATCTCCCTGGCTGCCCTCCTGGGCAACGGCCTCATCATCAGCGCCGTAGCCTGCGGCCACCACCTGCACACGCCCATGTTCTTCTTCCTGCTCAACCTGGCCCTCAGCGACCTGGGCTCCATCTGCACCACTGTCCCCAAAGCCATGCACAATTCCCTCTGGGACACCACCACCATCTCCTACACAGGATGTGCTGCACAGCTCTTTTCATTTCTGTTCTTCATCTCAGCAGAGTATTTCCTCCTGACCATCATGTGCTACGAACGCTACGTGTCCATCTGCAAACCCCTGCACTATGGGACCCTCCTGGGCAGCAGAGCTTGTGCCCACATGGCAGCAGCTGCCTGGGCCAGTGCCTTTCTCACTGCTCTGCTGCACACGGCCAATACATTTTCCCTGCCCCTGTGCCATGGCAATGTTCTGGGCCAGTTCTTCTGTGAAATCCCCCAGATCCTCAAACTCTCCTGTTCACACTCAAACCTCAAGGAACTTGGGCTCATTGCTATTAGTTCCTGTTTAGCACTTGGCTGTTTTGTGTTCATTGTTTTTTCCTATGTGCAGATCTTCAGGGCTGTGCTGAGGATCCCCTCTGAGCAGTGATGGCACAAAGCCTTTTCCACCTGCCTCCCTCACCTGGCTGTGGTCTCTCTGTTCTTCAGCACTGTCAGGTTTGCTCACCTGAAGTCCCCCTCCATGTCCTCCCCATGCCTGGATCTGGCCCTGTCAGTTCTGTACTCGGTGGTGCCTCCAGCCCTGAACCCCCTCATCTACAGCCTGAGGAACCAGGAGCTCAAGGCTGCAGTGTGGAGACTGATGACTGGATGCTTTCACAAACATTAAACTGCTGGCCAGTGTCTGCAAATCACTTGTAATAAAAGTCATCTTTGATACTTCTTATTGGTATAGTTGTTGGGATTTTTTCCTTTGTTTTATATTTTTCACATTGACTACAAATAAATGTCATTGTCTGTGCCATTTCACATTTTGTTTCTCTCCATCTCCCTGTGGCATTGACATAGACTGCGTCAATGACGAGCTGCGTTCCTGGAGGCTTTGAAGGAAATACACGATCTCCCAGCAGAGTTTTCTGCAGAGATGCCCTTTTGTTGCCTTCTCTGGAGCTGCAGCAGTAATGTCTGTGTGCAGAGCTGGGGCAGATCAGTGCTGGCACAGCAGCTGTGCCCAGCAGTAGCAGCAGCAGCACTTGGTGTTGCCAGTGCTGCTGCCGTGGCCCTGCCCCACTGCCCTGGTGGCCCTGGTGTTGCTGCAGGGCCTGAGTGCTCTCGGGGCCGGGCACAGTCCTGGGGGTGGCAGTGCCGGGGCTGCAGCAGGGACAGGCCATGGGCACTGCTGGGGCAGCGCTGACGCCTCAGGCCAGGCCCTGGGGGCTGCAGGCTCCTTGCCCAGGCTCTCTCAAGAACACGGCCAGCCCAATGCTCAGCACAGAAAAGCCCCAGGGTGAGCAGCCCCAGGCTGGCCGTGGGCAGGCTGGGGGCAAACAGCATGGCTGGGGCTCTGCAAGGGCCCTGGGGGAGACGGGAAGGAGCAGCAGAGCAGGGGCTGATCCATCCCCAGGGCGCTGCACAGCCCAGGGCAGCGTCCCAGGGCATCCTCATGGAGCTGCCAACAACATCCCCCCCTCTGCAGCCCTGGCCTCTCCCCCAGCTCACAGAGGTGCCGCATCCTTGCAGGCACAGCCACGGCAGCACTGGCTCAGGAGCCCCTGTTTGCATTGCACAGAGCAGGCAGGAGCACCCCCATGCTGCTGCTGTGGGGACATGAACCTGAGGGAGCACAAATGCCATCAGCCCCTGGGCCAGCAAGGGCTGGGGAACACCAGGGAAACCACTCAGCTTTGTCCTGGCCTCTGCAGTCAGCCAGAAACTTTGTTCCCATCAGCTGGGAGTTTCCTGTGCCACTGCACACTGCTCTGTTGCTCAGAGCAGGGCAGCCTGGCAGCCACCCCCAAACGGCCCTCAGGATTTCCTTTGCTTCACTTTTTCTTCTTTACTCCTAGCAGTACAAATTTCTTCCTATTACCCATCCCTGTCCCCTCCTCTGCAAACAGCCCATCCCTGTTTGCCCTTTCCTCTCTGGCTCCACTCCCCATTTCAGTTCCTGACTTGGCACCATGGGTAGAATCACTGCCCTGCTCCTGCTGGCCACACCATTCCTGATCCAGGCCAGGAGCCACTGGCCTTCTTGGCCACCTGGGCACACTGCTGCCTCATGTCCAGCCTGCTGTCCATCAGTCCCTGCAGGTCCCTTTCTGCCTGGCTGCTGTCCAGCCACTCTGTCCCCAGCCTGTAGTGCTGCAGGGGTTGTTGTGGCCAAAGTGCAGGACCCGGCACTGGGACTTGTTAAACCTCACCTTGTTGGATTTGGGCCCTGGATCCAGCCTGTCCAGGGCCCTGTGCAGAGCCCTCCTCCCCTCCAGCAGATCCACAGTCACACCCAGATGGTGTCATCTGCAAATTTGCTGATGCTGGACTCAATTCCCTCACCCAGATCATCAGTGCAGATATTGAAATCCACCCTGGCTGGCTCTGATCCCTCATGACCGGCCCCGGCCATCCTGTGGGTGCCCTGTGATGGCTCTCAGGGTGATCTGTTCCATAACCTTGCCAGGCACCCACGTCAGGCTGACAGGCCTGGAGTTCCCCAGATCCTCCTTCCAGCCCTTCTTGGGGATGGGCTCACACTGGCACCTCCACTCCTCTGGGACCTCCCTGCTGAGCCAGGACTGATGGTAAATGATGGAGAGCAGCTTGGGGAGCTCATCCACCAGCTCCCTCATCCCCCTGGGATGGATCCCATCTATTCCCAGAGACACCTGTGAGCACCTGAGTGGCTCAGCAGGTCCCCAGCTGCTTCCTCCTGGATTCCAGGGGCTGCTCCCTGTGCCCATCTACCAGCTCAGGAGAACACTTGTCCTGAGGATGGCCTGTCTTACTGTTGAAAACTGAGGCAAAGAAGGGGTGAAGTACCTCTGCCCATTCTTCATCTTTGGTAACCATATCCCTCACAATAAGAAAT
The DNA here is from genome assembly GCF_036417665.1 of Passer domesticus. Classification (NCBI taxonomy): domain Eukaryota; kingdom Metazoa; phylum Chordata; class Aves; order Passeriformes; family Passeridae; genus Passer; species Passer domesticus. Next base: position 1,154,721 of record NC_087503.1, on the reverse strand, counting down.
GCAGGTTATCCTTACCCCTCCTTTTGCCATTAATGAGCTTATAAATACATAATAATTATCCTTCACAGAAGTATCCAAGTTAAGTCCTAATTGATCTTTCACCTCTCTAATTTTTTCTATCTGCACAACCTAACAACATCCTTAAACATTTCTTGATTTACCTGCCTCTATGTCCAAAGGTGCTGCACCCTCTTTTTAACCCCTAAATTCCTGAAAAAGCTCCATGCCCAGCCAGGCCAGTCATTTCCCCCTCTGGGTCATCTTTCTGCACAAAGGGACAGCCTACTCTTGCTCCATCAAGGTTTCTTTGCTGAAGTGTGTCCATCCTTCCTGGAACCCTGTGTTTTTAAGGGCTGTTTCCCTTAAAAGAATCAGTTCCTGATTTGGTACTCCCCAAATCTGCATCCTTAAAAGGCCAAAGTCTGCCCTTAAAAGTCCAGTGTAGAAGATTTATTGATGCCCCTCCTTCTTTCATGGAATATTTTAAAACTTAATAATTTCATGGTCTTCATGGTCACTGTACCCCAAACAGCCTCTGACCAGCACTTCTCTCACCAGCCCTTCTCTGTTTGTGAGCAGTAGGAGACAGAGCTTTCCTTGGGAGTGGGGATTGCAGCACAGCTCCCCAAAGTGCAGCTTGGAAGGTTCAGCCTGGAGCCTAGGAGAAAGCAAAGTCCCTGCCAGGGTAGAATTGTGGTGCTCGAGGTGTAGCAGCGTGAGGCCGGGCCATGGCCGGCTCTGTGTGCCAGGAGCCGGCAGCGCTGGGTGCAGGGAGCCCAGGGAGGGCACAGAAACGCTGGGTGAGAAATGCTGGGGCACAGCGAGATGGGCGAGTGCAGCCGGCCAGGACACAGGAGCAGCACGCACAGGGGGCACAGCCTGCAGGACAGATGGCCGAGGGCTGGGCAGGGCTGGCAGGGCCACAGGCACCCAGGCCTTTGTGCCCTGGGCTCAGGCAGCGCCTCTGGAGGCCCCACAGCAGGAACTTTCCTGGCAGGGGCTGCACTTTGGCTCTCCCTCGGCCTCCCTGGCCAGGCTGGCAGGGGCTGCAGGTTGATGGCATTTGCCCTTGCTGCCCCTCACATCCCCCTGCCCCACAGAGAGCCCCGAGCCACCCGTGAGGGACAGGCCCTGCTGGCCCAGGCTGGGCTCAGGGCTTGGCCTTTCTGCTTCCCCCAGCCAGCCCAGGCCTTGCTCAGCATTGCAGTTCCCTGCCCAGAGCCTTGGGCTCCCCGCACTCCTGGCCTCAAGGATCTGCTCTCAGCAGTCCCGGGGAGCCTTTGGCTCTCCCTGCCCTCACTGGGGCCCAGCCATGCTCCAAGGCACTTGGAGTTTTGCTGCTGACTCCTTGAGCAGCTTCTTCATCCTTCTCTCAGTGCCTGAGGCTCCTGGACCCAGCCCCAAATCCACTGTGGGGCTGATTAAAACACAGAAAGCCCTCAGGAGCTCTTTGTCTCCCTTCAATTGTCTTCAAGTCTCCAGGGCTTGTGCAGTGATTGGAGTCAGTTTGGAGTTCTGTTAAGGAGGAAGATGTCAAAGTGCACCTCATGATTTTTGGTTTTTTAATCACATGTGTGGGTTTGGTTTGTTTTTTTTTCATTGCAGAGAAGAGGTGATAGAAGCATTCCTCAAGTGATCTTGATGCTGAATGTCTCCTTAGGAGGTCTGGGCACGGAGAAGAACAAGCCCCTTTTGGGCTGACCCTGTTTGTACAGCCTGCTGCTCACCCCAGCCTCACCATGTCTGACATGGCCCACCTGGGACTGACACCCCAAAATATCAAAAAATGTTAATGTAATTTATTCTTTTATTTTATTCTGTAACACATTATTTTGTGTGATTATTTAATTATATTTATTTTCATTTATAATATTAACAATGGTTTTTCTTACCTAGTTTTTATATTTGCATAAAAAATCTATACATTTTTAGTAGCCAAGAACATTAATGTTCTTTGGTTCTATGTAGCACAATCCCCTTCCTTAATTAATTAAGGTCTATTGGCTATTTATTTCTTCCTCTTTATGGTAATTAGTAATATGTCCAGTCATTTTGTCATCATTTTTATCATCTTTTCCTCAGACAGGGGCATGGGAGAGCCCTTTGGTGTCCAGGAAGACATTTCTGGGGCACATTTGAGGCAGTTGTGGGTCTGGGGAGGGAATTTAGAAAGAACTTGAGGGTATGGACTACACTTGGGGGAGCCGGGTGGGCACTTAGAGGGGCACTCAGGGATTCTGAGGGACAGTTCGGGATCCAGGGGAGCACTTGGGGGTCCAGGGGGACCCTTGGAGGTCAGGGAGGGGAATTTGGGGCCCTTCGGGGTCCGGCCAGGCCCTTGGGGGGCTCGAACGGGGCTCTCTGGGACGCGGGGGGTGATGGGAGCTGTAGGCGCGGGTATAATACGGTTAAACGGGGCCGCAGAGCATCACGGGAGTTGTAGGCGCAGCTGCAATGGCTTTTGGTGATGGCGGGGCATGACGGGAGATGAAGTCCCGGCTCGAAGAGCGCTGTACGTGCCCCGCGGAGCATGATGGGAGCTGTAGTCCCGGAAGTGGCTGGACCGCGGTGTTTGGGGGTTCAGGGAGGCACTTGGGGAACACTTCAGGGTCCGAGCCACGAATTGAGGTCCTCGGGGGGAACATAAATGGTTCGGTAATACCTGGGGGGCGCTTGGGGAGCTCCAACCGGGCTCTTCAGGGCGCGGAGCACGGCACGAGTTTTAGGTGCGGGACTGTGCTCTGAGGGGCTCCGGGGCCGCAGGGGATGAGAGGAGATGAATTCCCACAAGCGGCTGTACCGGGCATCCGTGGGGTTGGGAGCACTCAGGGGATCCGGGGACGCTTTTGCGGGGTCCCGAATGGGCGCTGAGGGGCACTGAGGGATCCTGGAGGGTCTGGGGGACACTTAAGGGACAGATGGGGGGCGGATGCCGGGGTGGGGTCTGTGGAGCGCGGGGCATGACGGGCGTTGTAGTCCCGGCTCCAATGGGGCGCTATCGAGCCGCAGGGCATGATGGGAGTTGTAGGCAAAAATAAAAGATGGCGCTGACACCAGGCACTGCTTCCAAGACCCTGATCCCTGCGCTGATTGGCTGCTAGCTGTGATTGGCGGGACCATCGGCAAATGGGAGACAGTGGAGGCGGGAACAGCCCATTCAACTCCTCCAGTCCCTCCCAGCACAGCCCAGTTCATCCCCAGTACAGATCAGTACGACCCCAGTGCCTCTCCAGTCCCTTCCAATTCACCTGAGTTCATTCCTAGTCCCTTCCAGTTCCTCCTATTGTCATCCACAGTATGCCCCAGTGTCTTCCACTCTTCTATGCTGTGTCCCCAGTGATCCCAGTTTGTCCCAGTATCCCCCAGTGTCACTCCCAGGATGTCCTAGTGTCTCCCACAGCGTTCCAGTGTTCCCCAGTATGTCCCAGGCCTCCCCAGTGTTTCCAAGCACAGTTTAATGTCTCATGGTTGCCGTGGCAGCCAAACCCAGAAGTGGGGTCAGGGCAGTGTCCATGGCCACAGCCCCTTGCAGTGGCCCAGTGCAGCTTGGGCTGATGATCCACCCTCACAGCTGGCCCAGGGCAGCCTGCAGTGGTTTTGGTGGCACCTTGGGCTGGCACACACCTGAGGAGTGTGTCTGTATTCAGTGGGGAAAGTCAGGAGTTTAGATTGCTTCAAAAAATACAAAAAGCGAAAACCCCTCTTAGGCTGAGTGCAGCCAGTCTGCAAGCCCAGCAGGTCCCACGTGAGTGAGGACAGACAGGATGGGGCTGGGCAATGTGGAGAAAGGTTGTCCACACTGGGTCAGAGCTCAAGGCACAGCTTCTCTGAACAGGCCAGAGCTCCTGAGGAGAGACCCTGGGTCAATATCAATCACAGAATGCTGCAATCACCTCTGATCTAAAGAGAAATGTAATAAAATAAACCCTTTAAAATAGGTATGTGTGTGTCTTACAAGCTCTTTGAAATATTTCTCCATAATTGGACTTGGACAACTTTAATGACACTCTCAGGGCTTTGGTGTTGTTTACATCAGACTCGGTCCCTGAGAAAGTCTTCAAAGAACTTTTTAAGAACTCAAGGTTAAATTGAAACTCTGAACTTTCTTAAAGTTTTAATGGGTCCCACTGAGGGACACGACTGATAAAGTGTCCCCAGGTTCCAGGCAGAGCAAAGAACTGCAGGCAGTGATGACAGCTGGGGACAAACAAGGCAAAGGTGTCTCTGGTGCTGAGCACACCTGGATGTGTTTCAGGAATGCAAAGGGCCAAGGCCTGAGCCCCAGCCCCTGGCCAGGCAGATCCTGTCCCTCCCTCATTGCTCAGGGCTCTTCCCGGGATGGGCTCTGGCATGTGGGGATGTGCAGTGCCAAGGGCAGGACCATGGGGCGGCCCCTGCCAGGCTGCTGAGCAGGGACAAGGAGGCAATGAGGCCCCAGGCCTGCCAGGGTCACTTGTCCCCTCCTTGTGGCCTCAGGCCCAGGGCCAGCAGCCATGGCCAAAGTGCTGCCCAAGTTGGCTGTGTCAGGGCCTTGCAGCTGCTGCCCATCCCTGTGCCCTGTGCAGCCCAGGCTGTCCTACGGTGTCCCTGCCCTGCGCCTCTGTCCCTGCAGGCTGTCGTCATCCCCCGGCTGCCCCACCTGGCTGGCCCCTTCCTTTGCTGACAGCTCTGCCTCCTGCCTGCCTCTGCCTGCCCACACAAAGCCTTGGGCTGACCCAGACCCATTCTGGGGGACGTGTTGCACCACAGCCCTGCCCTTGGAGAGAAATTCCTTTCTCCTTGCGTCCAGTCTGGACCTCCCCAGGTGACTCTCTGTGGCATGATTTTTGCTCAGGCTTTTTCATCCAATGAAGAAGAGCTCTACCATTTCTGAAACCACCCTTCAAGCCCTCTCAGGTTACTCCTGTTCTGTCATCAGTCTTCACACCACTGAGCCCTGGGCCATCAGTCTCTCTGGGTCATGTGCTTGAGGCCTCCCAATCCCATCTTGGAAGATTTTTGTGTCCTTTCAAGGTCTTTTCAGATTAAAACATTGTGGTCATAATCCAAGAAAAATTGAAATATTTTTATAGGCCTGTAGTGGCAGAGAAAGGGACATAGCTTTTAGAATGCTCAAGGGTATTTTTAGATTTGATATAAGAAATAAATATTTTGTGATAAGGTTGAGAATTTGTAAACAGGTCATCCATAGACATGAATACCCCATTCCAAAACATGTTCAAGGTCAGGATCTTTGACCATCTGTTCCAGTGGTAGTTGTGCCTTCCCACAGAAACGGGGCTGCAGTAGATGATATTTTAATGCCATTCCAAATTGAAAAACAGAAGATAAAAAACAAATTTATGAAAGTTCTGACACCTCCTCATGAAAGACTCACCAAGGGGGTCAATGGCAGAGCTTTCCAGCATGACCTTGCCAGTTGAGCATGGGGGGTTCTGCACTGAGTCTGAGATTCATGACGGAAATCCACAAGGGGCATTTGGGGAATGTGCAACATTTCCCATGTGATGCCTAAGAAAGGCCCACAGGAAGGGAAAGGGTGGCACCATGGTGCTTTGTGAAAGAACAAACATGAATCAGCAGGGAAAAGGGGATGAAAGAGCTGGTCATGAGCAAACGTGGGTCCCTGGCTACACCCTACAGCTGATCCCCACAGCCTGTGGCATTTTCCTAAACCCCCATTGCCAGGAACTGTCTGGAACAAGGGAGCTCTCTCTGCTCTGGGTACCAAGAGATGTCCAAGTGCCAGATACTGGAGTGGGGACCACAAATCATCAGGTCCTGTGTCCTTTGGGGGCCCAGGAACTGGTGAAACTGGTGTGTGTGTGCACACAGCACTGGTGTGGGGGGCTGGTGTAGCCACCAGGGAACATCAAACCAGAGCAACCAGTGAGCAGCAGAGGCCTGAGAGATGCTGTGTGAGATCCACTCCTGCAGGGATCCACATGGTCTGGGTGTCTCTGCAGCTCTGCCTCTTCTCCTGCCATGGCAGAACACACAAACAGCCCATCCCTGTGTGCCTTCTCCACTGACTGTGCTTTGGCCTGGCCTGGAAACTACCCGAGGTCTCTCCCAGGAGGAGTCCCTGTGCATTTCCCTCCCCCATGCCTCTGCCCTTCCTGATCCAGCAGTGGCGGGGCAGGGAGAGGGCTGGCTCTGACAGGGCTGTTGTGGTTTAGGAATGGTGCTCTCCAATTTCCTACTCCCACTACAAAGACCACGTGTCTCCCCAGATTGATATTCCCACCATTGTCCCCACACCACAGGGGCTTTGCCTGCCTGGCCCTGCTTGATCTCAGACACGTTTCACAGTCAGGGATAACCTGGAGATGGTGTCCATGGTTAAACCTACCCCTTGCTCATGAGCCCATCTGGAGGTTGCATCTCTGCCCTGATGACCTGAGGTGTCCAGAAATAACTCACCCTTGTGTGGCCAGTCCAGACCCAGCTGAGACACTTTAATCCTGGCAGCCCCATCCTCCTCTCTGTTGTTTCGATGCTCTTCAGTGCCTGACTCTTGGGCAATGAGCATCCATAGGAGGGACTTTAACAGCCAACTTCTCCCCTGGGCAAGGATGTCTTGCCCCGGTCCAGCAGCCCAGATGGGTTTCCCTCTGCACTGCCAATTGTCCCTTTTCCATCATTCCAGCCACCCCACAGAGCATTTCCCACCATCCCTGAGTCAGTGCAGAGGTGCAGCGCTGGCCATTTCTCTCCCTCAGAGCTGCGGGTATGGTCCCAGTGCTGCAGTGACTGCAGGAAAGAGGACCCCACAATAGGTCATTTGTTGGTCAAATACAGACAGAAAGAGTGAGAAACTGTCTGTGACTTGGGTTTTGGCCTCGCAGCCCCTGCCGTGGTTTGCAGGGAGCTGCAGTGTGGCACAGCCCTGGCTGTGCCCTGCAGTGCTGGCCTGGGAGAAGGTGTCGGTGCCAGCTGGCGCAGGGAGCTGCAGCGTGTGGGGAATGAATCCCTCCTGGCCTCCTGCCCCCGGGTGACACTGCAGGGCCTCATGGAGCCAAGGGGCCATTGCAGCACTTCAGGGCCCCATGGAATTAAGGGGACTGTTTGGACATTGCAGGGCCTTGTGGGACTGAGGCCATTGTGACACTTCAGAACCAAAGGGCCACTGTGAAACTACGGGGCCTTGTGGAACTGATACTGAAATTGTCCAAATAGAAACTTTCTAACACAGTTTGGGTATTAGAAAGCAGCCATTCTTTATGCAGTGCTGGTCACTTGGGGGATCATTCATCCATGTGAGTGCCCCAAACATCAAGTAAGCAGAGGTTTTATCACACACAGTGATTACATATTCACAAGCTGTTCCTCTGTGGTGGCCTGCAGGTCTCACAGTATAAATAATTCCAACTTTATAACTGAAATATGTGATTGATTTTGTAATTACCTTACTTATGTAATGAGGATTAACGTCGTGGGCTTTCTTATCTATATAAGGAAGTGAGCTGGCTGTTGCTGCATGAACACGGAGTGTCAAGTCACCTGTCTCCGAAACTGAAACGATTGGTGACTCCAATGTGATCACGACAGCTTCCACCAATAGCACAGGGAACAGGCGGGGCAGCCAAGAGGAGCTGCCCACATCTTTGAACTGTGAAAAGTGGCGTCCAGTGCTGCGGGGCAACCAGGAGGAGTTGCCTTTGCAGGCTTTGCAGCCTTTGAGCTGCAAAGAATGGTGTAGAGAGCCGTGATCAGTCTGGATCCCCCCCCTTTTCCCCCCTCTTATTCTTTTTCTTTTTGTAAGTGGAAGACACCACCAGCATGGGAGCAGGGGCTTTGACAACAGAGGACCCCCTCCTGCAGGTATGGACTCCTATTTTAAAGAAAATATTTGAAAAATATGATGAACGGACTTTATTAGTCCTAATAACATGACGTGAGAGCCACGGACTGGACGTGTTGGAAGGGGCTGCCCTAGATTTAAAAACTTGGGAGTGGGCTGGCTGATATATCCTCGCAACTGCCTTTACAGGAGACGACTCTGCCATTAATGCTGTTAAACATTGGAGACTTGTAATGGACATGATAAAATAGCTGCAGAGCAAGCGGGTGGTTAGGAGAGCAGAGGCATGGCAGCTGGTGAACGGCGAAAGCAGGGCAGGAGGGAGAGGGGGAGGTGGCAAGGAGAGCAGATGCTGTGCTGGGTGAGTGAGGCACGAGGATGAATGCAGAAAACACAGGGTGCTGGGAGGCCACTGGGCAGCTGTGGACCCTCCCCAGGCGAGGGTGACCTGCCTGAGGAGCACCCTTATGCCCCCTGGGACCAGGCTGCTGCCCCAGCAGGGGTATTTGCCCAGTGGGATGTCGCCCAGTTGCCCGGTGCCGTGCCATGCCCCAGGCGGGAGCGTGTTGTCAGCAGAGTGCGCCGTCCCTGGGGCCGGCAGCAGAGATGCCCCAAGCAGCCATGCTGTGTTGAATGGGCACCCTGCAGCCCCTCTGTGCCCTGCCATGGCTGCTGAGACCCCTGCAATGCCTGGCTGTTTTGCTGCTCTGTGCTCTGCTGCCCCTTGTTCTGCCGGCTGGCAGAAACCTGCACAACCACCCAAGACCAGTGCGTGTTGTCAACCAAGCATGGTGCTGCCAATCCAGAGGGTAGAGAGACGCTGTGCTGCAGACTCACACTGAACAGGCACTCTGCTGCTCCCCCATGCCCTGCTGCACCAGCTTGGGAGTGGCAGGGAGGCGCTTTGCCACTGCGGCCACTGCAAGGCACCCAGCCATCCCTGCTGTGAGATGCCTTGCCCCTGTGGTAGGATGCCTGGCTGTGGATCAGGGCTTGCTGCCACTCCGCCAAGCCCTGCCACACTGGCTGATATCACAGAAGCAGTGCCCAGCCCCTGTGAGATTCCAGCTCCTCTGTTATATGCTGCAATGGTTGAAACCCCTGTAGCTGTCTCTGCCTGTGGCAGAGCCACCTCTGCATGCTTTGCTGGGCCTGAAAACACCCCTACGGCCATGCCTAGCCATGGTGAGACCATGCCTGGCCATGGTGGGATGGTACCCTTGTCTTTGTAAAAAAATCCTGAGGGTCAAACAGCTACCATTAGATCTTACATCACGGCACCACCACTGAACCTGTGGGGAAGGAATATTTTATCTGCTTGGGGAGTCAGGGTGGGGATGAATTTTTAATGGCAACCACTGTCCTAAAGACTGTGAAACATCCCACGCCAGCCTTAAAATGGCTTAACACTCAGCCTGTCTGGGTGCCACAGTGGCCCCTTGAGAAACAGAAGCTACATGCCCTTAAGAATTTGGTGCAGGAACAACTGGCTCAAGGGCACATAGAATCATCCATAAGCCCTTGGAACACCCCTGTGTTTGTTATAAAAAAGAAGTCTGGGAAATGGAGGCTGCTCGACATTTTAAGAAAGATCAATGCAGTCATGGAGAGCACAGGAGCCTTACAGGCAGATATGCCATCTCCCACAATGTTTCCTGCCAATTGGGATATCCTAATTGTGTATCTAAAAGATTGCTTCTCTACCGCTCCACTGCATCCAAATGATATCCCAAAGTTTGCTTTCACTGTGCCATCCATTAATAACGCTGCACCAGTGGAGCGTTATCAATGCAAAGTTCTTCCTCAAGGTTTAAAAAACAGCCCCATAATTTGCCAATGGTATGTTGCTCATGTTCTTTCATCAGTAAGGGAACAATTCCCAGAGCCATACTGTTACCATTTTATGGATGATATTTTAATAGCGATTCCAACTAAAGAAGATCTTTCACTCATTTGGCCAAGCCTGATGCAAGCAGTAAAAGCATTTGGGCTGCAAGTGGCACCAGAAAAGATACAGCAGCAACCACCTTGGAAGTACCTTGGACTCCAAAGTGTGATTCATACAGCCCCAGACAATTCAATTTTCAACAAAAATTAGAAATGTAAATGATGCTCAAAACTTTTGGGTACCATAAACTGGCTCAGACCCTATATCAGATTGACCACTCTGCAATTAGCACCCTTGTTCAACCTTCTAAAGGGTGATCCTAATTTAACATCTCCCTGGACACTGACCCCAGAGGCAAAAGATCCTCTTCAAATAGCAGAGCAGCTCTCACAGACAGGTTCACCAAGTGTGCCTGGGAGTGTGTATCACTGTGTTTATTTTCAGTGTTAATTTCCATACTACCGCTGTCATTGGACAATGGGATACTCAGTGGTCTGACCTCTTTGCATGTTTTACAGTGGGTGTTCTTGCCCCATCAACCAAAAAAGACAGCCCCTACCATCTACAAATGAATTGTCTGCTTAATTATTAAATGACCTCAAAGATGTTTAGAACTGAATGCAAAAGATCCATCTAAAATAATTTTCCCTGTAAAGCAGGAAGAATTTGAATGGTGCTGTGCCAACAGAACATCTCTACAACGTGCTTTACAAAATTTCAAGGGACAAATTGGCTACCATTTACCACTGCTGCAAATGAGTAAGACCACTGAGCTATCCCTAAAACCCGTGAGCAGTCGAACACCCTTAAAAGGAATTGCTGTATTCACTGATGGGTCTGGGAAAATGGTAAAGTCCATTGTGACATGGAAGGAAGGCAAATATTGGAAGGACATGAGATTGGGTCACCTCAGTTAGTAGAGCTATGTGCTGTAGCTATGGCTTTTCAGTGTTTTCTCCACACTCCTTTGAATGTAGTTACTGACTCTGCACATGTTGCAGATAGAAGACAAAAATTGGACTGAGCTCTATTAAAGGAAGTTAACAACGCACAATTATTTGGCTTGCTAAAAACCTTGTGGCACGCCATTCTGGCCAGAACTTGCCCTTATTACATCCTTCATATTAGAAGTCATACACATCTCCCAGGTTTCATTACAGAGGGCAATGCACAAGCAGATCGCCTGGCTGGCCCTGCCTGGACAGCACCACAGCCAGATATGCTGGCTCAGGCAAAGGCATCACATGCCTTCTCTCACCAAGGCAATCAAGCCCTACGGGGACATTTTCTGCTTTCCAGCACAGAGGCTTGCAACGTAGTAAACACACGTGCTGATCGCCAGGGCCACACTGCTCCATTACAGATGGGGGTTAATCCCCGTGGATTAAAAGCATTACAAATCTGGCAAACTGACGTCACATATATTCAAGAATTTGGAAAATTAAAATATGTGCATGGAGATCAATTGATACTTTTTCTTCTGCCATATGGGCATCAGTACATTCAGGGCAGAAAGGTCGGGATGCAATTGCACATCGGCAATTAGCCTTTGCTGCTTTGGGTATCCCTCGTGATATTAAAACAGATAATGGACCTGCATAAGAATGAAAGTGATTGGCTGAATTCAGGCTCAAACAAGGGGACCCCAGCCAATTCCTTTGAGCCAGGCATGCAACCAGTGGGCTCGGCGGAGTTGAAACCTTTGTCGTCACTTCTGCATGAGTGGGAAATTTGAATCCCCTACAAAAGGGGCTGCCCTTCAATAAACATTGGCTGTTGCTGCATGGAGTGTCAAGTTGCCTGTCTGTCCCAAAACTGTGACAGGCACAGGCTTTTCCAGCCCTGCCTAGAAGAGGGTTGGGATGCACCTCCTCCACACCACACCCCTGTCATGGTGGCGCAGCTGGGATTTCCTGCAGTGGCTGTGGCACATCTTGGAACACCTGAGCTGCTCCCTGCAGCTGAAACGCTTTGACCACTTTGTCATAGGCAACAAGAGGGTTCCTGTGAAGTTTGTCCTTCAGCTTCTCCCAGGTATGTGAATGGTTGAACCATTTAATCTCTTCCAGCCTCTGGTGCGGGATCCAGCTGCCCACAAAGAGGCCATGCAAGCTCAGGGTCATTGGCAATTTTGGCTCTGGAAACACTCCCTACATGGCGTATTTAATTTTAATTTAATTTTACATAACAAAATATGTAGGTTAATTCCAGCTATCAATATTGTTGCTGTTCCTGTTTGTTCCTTATCTTGCCGCTGTTCGCAGTAAACTGTTCTTAGCTCAGCCCAGGATCTTTGCCTTTTCTGCTCTCCATGGGTGGTGGGAAAGGGAACGAGCGGTTTTAGCAAGAGCACAGAACTGGGGAATCCCATTCCTAAACCCAGTCTGTGGAAATCGAGCATCCCAGCTGGTCCCAGCCCTGGTGGCCATGGCAGCAGCCTTGGGAGCAGGTCCCTGGCTGGGGCTGTGGGAACCTCTTCCCTCTGGTGCCCAGGGACAGGACTGGAGGGAACGGCTGCAGCTGAGTCGGGGCAGGCTCAGGTTGGATCTCAGGAAAAGGTTTTTCCCCAGAGGCTGCTGGGGCAGTGCCCAGGCTCCCCAGGGAAGGGTCCCAGCTCCAGGGCTCTCTGAGCTCCAGCAGTGTTTGCACATCGCTGCCAGGCCCTGGCTGGCATTGTTGGGGTGTCCTGTGCAGGGCCAGCAGTTGGACTCCAGGATCCTGATGGGTCCCTCCCAGCTCAGCCAATTCTGTGGATCGGGGGGGAACAGGGGCCTGGTGATGGTTGCCATGGAAACTGACCATAGGAATGGGGCTGGTGATGGTTGCCCACTAAGGATCAGATTTGTCATAGGCCCTCAGAGGGGTTCCATGGGGACTTTCTAAGAGTCTCCAGGCTGTTCAAGAGCTGGAATGTCACAGGCAGAGACAGGGGCTCCATGGACACCTCCCAGGGGTTTCTGGGGTTGGTCAAGAGCCCTGTGCTCAGAGGCAGTCACAGCCATTCCATGGTGACATCCCAGGGCACCTTGGGCTGCAAAGGCACCGATCTGTCACAGGTACTCACAGGGGCTCCACGGTGACATCCCAGGAGTCCTCAGGCTGCCAAAGAGCCGGGATGTCCCAGACACTGACAGGGGTTCCTGTCATGGGCACAGTGAGAGCTTCAGGCAAAAGCTTTATTTCTTTATTGGAGAAATTTCTGTTGAGACATGAGGTGGAGAAATGACCCCCAACAGCCACCATGGATCCTCAAACCCCTGCAGGGCCCCTAGACTTCTAAAATTCCTTTTAATACAGGAGACTGGGAGTGGTTGGATCCCATCCCAGCCCCAGACTTTTTCAAAGGTGTAAAGATTAGACAGGTGGAATTGAACCTTAATGCAATTTGTCCCACAGGATTAATGATGGAATGACAGATAAATTTACCTAAATACAGCCCTGATGGATTGTGATCATGATTAGTCAGAAAGATCTTAACCACCGTTATTTCACCATAGTACTGGAATTATAACAATTATTTTTACATAGTGCTGTAGGAAGCAATTTTGCAGTCAACAGGGCCTGGCTGGAGTTGTTGGAGCCCATGGCAGGCAGAGCCTCCTGCTCCAGCAGGAACTGCCTTTCCTGTGCCAGGAGCAGGGCAGGTCCCGCTGCAGGAAAAGCCCCAGGCCAGCCCCAGCACAGGGAAGGGCTCGGGCACAAGGGCAGAGTGCCGTGCTGGGAGCTGTGCCAGGCAGAGCCTGAGGCACCAAAGGCACCTTGGCAGCAGCAGCTGCTTGCAGGGCATGGCCAGAAGCCTCCCTTGGCAGCCCGGCCTGGTGGCCAGCACTGCAGAGCTGCTGCCTCAGGGCTCATTTCTGCCCGGGCTCTGAAAAGCCACTTCTGCTCCAGGACCCTGCCTGGGAAGCCATTGGCCCCAGCACCTTGGGGACAAGATATGAATGACAAAATTCTTCATGCCAGCAGAGACAAGGCAGGGGCAGAGGAAAGGGCAGAGCCAGGCCCAGGGCACAGGGCTGCCATGGTGATGGCTGTGAGGTCACTGCCCTCAGCAGACATTCTGGCCAGAAGCGGTGTGAGGGCACCCAGCACATCAGAGAACCCACACAACAGGAATTCTGTCCTTGGGGAGGGGACAGGGTTTCACTGGGTCAGGTTGCACAAAGCTCCTGATCTTGGAGCATTCCCGAGATGGGGAATCCAATTCTGTGGAAGAACACAGTTGCAGTTTGGTGCACTCTCATCCTTGTAGAATATTTCCTCCTTCTAACAAATGTAAATCCACCCTCATTCAGTTGAAAGATATTGACCCTTGTTCTGTCACTGCAAGACAGATTTGGGAGAATATCATTTCGACCACTATTCTTCTATTTTCACAGACCTTGGAGAGGACCCAAAAATCTCCCAAGATGGGGTTTGGAGGCCTCATCACATAACCAGTGGGAGGAGGCTACAGGCTCTGGGCTCAATGGCAGGAGACTGAGGACAGAACAAGTGTATTCCGGGAGGGAGTGAAGGGTGGTTTCAGAGAGACTGGAGCTTTTCTTCATAGTGGGAATGAGCCTGAAGAAGAAATAATTGTGGTAAGGGTAGCTGGGGAGGCCCAGACTGGATGCAAGGAGAAAGGAATTTCCCTGCCAGGCCAGGGCTGTGGTGCAACACATCCCCCAGAAGGCGCCTGGAGCAGCCCAAGGCTTTGTGTGGGCAGGCAGAGGCAGGCAGAGGCAGAGCTGTCAGCAAAGGAAGAGGCCAGCCAGGTGGGGCAGCCGGGGGATGACGACAGCCTGCAGGGACAGAGGCGCAGGTTTGCTCAGCATGAGAGATGTCTTTTCCTCGCTTCTCCCCACCTGTCATCACCGCCTCCAGTGTTGTTCTCTGGCTTCAACCTGGGGACACTTTCTCAGTCCTGTCCCTCAGAAGGATCGGTTTAAAGTATGAGAAACTTCTGTGTTTCACTCTCTTTTTGAGTCCCTGAGAAGTTCTCTGAGCACACTCTGAGGGACTGAGTCTGATGCAAAGAGCACCCAAGCCCCAGAGGGTCATTAAAGTCCTGCTGCTGTGTTTGTGCTGCTGAGCTGGGCCAGGCTCCTGGCCCAGAGGCAGCTCCTGGCAAGGGCAGCGCTGCAGAGAGACAGCTCTGGCCAGGAGCAGCTCCTGTGCACAGCCCAGCAGGGCTGGGGCATTGCCAGGGCAGCTCAGGGACAGCAGCAGGGCACAGACAGAGCTGACAGGGGCTCAGCACTGGCAGGGGCTGGGGGATGTCCCAGAGGGGGCTGTGTCACAGCGGCACCTCTGTGGCTGTGTCATGGAGGCACAGAGCAGCTGTGATGTCAGCAAGGGGCTGTGTGACAGCACGGAGTGGGCTGTGTGAGGTCACAGGTTGGGCTATGACATCAGAGTTTGTTGTGTGAGGTCACTGAGCAACTACAGCATCATAGAGGGGATTCTGTGACATCACAGAGCAGGCGGTGACATCATGGCATGGCTGTATGACATCATAGAGCAGGCTGTGAGGTGAAAGTGTGTGCTGTGACATTACAGAGTGGCAGTATGGTATCACAGAGAGGGTTTTTTGACATCACTGAGGGGGTTGTGACATCACAGAGCTGTCTGTAATGTCATAGAGTAGGGTGTGAGGCCATGGAGCACACTCTGTCGTCATGGAAGGTGGCTCTGTGACATCAGAGAGTGGGTTGTGACATCACTAGGTGACTAAGTAGCATCATAGAGCCAGATGTGACATTACAGAACAGACTGTGACATCACATGGTGACTTTGTGACATCACCAAATTTTCTGTGACATCACAGAGCAGCTTTATGGTATCACAGAGTGATATTCTAGCACTGGCCCTTGTGATATCATGAAGGGGCTTTGTGACATCACAGAGCAGCCTGTGACATCACAGAGCAGTAGTGTGTCATCACAGAGTTGCCTATGACATCATAGAGTAGGCTTTGTGACATCATAGAATGGATTCTGCCATCACAGGGCACCTGTGTGACATCACACAGGGGTTGTGACATCACAGAATGGCTGTGTGACATCCCAGGGGAGGATGTGTAATATCACAAGATTAACTGTGACATCATAATGAGGGCTGTGGCATCACAAATGGGCTGTGTGCCATCACAGGGGCTGGGTGACATCACAGGGGGCACTGTGAGATCACTGGGGAGGTCACTCTGCCCCAGCCCCCTCACAGTTCCCCCAGAGCAGTCCAACCCTGCTCGTGCACAGAGGGGTCCCCTGTCCCCCCGGGTCCCCCCGCCCCTGGCGCCGCAGCCTCCCCCAGAGGATGTTCCATGAGATCGACCCCAGAGCCTGACACGGGGACGGGGGCCTGGGGCCCTGGGGGTGGGACAGGGGGACAGGGACCCCCCGGCAGCATCCCCGTGTCCCCCAGGGACAGAGCCTGGGCCAGGGCTCCTTCACCCTGTTCTGAACGAGGGCTTGAGAGCACTGAAAAAATCCCCAGCAAGGGATCAGCAACGACCACAGTTAGTGGTAAGCAACAGCACCACAAAGTTCCTTCGGAAGAGAAACTCTTGACTGGACACTTCAGACACAACAAAGAAACAAACCAACAACAAAACCAGACAAAATCCAGGCAATCAAACCAGAAATGAACAGAGAACTCTCCTTATGTGTGTGTGTGTGACAACAGGACAGTGAGGGCAAGCATAAAAGAAATACGGCCTAAAAGCTGAACAGAGCTCAAACTTAACAGGACATAACTTATATTTTTACCTAAACTGACATTGTCAACTTCACAATTTAGCAAAAGAACACAGCTTAACAGTATTTAACCTAACTTAAAACCTCTGACTTAGCAATTTAAAAGAGGAATAACACTTAACAGTATTTAACTTACTTTATAACTTATATTAAACTTAGCAAAAGAACAACTCTTAGCAGCATTTAAATTCTTTTAGACCTTGTGACTTAACCTGACTTACAGGCCTGACTGACTCAGCTATCCAAAGCACTCCAACCCCTCTGAGAGCAGCATTTCTGCCACATTTCCCCAGCACAGGCACTCCTGTGTGCACACAGACACAAAGAGTCAGTGCAAGGCACCTGTGAGAAATTCCCCTGAGGGCAGGACATTCTCCCTGTGGATCCTTTGGCATCTCCCCAGCGGGTGAAGGGTTGAGCCTGGAGGAATGGGGGGATCGGCCCAGGCTCCCTCGTTGTTCAGGATCCCCGAGTGCAGCAAACGGGAGAGTTCCCGGCTGGGAGAGGCCCCACTCAGAGGGAGTCGCTGGCCCAGGAGAGCTCCAAGGGGCTCCTTTTGCAGCACTGTTTGTAGGGCCCCAAGAGAGGGGCTGCAGTCACAGCAATGGTTCATCCTGGCCGCACTTGGCATCAACAGCTTTCTTTGGCACTGTGAGAACAGGGATGTTGTACCACTGAGGGAACAAAACCATTCCCAGGGCTGCTCCTACAGCAACCAGGAGCTGGTTGGGCACAGCAGTGCCTGGAGCAGACAGTGTTTGTGCTGAGCTGCAGAAGAGCTGAGCCCAGGGGCTGTTGGCCAAGGCCGAGGCCCAAGGAGCATTTCTGAGCTGGCAGGGCGGCCTGAGAAGGGGAGGGGGGAATGCAGCAGCACAGGGCCCATGGAAGCAAGGGACCATGGTGACACTGTGGGGCCCTGTGAGACCAAGGGACCATTGTGACACTGTGGGGCCCTATAGTGCCAAAGGTCCATTGTGACATTGCAAGGCCTCATGTAACAATGGAGAGACCATTAAGAGACTTCACAGTCTCATGGAACCAAGGGGCCATTGTGACACACAATGGAGTCATGGGATCATGGAGACCATTGTGACACTATGAGGCCCCATGGCATAAGCAAAGCATTGTGACTCTGAGAGGCCTCATGGAACCAGTGAGACCATTGTGACCCTGGGGTTCCCCACAGAACCAAGAAAACCATTGTGATGCTGTGGGGCCTTGTGAAAACAAGAGGCCTTTGTGACATTGCAGGGCTGCATGGAACCAAAGGTCCATTGGACATTGTGGGGCCTGGTGTCATCAGTGGTCCATTGTGACACTGTGGAGCCAAAGGAGACCATTGTGACACTGCAAAACCCCATGGTCCAAAGGTCCATTGTGACATTGCAGGGCTCATGGAACAGAGGAGTCACATGTCATTGTGGGGCCTGGGGAATGACGGAGACCATTGTGACACTGCAAGGCCTCATGGAATCATTGGGACCATTGTGACACAGTGGGGCCTTCTGGAACCAAAGGTGCCATTGTGACATTGTGTGTCCCCATTGAATCAAAGCACCATTGTGACACTCCTGGACCCCATGGAACCAAGGGGACCATGGTGATACTGCAGGGCTGCTTAAAACCACGGCAACACAGAACAGGTCTGGCTGGTTTGGCCTTCCGTGGACTGCCTGACTTGTCCAAATGACCATGGCATGTTGAAGGTCTCTTCTCATCTGCTGTTGAAACACTGGTGCTCCATACTTTGTTTCATATGGAAAAGATCTCTCCTTCACCTGCAGGCACCCATGGCCAGAATTGGGATTTCATCTCCAGACTTCCTTATATCCAGGGATTATTTCCATAGCAATATTGCCAGGACAAGACTGGCTGACAGCGGTTTAATGAGGGTCACCTCTCATCAGTCCCCAAATCTCTGGGGAAGGGTCCATGCTTTTCTTCTTGTGGAAAGAACTGTCCTGCTTCTCCAGACACCCATGGCTGAGATTTGGCTTCCACCTCCAAAATTCCCTAAATTCAAAGACTACTCCCAAACAAAATCTGCCATTCCTGACAAGTCTGGCTCGCCTAGTGAGACTCTCACCTGACTTCCAAACACTGGGGCTCTGCCCTTTCCTTCCTATGGAAAAGACCTCTCCTTCTTTTCCAGGTGCCCATGGCCAGAACTGGGATTTCACCTCCAACATTCCCTACTGTGACAGACAGGAGAAGATTGTTAGCAAGAAACATTTTGTGTGTGGGGGAGGAAGGAGCAGGTGCAGCCTTGCCCTGCCCTGGAACCCCAGCACTGCCCTGCCCTGCCCTGCAACCCCAATCCCCCCAGAGCCTCTATCCCAGCCCAGCAGTGGCTGCCAGTCTCTGGCACAGCACAGGCAATGCTCCACAGCCACCTCTGGAGCCACAGCCCAGCTCCTGAGTGACCAAATGAGCCCAAGTCCCACCTGGGGGAAGGGCCCAGGAAGACCAAGGGGTATTGAAGGCTGACCATGAGGCAATGTCACATGTTGACCCTACCTCCTCTTGGAATTTCCATCTGAACACTGCTGGAATCCAGGAGTTGGTAGCTCTGTGTGTGCTTCTCTGTATCTTTTTTGTCTTTATCTCTTTTTTCTGACTTCTTCTAATTCCCTCCTCTTGCAAATTTTGAGTAAATTAAAATTGAATATGCTAAGAGTTTGTGAAGTTGGATGGGCAAATTTCAGGCTTAAAGAAGTGTTTTTTGTTCATGGAATGTAGTATTAAACCTTTAGTCAAGTTTCTCTAATTTTCTAAAGTTACCAGTAAAATCAGTTTTGTTGTTTTGACCTCTTGAGGATCTTGTCAGTATTTCACCAGTACATCCAACTCAGAGGATACAAACAATTATAATTCCTTTTAAATGCCTCCTTGAGAGAGGTGTTTGGGGGATGTGAGGCAGGGCTTGTGTGTCCTGCTTGGCACAGCCCAGGCAGGGCTTTCCCAGCCACATTCCACACTCCATTGCCCAGCTGGAGCCGCTGCTGCCTCTGAGTTCTGCTGGCCCAGCCCCAGGGACGCTCTCCTTGTCTGCCCAATCCCCCACAGTCTCTGGGCAGGGATGGCCTCAGTGGGGGCTGCTGACATCCTCAGCAACTTCGAGGCTGCTGCTGGATTTCACTGCTCCAGAGGCTTGTTCAGCCTGCAGCTCTTCACTGCAGGAATTCCGTGTCCCAGGGCTCATTAACAATGAGAACCCCTCAACAAGCCAAGCCTCTGGGGATAATTTGATTTAAGTTTTCAAATCTTTTGTGGTTAATTAGACAAATTCCAGGAGTGTATTCAAACTGAATGTATTCTATTAAAAAAGACAAGGAGAAAACAGTTTTTAGGTCCGGCTTAGTTGCTGTTTTTTTTCCTGTTCATAAATTGATATGTGCAATTTCCAATTGACATTGAATCCAAGTACTTCCTCATGCAGTCTGAATAGACATGAAAATCAAGACATTTCATGGCTGACAATCAATCAGACTCTGTCCCTACCCCCACCCCACCATTTCCCCCATCCAAGCCCTGGCACTCAGAGCAGCCTTGTGCAAATCTCAGCTCCCTCCAGCCCAGGATGCACCTGCAGCTTTCAGCTCCTTGGCTCCAACTCCCACCTGCTTTCCTTGGAGAAGGAGCTGCCCAAGACACAGAGGGATGTTCATTGATTGTCAGCCAACAAAGCCAAGGGAAGGCACAGCTCCATCAAATGCAAAAGTCATTCCTCTGCTGGGTATTAAATCCACTTCCCACAGCTGACAGTCTCAGAGCAATGGAGAACACCTTCTGTGCCCAGCACAGATCCCAAGGTCCCCCCAAACCCTCCCTGCCCCAATTCTGCCCGGATTTGCTCTTTGCACACACAAGTCACAGGCTGAAGTCAGGAGTTCCCTCCATGCCCACAGGGAGGAAAAGAGAGAAAGGGGATGAAGAGCTCTCCTGTGCAGAGCCAAGGTCCAAGTGCCCCTGCAGTGGGAACCACAACTCATCGGGTTTGTGCCTGGTGGTCAGTTAGTCTCTTTGCTGGATCCTGTGAAATATCCTTTGCTGGAGGCTGTGGCTCCATTTGAAGCGGGGCTGGGGGGTGGGGGGACAACCCTGCTGGGCATGAACAGCATTGGAGTTGTTGGGAGAAACTGTGAGGGGGAGCTGGGGCAGAGTCAGCAACCCAGTTACCTCGCACAGCCCTCCTGGGATGTCACACAGCCTGTCTGGGATGTCACAGCCTGCTCTGGGATGTCACAGCCCATTCTCTAATGTCACACAGCCTGTCTGGGATGTCACAGCCTGCTCTGTGATGTCACAGTCTGTTCTCTGATGTCAGACCTCTGCCCTGTGATGTCACAGCTAGTGCTGTGATGTCACAGAGGCAGTCTATGAAGTCATAGCTGCTCGATGACCTCACATAACCCACTCTGTGATGTCATAGCCCACTCTGTGACCTCGTGTTACCAGATGATCAATTGTCTACACCAGGTGAGCTCACACCTGGAGCTTGTTCCCCAAAACCCCAGACCTATGGAAACCACACAATGCCCATTGTGTGAGAAGGGGAACTGGAAGTTCACCAGCCTCAGTGTCCTGCCAGCTCAGCCAAACCCACTGGAACATTGGGGTCCACGACCACCAGGGACCACCAGAGAGACTCCCAGGACAGAGGAACGTGTGGGTAAAGGGGAGGGGAAATATGTTAATGATTTTGGGGAAATGATTATCATATGTGTGTTTAGTCCAGGACAATCAATGAATATGTGTGCAAAATACAGAAAATAAACAGAAACTTTGCTGTACTCAGCCTGCACAGCTTTGTGAGGAGCTCTCCCCTGTGCATCTGGCTGAATAAAGAATGCTGCTTCTTAATGCTACATTGGGGTTAAGGCGTTTTCTATTTTACCAAATTTTTGGTAACACTCCCACTGCCAAGGAAAGCTCTGTCTCCTGCTGTTTACAAACAGAGAAGGGCTGGTGGCAGATGTGGGAGTCGGAGGCTTCCTGGGGCACAGTGACCATGAAATAATCAAGTTTTCAATGTTCTTTTAAAGGAGGAGGGACATGAAAAAAACCTCTACCCAGGAATTAGAAAGGGCAGACTTTGGCCTCTTTAGGAGGCTGATTTGGGGACTACCAAGTCAGGTACTGATTTTTTTAAGGGAAACAGCCCTTAAAAACAAAGGGGTCCAGGAAGGATGGACACATTTCAAGAAAGTAATTTGAAGGAGGAAGGAGGAAGGAGCAGCCTGTGCCAGTGTGGCAAAAGATGAGGTAATGAGGAAAATGACTGGCCTGGTGGAGCAGCAGCTCAGGAAGTGATTAAGGATGTTGTTAGGTTATATAGACAGAAAAGTTGAGAGGTGGAAGCTCAATTTAAACTTAACTTGGCAGCTTCTGTAAAAAAAAAAAAAGCTTTTATTAAAAAATTAATAGCAAAACATGGGATAAGGAGAATCTCTACTGGTTTTTTTGGTATAGTGGAGAATATATTAACAAAAGATGAGGAAAAGGCTAAGCTACTTAACACCTTGTTTGTCTCCATTTTCAATATTAGGACAGGTTGTCCTCAGGACAAGTGTTCTCCTGAGCTGGTAGATGGGCACAGGAAGCAGAACAGCCCCTGGAATCCATAAGGAAGCAGCTGGGGACCTGCTGAGCCACTCAGATGCTCACAGGTGAATGGGATGGGATGGGATGGGATGGGATGGGATGGGATGGGATGGGATGGGATGGGATGGGATGGGATCCATCCCGGGGGGATGAGGGAGCTGGTGGATGAGCTCCCCAAGCTGCTCTCCATCATTTACCATCAGTCCTGGCTCACTGGGGAGGTCCCAGAGGATTGGAGGTGCCAGTGTGAGCCCATGCCCAAGAAGGGCTGGAAGGAGGATCTGGGGAACTCCAGGCCTGTCAGCCCGACCTGGGTGCCCGGCAAGGTTATGGAATAGATCACCTTGAGAGCCACCACAGGGCACCCACAGGATGGCTGAGGGATCAGAGCCAGCCAGTGTGGATTTAGGAGGGGCAGGTCCTGCCTGGCCAACCTGGTCTCTCCTTTTATGACCAGCTGACTCACTGGTGGATGTGGGAAAGGCTGTGGATGTGTCTATCTGGAATTCAGCAAAGCCTTTGACACTGTCTCTGACAGCATTCCCTGGAAAAGCTGCAGCCCACGGCTTGGGCAGGTTCCCTCCTCACTGGGAGATTTAAGAGCTGGCTGGAGGCTGGGCCCAGAGAGTGGTGGGGATGGTGCTGCACCCAGCTGGTGTCCAGGCACTGGTGCTGTCCCCCGGGATCTGTGTTGGGCCTAGTACTGTTTAACATCTTCACAGATGATCTGGGTGAGGGGATCCAGTCCACCATTCACAAACTGCAGATGACACCAAGCTGTGTGAGAGTATGGATCTGCTGGAGGGCAGGACAAGAAGACACAGCCTTAAGCTGCACCAGGGGAGATTTAGGCTAGACAATAGGAGGAAGTTCTTCACAGAAAGGGTGATTGGGCATTGGAATGGGCAGGCCAGGGGGGAGGTGGTGGAGTCACTGTCCTTCTCCAGTGGCACTCAGTGGCATGGTCTGGGTGACAAGGCAGTATTAGGGCATTGTTTGGACTTGATGATCCCAAAGGTCTTTTCCAGCCAATTTGATTCTGTCATTCTCTGATGATTGGGACACTCTGGGGAAGCCAGGGACCATTGTGACACTTCAGGGCCTTGGGGAACTAAGAGGACCATGGTGACACTGTGCAGCCCCATAGAACCAGTGGTCCATTGGGGTGCTGTGGGGCCAAATGGAACCAGGGAGTGCACCGTGACATTCTGGGTCCTCATGGAACCACAGAGGCCATTGTGACACTGCAGGGCCTTGCGGAACCAAGGGGTTTCACCATTTTGACAGTGAGAAACCAAGGAGACCATTGGGAGACTCCAGAGCCCAGAGGAACCAAGGGGCTGTTCTGACACTGCGAGGCCTCATGGAACCAAGGGGACATTGTGACACTGCAGGACCCTGTGTAACCAAGGGGCTACTGTGACATGATGGGGCCTCAAGGGATCTGGAAGAATGCTGTGAAAATGTGTGGCCTCATGGAAACAAGGAGTCCATTGTGACACTGAGGGGAATTGTGGAACCACAGAGACCATGGTGACAGTGTGGGACCTCATGCAACCATGGGGCCATTGTTACACCCTGGGGCCCCATGGAAACAAGGGGCCACTGTGAAACTGCAGCACCAATGAGAACATTGAGACACTGTGAAACCCCATGGAAACAAGAAGAGCATTGTCGCATTTCGGGGACCCGTGGAACCAAGGGGACCATTGCTGCTCAGCATGGTCTCATGGAACCAAGGAGAGCAGTGTGACAGTGCAGGGCCTGGTGTAACCAAAGGGCCGTTGTGACACTAAGGGGCCCCATGGAATCAAGGACATCTTTGCAGATGACATGAAGCTGAGTGTGAGTGTTGATCTGCTGGAGGGTAGGAGGGCTCTGCACAGGGCCCTGGACAGGCTGGATCCAGGGCCCAAATCCAACAAGGTGAGGTTTAACAAGTCCCAGTGCTGGGTCCTGCACTTGGCCACAACAACCCCTGCAGCACTACAGGCTGGGGACAGAGTGGCTGGACAGCAGCCAGGCAGAAAGGGACCTGCAGGGACTGATGGACAGCAGGCTGGACATGAGGCAGCAGTGTGCCCAGGTGGCCAATGAGGCCAATGGCTCCTGGCCTGGATCAGGAATGGTGTGGCAAGCAGGACCACAGCTGCTGTGCCAGCACTGATCTGCCCCCAGCTCTGCACACAGACATTGCTGCTACAGCTCCAGAGAAGGCAACAAAAGGGAATCTCTGCACAAACCTTTGCTGGGAGATCCTTTAGTTCCTTTACAGCCACCAAGAGCACAGCCCCTCATTGACACAGTCTGTTGCCAGAGGGAAGGTGGAGAGAAACAAAATGAGAAATAATACAAACAATGACTTTGTTTTGTGGACAATATGAAAAAAATAAAACAGAGGAAACAAATCTCCAAAATTAAACTAACGAGAAGTATCAAATACAACTTTTATTACAAGCGATTTTCAGAAATTGCCCAGCAGTTTAATGTTTCTGAAATCATCCAGTCATCAGTGTCCACACTGCAGACTTGAGCTCCTGGTTCCTCAGGCTGTAGATGAGGGGGTTCAGGGCTGGAGGCACCACCGAGTACAGAAGTGACAGGGCCAGATCCAGGGATAGGGAGGACATGGAGAGGGGCTTCAGGTAGGCAAATATACCAGTGCTGAGGAACAGGGAGAGCACAGCCAGGTGAGGGAGGCAGGTGGAAAAGGCTTTGTGCCGTCCCTGCTCAGAGGGGATCCTCAGCACGGCCCTGAAGATCTGCACATAGGAGAAAACAATGAACACAAAACAGCCAAAACCTAAACAAACACTAACTGCAATGAGTCCAAATTCCCTGAGATAGGATTTGGAGCATGACAGCTTGAGGATCTGTGGGATTTCACAGAAGAACTGGCCCAGAGCATTGCCATGGCACAGGGACAGGGAAAATGTATTGGCTGTTTGCAGCAGAGCATTGAGAAAGGCACTGGCCCAGGCAGCTGCTGCCATGTGGGCACAAGCTCTGCTGCCCAGGAGGGTCCCGTAGTGCAGGGGTTTGCAGATGGACACGTAGCGGTCATAGCACATGATGGTCAGGAGGGAAAGCTGTGCTGAGATGAAGAACAGAAATAAAAAGAGCTGTGCAGCACATCCTGTGTAGGAGATGGTGGTGGTGTTCCAGAGGGAATTGTGCATGGCTTTGGGGACAGTGGTGCAGATGGAGCCCAGGTCGCTGAGGGCCAGGTTGAGCAGGAAGAAGAACATGGGCGTGTGCAGGTGGTGGCCGCAGGCTACGGCGCTGATGATGAGGCCGTTGCCCAGGAGGGCAGCCAGGGAGATGCCCAGCAAGAGGCAGAAGTGCAGGAGCTGCAGCTGCCACGTGTCTGCCAATGCCAGCAGGAGGAAGTGGCTGATGGAGCTGCTGTTGGACATTTGCTGGGGCTGCACATGGGGACCTGTTCATGGAGAAAGGACAGTGACAAATCAGGAGAGGCTGCTTTGAGCCTGACCTGTGCCATTCCCTGCAGACCCTCCCACTGGGACTCACCCACCCTTGTTCCTGCTCGGGTAAACCTTCCCCCAGGTCCCTGCCTGAGCTGCAGTTGTGCTGGCTGAGTGTGCCAGGAACAGCCAGGGCTGTGCGTGGGGGCTCTGGAGGAGCCATCCCTGCCCCACTGCCCTCAGTTTGTGGCCATGTGGCAGATGGACAAGGCTGGATATTTAGGATTTGTCAGGGAAATCTATCCTAATGCAGAAAGGCTTGGTTGCATCTGCACTCACAGTTCTAAAGGAAATAGATGTCAGTAGTTGCTATAAGGAATTGTTTTCCTACCCACACATCATTTCTGGCTCTCTGAAGTCAGAAATCCCCAGCATTTCTGCTGCACTCCGAGTTTGCCACTGAGGGATGGGAGAGGCAAAGGATTCCCTGTGGCTGAGGGAAGGTGAGGGGCTGGATGGGCTTGTTCCCAGCTTCCCTGGCTTTGCACCTTTGGCTGCAATCAGAGCACAGTCACACTCCAGGCTCACTCTGGCATAAACCAGACCCTGCCCAGAGCAGAGGGATCCCTGAATGTCTCACCCTCTCCAAAGGTCTCTGGGCAGGGTCTCAGCACTCCCTTGTGCTAAGGACACTCACGGCTCCCTTGGCAAAGCCAGCAGCATTTCCTCAGCTGTGGCAGCTCTGCCCTTTCCCGTGGGACATTCAGGGAACTGCCAGAGGCTCTGGCACAGATTTGCACCCAGGAGGGCAGCTCAGAGCTTGGAAGGGCACAGGAAGGAGATCCCCGGCTGTGCCCATGATGGGATCTCAGGGAGGGGGCTCAGCTCATTCCCCTTTCCCATGGACTGCTTTGCCCACAGCCCCACAGGTGCCAGGGAAGCTTGGACACCCCATTCCCATGGACAGCCCTGCCTGGCAGGAATGCCAAGGGCAGTGCTGGACTCAGCTGGTGCAAATGCCAGAGCCTCCCTGAGAGCAGCAGATAACAGTGACAATATCAGGGCAGGGCAGAAACAAGAGAAGATGCTGTGGTGCTGTGCCTGAGAGGGCAGGGCAGAGACAGCCGGGCACTCAGGACAGTGTTCCCGTGCTCAGCTGTGCCCGGCACCTCCCACACACCAACAGTGCCCTCCTGCCCCAGCACTGCTCTGTTCAGCCCCCTCTCCTTGCCTCAGCATCTCCCTGGGCCTGGACATTCCCTGCTGAGAGGAGCCTTGTCCCTGCCAGCGCTCACAGAGCCCATCCCACCCTGTGTGCCCTGGCCCCGGCCCTACAGAAACCTGCCTGTGTGCAGGGCCCTGGCTGGGGCAGGCTCTGTGTGCAGGTGGGCAAGGGCAGCTCAGGAGAGCCCTGCTGGGCCCTGCAGAGGTGATGCTGCTGCTCTCCAGGGCTGAGGAGTGGCTGAGGGCCCTTTGGGAGGCTCCCAGCAGAGAGACTGACCAGCCAAAGTTACAGTTCTGGGGTCTCTGTAAATGTTCAAACATTCCTTTGATGATCCTGTGTGTCCCTTTCAACTCAGAATGTTCTGTCATTCTGGGATTACAATTCCTGTTCTGCCTCCCTCATCCCCCTCTTGTCTATAATCAAAAGAGAAACACTCCCCCTGCAACTGTGTTGGAACAGTAAGGTAGTAACAGACCTTTATTGGAAGCTTCCAGGTGTCCCAGTGGGGATGGGGCACACCCGGACCCTGATTTCAACAATTTATTACGGTGGATTAATTAGGATATTTAATAGGAACATCCAATAGCAGATTGAGTTGCCCCAGTTGCATACCCCTGGGTCAACCCATTGGAGTAGGTCCAAGGGCTCCTTTGCCTTCACTTTTTGTTGTGACTGCTCACATTCTGGTAAAAAACTAAAATGTTCTTCCTGTAAGCCCTCCTCCTTATAATAAGACTATACAGCATTTCAGCAATGTATTTAGACAGTGATCTTATTCTTCTAAAATTTAAGAGAAAGGTTAGGAAACATACTGGAGTTAATTAAGTATTATAATTAGAGAAGTATATAATAGTAGTTTAATACAGTTAGTAAAGAGTATCATAAACTAAGGATTATAGTTTTATAACTATATAATAGTAATTTACAGAGATATAAATATAAAAATGTATAAAATGCAAAAATCTTTTTGTCATCACCCCAACATTCCCAGCCTTCTCCAAGCAGGAAATTGAAAAAACTCTCAGGAAAGCTCCTGACTTTCCAGCAATGCCAGGCTTACCTTCTTTGGGAAGTGTCCTCTGGAGCTGTGCCCAGGCTGGTGTGGAGCAGCAGCAGCACCTGCCCTGCTCAGGGTGGCTCCTTCCCCCCACAGCTTCTCCCCAGCGCTGGGAGCAGCTCCCCGGGCCGGCTGAGAGCTGTCCCTGGCAGGCAGCAGAGTCCCTGCCCCAGCACAGCGCCCTGGGCTGCAGGAGCCTGCTCTGCAGGACAGCCCTGGGCACCCATGGCTGCTCTGCACAAGAGACAATCAGAGAATGTACTCACAGAGTCTGCAGGCATTGGGATATTCCAGCTTTAGGAGATCACTCCAGGAGCTGCAGCTGCATTGTCCTGCAGCCAGAGGTTCCTGTGCCAAGGGCTGGCAGTGATTCTGCCCCAGGCACTTCTCAGCACCTTCCCAGCCCTGACTGATTGAAGCTCTCTGTGCCTCTGGGCTGTGCCCGGGCTGGATGCAGGCAGTGCCCCAGCCCTGCTGGGCTGGCAGAAGAGCTGCTCATCAAGAGAAATGTGCTTTTGAAGCTCTTCTTGCTTACCAGGAGCTGCCTCTGTGCCAGGAGCCCAGCCCAGCTCAGCAGCACAGACAC
Source organism: Passer domesticus (assembly GCF_036417665.1). Taxonomy (NCBI): domain Eukaryota; kingdom Metazoa; phylum Chordata; class Aves; order Passeriformes; family Passeridae; genus Passer; species Passer domesticus. The sequence continues at coordinate 1,126,395 of NC_087503.1, read as the reverse complement.
AGCACAAGGACTTGAATGACCCTCTGGGGCTTTGTGCTCAGGCCCTGAACATCAGTCCCTGAGAGGCAGCTGAAGAAACCTCTCCAGAACTCCAAGGCAGAATCCAACTCCAAAGTTTCTTGGACTGTTAATGGGTCCCACTGAGGGACACGACTGAGAAAGTGTCCCCAGGCCCCAGGCAGAGCAGAGAACTGGAGGCACTGATGCCAGGTGGGGACAAAGAGAAGCCAAGTCTTGGTGGCCTGGGGCACAGCAGCAGGGTCTGTGCCAGCAAGGGCTGGGAGGAGACACCTTGTCCTGAGGCGCTGGGGCCTCCTGGCACAGCCCCAGCCAGGCTGGGCACTGTCAGCCCCTTGTCCTGCCCTCAGCATCCCCCCCTAGCCCACATCCCAGTGGCCTCAAGGATCTGCTGGAAGGAGTCCCTGGGGAGCCTTGCTCAGCAATGGCCCTGGGGGCTCCTGAATGCTGCCAGGGACTGCAGGTTTTTCAAAGGACTTTGGCTTTTGATTTTGCCTTGGAGTCTGTGAGAGCTTTGTGCAATCATGGACTCCAATTATCTGCTGTAATTAGTCCCTGGAGAGCCTTTGTCAGTAACAACGCTCAGTGGGGCTCATTAGTGCTTCAAGGTACTTCAGTTATTTTAAGGTACTTGGTGTTTCCTTTTTGATACAGACTCTGTGAAACGTTTGTGCAATCATGGCCCCAATTATCTGCTTTAATTAGTCCCTTGAGAGCTTTGTACTGACACTCATTGAGACTCATTAATTCCTTGAGATACTAACATTTTTTAGGGTACTTTGGAATTTCCTTTCCACACTGAGTCTCTGAGATTATGTTTTGTGCCATCCTGCCCTCTAATTCTCTTCTCCAAGGAGTCCATGAGGAGCCTGTGTTGGGGATTGACCTCACTGGGACCCATTAATTCCTTGAGACAGTTTGGTCTTTGACTCCTGGAAAAGTTTGTGCAATCTCTTCTCAGGCCCTGAGGTTCAAGGACTCAGCTCCAAATGCACCACGGGGCTCATTAGGATCAAACAAGTTTTGAGAAACCATTGCCCTGTCTTAATTTTCTTCTTTTCTTGTGCAGTTCACCAGGAAAGTTTCTGTAGTGGTATTGGTTTGCCAAACTGAGATTCTAGGCTAATGCATCAATTAGTGTGGTGGGTTCAGTGTTGGCTAATTATCTGTGCACTCACTAGGATATACTTACACATTTCCTGCTGTGAGACAGGAGTAGGTGGAAGGCAAAGTGGGCTCAAAACTTTAAAAGCGTATAAAGAAAATTTTATCAATAGTAACTAAAAGAAAGAGTAATAAGAATCAGAACAAAACTTTCAGAACACTTCTCCTCTCTCTACAACCTTTTCTTCCTTACTGACAATGTAACGAGACAAAACACAAGATTTTCAGTCAGTTTACTGTTGGGTTGTGCTTTTAACTGGTTCTAGCTGTTTTAAGTTGTACTTTGTAAATTGGTGCATTCTATTCTCCCCTCATGCTAATAGTGCTTCTGCTCAGTTGCCTCCTCCTCTGAATCCCCTGTCAGTTTCCCCATCTCCTCCCTGGTTGCCCTAAGAGCCATTGTATCCCTTTGCTCTGTCCCTCCCTGGTGCCCTGCCTGTCACTTGACGACCCAGTCCTTTCATCTAGAAGCTTCTCTTTAGGGCGTTGAGTGATTGGCTCAGGGGCTGGGGCCCCTCCCCAGGTTACCTGTGTTTAGTTGTACAATAATGTCTGTATCCCTTTACCCACTCCTCCCTGTTACTCCATTGGTTGGAGGGCAGGCTTTGTATCCACCTCCCTTTATAAGTTGCCATTACTCCGTTAGTCTTGTCTTTGCCTTCTGGTTTCCTCGGAGCCTCCACTTCCCTGCTCCTCAATAAACCCAGTTTATCCCAGAAGACAGAGTCTGCCTTTCCATCGCTCCTGCCGTAGCAAGCCCAGAGTCTGAGAAGGCATCATTGCCTCAGGCGCACTCCCTGCAGCACACAAAGAGGGGAGAGTGCCCCCAGCACTGCAGCTCGCGTGCCACTGAGCTTGCCGGGGCCGCCCTGAGTGGGGGATTTTGGACACGCTGCAAGTAAGGGAGATAAAAAAGGGTTGGGAGTTCTCAGGGGTACACATGTCCTTTAAGGGGGAACAATCCCCACGTGTCCAGTGCTGAAATAAACATACCGGCTTTACAACTTTTGCGAAGTTGCAGAGTTTTTTCTTTCCACAAATCATAACCATGTAATGAGACCGATGCTAGAAAATAAACAGCTTGAGATGCTTTCCACAGCAGTCCCATTCCGTTTGTGATTTGTACATAGAGCCCTGGCCAGCAATAGTGGGTGTGCTTCAAAAGAGGGATCTTGAGGGCAGGAGAACCGACAGTCCCTGCATGCCAAAAGACAAGTTGACGAGGGAAATGCCCAGCCTCGTCGAGACGAGGAAGGAAGTTTTGGAGAAAGTTAGGAAAAAAACCAGGATGTATCATCTTTGGAAGGAGGGTCAGGTCTCTCAGGATGTATTTAAGAGGGCTGCTAGACCAGGTAGGAAAAACATTTGGGAGGCCAAAGCTCAGTTTGAAGTTAAAATGGCGATTTTTGTAAAGGAAAATAAAAAATGTTTTTACAAATTGATGAATGATAAAAGGAAGGGTAAGACCAACTTTTGTCCTTTATTAGATGCATAATGGAACTTAATAACTGCAGATGAGGAGAAGGCAGAGGTGCTTAATGCATTCTTTGCCTCCATTTTTAGTGAGAAGAACAGCTTGTCCTCAGAAAAAATGTCCTCGCTGGTCAGGGAACAAAATGGTTCCCCGATTATCCAACAGACAGCAGTCAGAGAATTTCGAAGATGCTTGGATATTCCTAAATCCATGGGCCCAGATGGGATCCACCCCAGGGTGATGAGGGATCGGGCAGATGAGCTTGCCAAGCCGCTCTCCATCATTTACCAGCAGTCCTGGCTCACTGGGGAGGTTCCAGATGACTGGAAGCTGCCCAATGTGACACCCATTCACAGCAAGGGTGGGAAGGAGGATCCTGGTAATTACAGACCAGTCAGCCTGACCTCAGTACCCAGTGAGGAAATGGAACAGTTTATACTGAGTGCCATCACCCAGCACTTCCAGCATGGCCAGGGTATCAGACCCAGCCAGCAGGGGTTTAGGAGGGGTAGGTCGAGTTTGACCAACTTGGTCTTCTTTTATGACCAGGTGACCCTGCTGGTGGATGCAGGAAAGGCTGTGGATGTGTCTATTTGGACTCCAGCAAGGCCTTTGGCACTGTCTGCCACAGCACACTCCTGGAAAAGCTGCAGCCCAGGGCTGGGACAGGAGCACTCTCTGCTGGGTTCAGAACTGGCTGCATGGCCGGCCCAGAGAGTGCTGGTGAGCGCTGCTGCATCCAGCTGGCAGCCAGGCACCAGGGCTGTCCCTCAGGGCTCTGTGCTGGGGCCAGCTCTGTTCAATATTTTTATTGATGACAGGGCTGAGGGGATTGAGTCTTTCATTTGTAAATCTGCAGATGACACTGAGCTGGGAGCGTGTAGCCATCTGTTGGAGGGTAGGAGGGCTCTGCAGGGAGACCTGGAATGGTTGAATGGATTGGCAGAATCCAATAAGATGAAGTTTAATAACTCCACGTCCCAAGTCCTGCATTTTGGCCACAATAACAGCCTGCAATGCCAGAGGCTGGAGACACTGTGGCTGGACAGTGCCCAGGCAGAAAGGGATCTGGGGGTACTGCTCGACAGCCGGCTGAACATGAGCCAGCAGTGTGTCCTGGTGGCCAAGAAGGCCAATGGCTCCAGGCCTGGATCAGGAATGGTGTGGCCAGCAGCAGCAGGGAGGTCATTCTTCCCCTGCACTTGGCACTGGTGTACTTGGCATTCTTCCCCTGTTCTGGCACCATACCTCGAGTGCTGTGTCCAGTTCTGGGCCCCCCAATTTAGGCAGGATATGGAGGGGCTGGAGCGTGTCCAGAGCAGGCCAAGAAGGCTGGTGAGGGGTCAGGAACACAAGTTCTGTGAGGAGCGACTGAGGGAGCTGGGGTTGTTTAGTCTGCAGAAAAGAAGACTCAGAGGTGACCTTATCCCTCTCTACAGCTTCCTGAAAGGCGGTTGTAGTCAGGTGGGGGTTGGTGTCTTTCTCCAGGCAACGACTGACAGAACCAGTGGACACAGTCTTCAGCTGCACCAAGGGAAATATAGGTTGGATTTTAGGAAAAAGTTTTTTTACAGAAAGGGTGATCAAGTATTGGAGTGGTTTGCCAAGGCAGGAGCTGAACACTGTGGCGAGATCCCTACTGTGAGGCCGCAGAGGGACATGGCTCCAGAGCAGCTGAGTAGGAGAATGCATTTCACCAGATTTTGAAATGTTCCAGGAAAAAACCCCTAAAAACAATGAGCCAATATGGAATTAAGAGACCTAAGTGATGTCTAAAGATGAGGAACTTAATCCAGTATCTGCTAAGATCCTTTTACCTCTCACCCTAACCTGAAAAGGTCTTAACTAGAAAGAGGACATGGAATGTTAGACCAAAAAAGTGGAATCTCCTAATCTCCCATGAGGATGGAAGCCCCAGCTCTGCCTGCAGACCAGCGGACACAGCTGCATCATCCTCCTCCTCCGTGCCACTCCTGGGAGCACCGGCGGCGTGGGCAGGACCCATCGATTTCTCCCCGCCTGAGCTGATTCTTTTTAATAAAGGCATTAAAAAAGGAGAAAGATCTCCTGACCTTTTTATTACAAATACCGATGACAACACTCTTTCAGTGATCTGAAAAGGATGACAAATTCAGAAAGTCTTTCCTGGGAGTGGTCGCTCTGTTGTTGCTCCCTCCAGTGCTGGGAATAGCTGCTGCAGCCACAAGATACAAACTCTTGGTGTTTCCCAGATCCCAGTCCGGAGCAGGTTTGAGTGGTTCCAAAAAAGGAAAGGATAAAAAGTCCAGGGAAAAGTGTGGACTGCTTAGCTGAACTAACTAACAAGCAGAAGCAAAAAGCAAAAGCAAAGCAGGAGCACAGCAAGAAGCAAGAGCAAAGCAAAAGCAAAAACCAAAGCCAAAAAGCAAAAGCTACACTATGTACTGCCCCGTCTCTCTGTCCCACCAGCCGTGGGGGAGCAGGCTGATAACAAACCAAAACAAACCTTGCTCTTCAGAGCCAGTCTTGAAGGCACAGAACATAATATCCAGCATTAACAGAACACACGACTGGGGATACAAGCATCATAACCTCATCCTAGGACACTGGTGGAAGGGAAAGCCCAGGCAGACAAATTGACAATGTCCATTTCACAAACTTCACCAGACATTTTTGAACAGGCAAGATTGAGTCATGCACTTTTTCATCAAAATGCACAGGCATTGATGGAATCCTTTTGCATTTCAAAAAGTCAAGCGAAGGAAATCATCAGTGCATGTCCGGATTGTCAGCTTGTGCAGCCACCTGTGTCCACTGGAGCAGTCAGTCCAAGGGGATTGCAGAGTCTTCAATTATGGCAAGCTGATGTCACAAAATATCCATCTTTTGGACAGCTCAAAAATATTCATGTCTCAGTCAACACCTTTCCAGGAGCGATTTTTGCATCTTTACTTACAGGGGAAACGGCAAAACATGCCACACACCATTTTCTGCAAGCATTTGCATCATTAGGGGTGCCACAAGAAATAAAAGCAGATAATGGACCAGCTTATATAGGAAAGGTGCTTGACACGTTTCTGAAAAAGTGGGGTGCCAGACATACCTTTGGTATTCTACACTCTCCCACAGGTCAAGCAATCATTGAAAGAACACATCACACGCTGAAATCCCTCTTGGACAAACAAATAAAGGGGAGAGGCAGAAGCAACACCTTGTATGCAGCTGAACAAAGCTCTGTATGTGTTGAATTTTCTAAATGGCTCTTTTTCAGAGCTGACTCCACCAATTATCAGACACTTTACAAACAGCACACGGGTAAAGCTAAGGGAGAATCCTTTAGTTTTGATCCAGAATCCGGAGAGAGGACGAGTTGAAGGTCCTTTCAAACTAATTACGTGGGGCAAGGGTTTTTCTTGTGTCTCCACAGAGCAAGGACTGAAGTGGGTGTCAGCAAGACACGTGAAGCCCTACCAGACTCAGATGCAAGCATACACAGATACTGGAAATAAAGAGGCAAGCTCACAGGCAGAAGGAGATGACAAGACTGTGGAAACCTCCTCCACCAACATATAAGGAGTTCATGGACTTGGGGTTTCTTTTGGGACTTGGATGTCATTGCATTGCAAAGTTTCTCACAGGGAGTGGAGCCATGAGCAGAGGGTTCAGTCAGGTGTTGTTCATGTGCCTCATTCTCTCAGCTATTGCCTTAGGCAATGAGGTAGATTTGCCCATGGCCCAACCAAAAGAAAATGTATGGGAAACTTTAGCCAATGCAGCGGGTTTGGACGGCATCTGTTTGACACATTCAAGGCTGAAAAAAACATTTTCAACATGCTTGGTAGGCTTGCTGGTGAGTGAATGGCTGATTCCAAAGAACATCCCATCAAAGGTTTCACAGGTTATCTTGAATCTTGTGGACGGATGGTGGATTTGGACACAGTTTCTTCCTATGGCTCCTTTTGAGCCTCAGGAACTGGAAAGTCTTGGTTCAATGAAAATGAACTTTTGTATACAATTTGGTCTTTCAGGAGTGGCACAATCAAAGAACAAAACAGTAGATGTCACCCCAAATCATCTCATTTATAGAAATGCATCTGCTTGGTGTAATTACACCAAGGTGTCAGACAAACCATCCCTCCAAGTTCCAGCACAATTGCCACAAGACATCTTTTTTTATCTGTGGGGACAGAATTTGGCCTGGTATCCCTGCAAATGCCAAAGGTGGTCCATGCAGCATTGGAAAGCTTTCATTGCTAACGCCCAATTTGAAACTTTTAAAAGAACAAAAACATAGAGGGAAAAGATCATTTGAACAATATGATCCAAATTGTGACGACAAAGTTCGCGCGTAGAACAAGGCTCAGAGGATTTCAGCTGCAATCTTTTCACCACGGGTAGCATGGGGAATAGCCTTGGCCCAGTTGGATCAAATGGGTTGCTGGCTGAGTGGGCACGCTCGTGCCATCTCTCTTGCGCTGACATGTTGGCAGATGTCAACAGTGTGAGGCAGGCAACTCTCCAAAACAGAGCAGCAATTGATTGTCTGTTGCTGGCATGTGGGCACGTGTGTGAAGAGCTTGAGGGAATGTGCTGCATGAACGTGTCAGATCATTCAAAATCTATGCATGAAAACATAAAACAATTACAAGAAGGTATAACCAGACTTGGAGAAGTTACTGGATCTTGTTTGGATGGTGTGTTTGATTACTTCAATCTATCTTCATTATGGAGGGAACTTTTAAAAGTAGGGTTTTATATTTTAGTAGGATTTGTAATTCCTCTGCTCTTTGTGCCATGCATTTTTCAGTGCATGCGGCAGGCCCTGAATAAGGCTGCCAAAGATGTGGTTTTGGTGCAAAGAGAAGGGGGAGATGTCAAAACCCAGGACACCCTTCTGGTTGCCCTGGATGGCTCGAGCTCCTGGCAGGGGGCTGGGGAGTCCTGGCAGGAAACCAAAGACACTTGGGATTTTGATTTTAACTCATGGAGCAAATTGCCAACCTTGTATGAAGAATTACAAGTCACAAAATTTTAAGTAGAATGATAATGAATTTATCACGGGGTGAAAAGTGGAATTGTAGGGATTTTACTATAGGGGTCTAAGAGGCAAGATGGAGGGATTTGGGTGTGGTCCTGTCCTTCTTCCTTCTTCTTCCTAGCCTCCATCTTCCTGGTGATGCTGGCACTTTTGGATCGGTTTAGGGTAGAAGTTGACAGTTTAACATAGGCGATAGGTATTGGAAAATAATGGTAAATAAAGTACACGTAGTTCTTAGTATAAAATGTTGACACCAGCCCAAGGGCGGGCAGTGTGCCTCGGATAGGTCTGCTAGACAGACCTCTGCAGGTCAGAAAAAGAATGTTTTAGGTAAGAGACAATAAACAACCTTGAAAACCAGAGCCAAGGAATTCCGACTCCTTCTTCGACCATCAGGAAGAAAAGACTCTTGGAGTCATCCTGACTGCAGGAAACCTGAAAGTGACCCAGTTCAGAGGGAACCCTTAATGTAAAACTTCAGAATAATTTAGATTGGATATCCTCTTTTGAAGTAACCAGTCCAAAAACCTGTTCCAAATAGGGCCCAGCTGTTCAGGTCACCCAATTTCCAGTCAAAATTTTAGTATCTCCAAGAGCTGGGATCCATCTTCTTTTAAGGGATCCTTCCCTTAGAGAGTTTCATCCAATTACAGGATTTTCCTCCACCGTGAGAATGGGCACATCTTCTACTCCCAGCTTCCCCTTGTGAATCCTTGTATATCCAGCTTTCCCAACCTTCTTCACTGACTCAGTGTCTTTTTTGAACTGGACAACCAAAAAGGGAAAAATTATCTTCATTTCTCTTTCTTTCCTTAGGCAGCAGGAGGTCAGTAACATGCCTGAGCCTTTCTAGGTTTAATCCTATCCCCTGAGTCATGGCTGTGACAGAAGAAAATGTGACCAATTCCTGGTGTCTTCCCTGCCCTTCTGGCCTTTCTCTGTGTCATGGGTTGGTGCTGGAGCAATGCCAGTGCACCCATGAAAATAGATTTTTCTCAAATGGCTACTGTGAGATGTGACCAGAAACAGAGCAGAGCAGGCTCAAGCTTTGAAATAAAGGAAAACACTTTATTAACTACAACTATAATAAAAGAAACACACAAAATTCAAACCAAAACCTTCCAAAACATTCTTTCTCCCCCTACCCAATGTCCAGCAAAGCACAGTGAGACAAAACCTTGGATTCTCAGTCAAGTTACCACCTCTCAGATAATCAATTCTCAGTTCCTTACCACCCCTCAGATAATCAATTCTCAGTTCCTCAAGGGAGAGAGGAGTCTCGCTGGTACCATAGTCTTCTCCAGGAAACACAGTTGAAACCTCCTCTGTTTCCATGTCAAACATCTGCCATTTTGACCTCCTCTTTCCATGCTCTCACCACCATCCATGGACCATAACTGCTTCTAGGGTTCCTTTTAAGGATGCTTTGCCAAGTACCAGAGAATGACAGTTTTTCTCATTTTTGGGACAACAGTCCCCCCCATTTTCACCTCCCCTGGGGCAAAGGATCTTCTGAACAGAGATCTTCTTCTTCCCTGATGACAGAGGGCACCACCACACCCTCCTCTGTTCACTTCACTCCTGCATATGGTGTCCCTGCAGCAGGTCACTCTCGCTCCTCACATGGCATCACTGCAGCAGGTCACTCACTTCTGCACTGGCAATCACTGCAATAGGTCACTCTCTTGGCTCAAGCCATTGCCTCCCCCTATATGCAGTGTCTATGTTACAGGAAAATTGGTTCTATCTATGGCTATAGAAGAAAAAGTCCAGCCAAAGGCCACTCCATCATCTCTTCCCACCTAGGATTCCTTCCAATATTCTCCTGACATCTCAAGTCCCAGGCTGTCTCTCTTCTCTTTCAGATCAAGGATTAGTGTTTCACAAAGTTTTCTTTATCTAAGGAAGAGTTAAAGCCTCGGGCTCTGCTGCCCTCAGGATGGCTGAAATCTCACAGCAGCCTGCCCAGGACTCCCACAGCTGGGCACCTTCCACTTCCCTTCTCTTTCCCCATGCCGGCAGTGCTGTCAGCACATGATATCAAACCATAAGGTGGCACAGGCTCTCTCTCTCTGGGGTCAGGCTCTCTCTGGGGGAGCTGCCCAGGACATCTCAGTGCTTCTCCACCCCTCTGTTCCTACAGGGGCCGTGCCCACTTCCACTCCATTCACCCCTTCTCTGTCCGGGGTTACGGCCTCCCTCAGCCCAGGCCGCATGGCTTCCCCTGCCCCACCCGGCCTGTGGCTGGGAAGGGGAGCTTTGAACCCTTCACTGGTTGGAATAAAAGAGAGAGTTCCGCTGCGAGTTGTCTGCTTTTAACCCCCTGTGTTATCAGAGGCGTGTCCATGTCTTCTGTGGTTACACCAGGTATCAATATTTAAATCTGACCCATGATTGGTTTGACTATAAATTCCCAAGAAAAGTCACTTCCTTGTCAACCTGTGACACACGGCCTCTGGTGACTGCCCCTGCAACACTGGGGCCGGGTTCTTTCCTTCCCAAGGAGATCACTGGGACATTGTGGGGACCTCATGAAACCAAGGGGATCCTTGCGGCACCACTGGAGCCCATGGAACCAAGGGGGCATGGTGACACAGCAGGGCTTCATGGAACCCAGAGACCATTGTGACTCTGTGGGGCCTGATGGAACCATGGAGACCATTAGGGCCCTTCATGGCCTTGTGTCACCAAGGGGGCGTTGGGGCACCTTAGGGCCTCATGGAAGCAAGGGACCAGTGGGACATTGTAGGGCCCCATGGAACCGAGGGAACATGGAGCAGGTCTGGCTGACTTGGCCTCCTAGGGGCCATCTCTGGCTGATCTTGTGATGTCAAGGGCTGCCTGTCATCAGCTCCTGGTGTGCTGGAGCTCCATGCTTTCCTTGCTATGGAAAAGAACCATCCCTCTTTTCAGGTGCCCATTGTCAAAATAGGTACTCTCCCTAAAAAATTTCCTCTATGCAAGGGCATCTCTCAGAACAAAACCTGCCATCTCTTGCTGGCCTTGGCCTCTGGTGGTCACCCCTCATCCGCCTGGGAAACGCTGGGGCTCTGTTGCTTCCTTCTTATGGAGAAGAACCCACTTTCATGTCCAAAGGCCATGGCCAAAATTAGAATTTGGCCTCCCAAATTCCGTATATCCAAGGATTGCTCCCTGACAAAAGTAGCCAGGACAGACAGGTCAGGATGGCCCTGTCCTCTGGTGATTTTCTTAGACTATGAGCTGCATGTTTTTGTTTGGAAACACCTTGGAGAGAGCCCAGAAATCTCCCAAGGTGGGGTTTTGAGGCCTCGGGCACACGAGCACTACATATGGACAAAGGAGCTCGGTGCTCTGTGCTGTTGTGGTGGTTTTGCATCATGAAAGTCATGGTCTAAGAGAAGCTGCTAGCAGTTTCCTCTGTGTCTGACAAAAAAACAATCAGTAATTAGCTTTGAGAACTGACAGTCTGTTAAACCACTAAGGAAACTGTACACGCCTCTGTGAAGACACATGTTAAAGATGAGAAAGCCTGGGAGGGTCTCTTTCCCTTCCGGCCAGCAGAGAGGTAACAAGGCGGGCCCAGCCCCCGTCTCAGCCGGGCCGGGCCGGGCGGCTCCTGCCGTGGGGCCGGGCCCCTTCCCAGGGAGCCCCCCAGGCCCCATCGGCTGCCGGGCAGGGCAGGGGAGGCCGCGGGGCCGAGGCCGGGCCGGGCCATGGCTGCGGTTGCCAACACCTGGGCACTACCGAGCCCTGCCCCGCCGCCAGCCCGGGCCCAGCCAGGATCCGCCGGGCCCCAGGAGCAGCCCCGGGCCGGGCCGGCTCGGCCAAGATTCTGCCACGCTTGGGGTTCACCCGCAAGCCCTGGGCAGCGGGAGGAGAAGCCATGGGCCCCGGCCACGCTGCTGCTGTGTTCTGGCCTGGCTGCTGAGATCCTGGCCCTGCCCCAGCGCGGCCCATCCTGACACAGCCCCAGCGCAGCCGCTGCAGAAACCTCCATGGTAAAACAGCTCTGGCTGCAAGGACCCAGCCTGGCCAGGGTCACGGAACCATCTGCAGACCCCGGGAGAGATATTAACTCTTTCAGTGCTTCCATCCTCCCTCGAGTGAGAGAAAAGGACAAAGTGCAGGCACACAGAGGAGCAACATGAAGACACCGATTTCAGTGAAGGAAGAGTCAAGACCCAGATGGGAGGAATTAGGAGATACTTTGATCTTGGGGCTCGAATCGTCTTGTAAATGTATAGAGATGGATGTAATTGATACATCAAACTTTCTTTTCCACCATAATGCTTTGAAAAGAATGGGGAGATGACTTGTTCAGCAAAGGCCTCCATGCTAAAGTAAGCAAATGTTGAAGTAGTTGTGATTCCAAGAGAAGTTTAAACGGACAAAGAGAGAAGAGTGATGAGACCCCGTGCCCTCAGGGAGAGAAGAAGACCTCTGTTCCCAGAGACGAAGATGATTTCAGAAATAGATGAAGAGAAACTTTGCTCTTAAACCGCTCATGTTTAAACTAATACCCGATAAGTTAACATGGCCCATAAACAGAGCTGTGGGAAAAGCTGTAAAAAATGGCAGGGACTTCAAAATTGCAGATTTTCTGGGCAGCTGCTATTGGTGGGAGTTGAGAGCCATGAGAGAATTGTTTTCTTAAGTATGAGTCTCCGTAGTATGAAAGAGAGACTCCTCTCCCTAAGTGAACTGAAGAAAAACTATTCTAGATGTGGTAAACTGACTGGAAACTTTATGTTTTGTCTCCTTACATTGTCAGTGGGAAAGAAAAGTTTGTAGGGAGGGTAATTGTTCTGAAAGTTTTGTTCTGATTCTTATTACTCTTTCTTCTATTAACTGTTAATAATCTTTTCTTTGCACCCTTTTGAAGCTTTGAGCCTGCTGTGCATTTCTCCTAATCCTATCTCACAGCAGTACATGAGTAAGTATATTCTAGTGAGTGCACTGGTAATTAGCCAACACTGAACCCACCACAATAATTGATGTATTGGCTGAGAAATCTCAAATTGCTGCACCAAAACCGCTACAGAAATATACCTGAAGAACTGCAAAAGAGCAGAGGTAAATCAAGGCACAGCCATGGTTTGTTAGGATTTGCTTGATCCTAATGAGGCCCCATGGTGCATTTGGAGCTGAGCCCTTGACCTTCAGGGCCTGAGAGGAGATTGCACAAACCTTTCCAGGAGTCAGAAGTCAGAAGAAAACCCCAAAGTGTCTCAAAGCATGAACCTCAGGGTTCCACTGAGGTCCATCCCCAACACAGGCTCCTCATGGACTCCTTGGAGGAGAGAATTGGAAGCCAGGATGGCACAAAAACCTATCAGTGACTCAGTGTTGAAAGGAAAATCCAAAGTACACTAAAAAACTGTGAGTATCTCAAAGTATTAATGAGCCGCACTGAGTGTCAGTAGAAAGCTCTCAAGGGACTCATTAAAGCAGATAACTGGGGCCATGATTGCACAAACTTCTCAGAAAGTCAAGGTAAAAGCCAAACCCAAAGTCCTTTGAAAAACCTGCAGTTCCTGGGAGCATTCAGGAGCCCCCAGGGCCATTGCTGAGCAAGGCTCCCCAGGGACTCCTTCCAGCAGATCCTTGAGGCCACTGGGATGTGGGCTAGGGGGGATGCTGAGGGCAGGACAAGGGGCTGACAGTGCCCAGCCTGGCAGGGGCTGTGCCAGGAGGCCCCAGGGCCTCAGGACAAGGTGTCTCCTCCCAGCCCTTGCTGGCACAGACCCTGCTGTGCCCCAGGCCACCAAGACTTGGCTTCTCTTTGTCCCCACCTGGCATCACTGCCTCCAGTTCTCTGCTCTGCCTGGGGCCTGGGGACACTTTCTCAGTCGTGTCCCTCAGTGGGACCCATTAAAAGTCCAAGAAAGTTTGGAGTTGGATTGTGACTTGGAGTTCTGGAGAGGTTTCTTCAGCTGCCTCTCAGGGACTGATGTTCAGGGCCTGAGCACAAAGCCCCAGAGGTTCATTAAAGTCCTGGTGCTGTGTCTGTGTTGCTGAGCTGGGCTGGGCTCCTGGCACAGAGGCAGCTCCTGGTAACCAGAAAGAGCTTCAAAAGCACATTTCTCTTGAGGAGCAGCTCTTCTGCCAGCCCAGCAGGGCTGGGGCACTGCCTGCAGCCAGCCCCGGCACTGCCCAGAGGCACAGACGGGTTAAACTCAGCCTGGGCTGGGAGCACAGAGCAGAGCTCACTCAGGGCTCACTAGAGCAGAAATCATCCCAGGTTTCAAACAGTCATTCCCTGGCTGTGGAAGAGAAGCTGCAGTTCCTGCAGGGATCTCCTGGAGCTGGCACATCCCACAGCTTTTAGGAGCTTTCATGAGCACTCTCAGAGCTGCTCCAGGGCAGGGATGTGGCCCCAGGGCAGGTCTGGCTTTCCCTGCTGCCCCAGCCGAGGCACAGCCCAGGGCAGCTCCTGTTGTCAGGCTCTGCTGCAGGGCTGAGCAGCCACGGGTGCAGCCAGGGGTGCCCAGGGCTGTCCTGCAGAGCAGGCTCCTGCAGCCCAGGGCGCTGTGCTGGGGCAGGGACTCTGCTGCCTGCCAGGGACAGCTCTCAGCCGGCCCGGGGAGCTGCTCCCAGCGCTGGGGAGAAGCTGTGGGGGGAAGGAGCCACCCTGAGCAGGGCAGGTGCTGCTGCTGAGAGGGGCTGGGTGGGGCAGGGCTGCTCCCAGCTCCACACCAGCCTGGGCCCAGCTCCAGAGGACACTTCCCAAAGAAGGTAAGCCTGGCATTGCTGGAAAGATCAGGAGCTTTCCTGAGAGTGTTTTCAATTTCCTGCTTGGAAAAGGGATGGGAAATTTGGGGTGATGACAAAAAGATTTTTGCGTTTTATACATTTCTTCATATATTCGTAGCTCTGTAAATTACTGTTATACTTTTATAAAACTATAATCCTTATTTAAATCTATTAAACTCTTTATTATCTCTATTAAACTACTACTATATACCTCTATATTCATACTCCTTAATTAACTCTAGTACATTACCCAACCTTTCTATTAGATTTTAGAACAATAATCTGACTGTCTAAATACAGTCCTGAAATACTGTATAGTCTTATTATCAGGAAGAGGACCTACAAGGAGAACGCTTTGGATTTTTACCAGCATGTGAATAGTCATAACAAAGAGTGGGGCAAAGAATCCTCTGGACCTACTCCAATGGGTTGAGCCAGAGGTGTGTAACCAGGGCAACTGAGTCTCCTACTGGATGTTCCGGTTAAATATCCGGATTATTCAACCTCAATAAATTGTTGAAATCAGGGGCTGGGTGTGCCCCATCCCCACTGGGAGACCTGGAATCTTCCAATAAAGGTCTGGTTTTTATTTTAATGTTCCAACACTGTTGCAAGGGGATTTTTCCTCTTTTGATTATAGACCAACAGAGGAATGAGAGGCAGAGCAGGAATTGTAATCCCAGAATCACAAAACATTCTGAGTTGAAAGGGACACACAGGATCACCAAAGGAATGTTTGAACATTTACAGAGACTCCAGAACTGTACCTTTGGATGGTCAGTCTTTCTGCTGGGAGCCTCCCAAAGGGCCCTCAGCCCTGGACAGCAGCAGCATCACCTCTGCAGGGCCCAGCAGGGCTCTCCTGAGCTGCCCTTGCCCACCTGCACACAGAGCCTGCCCCAGCCAGGGCCCTGCACACAGGCAGGTTTCTGTAGGGCTGGGGCCAGGGCACACAGGGTGGGATGGGCTCTGTGAGCACTGGCAGGGACAAGGCTCCTCTCAGGAGGGAATGTTCAGGCCCAGGGAGATGCTCAGGCAAGGAGAGGGGGCTGAACAGAGCAGTGCTGGGGCAGGAAGGCACTGTTGGTGTGTGGGAGGTGCCGGGCACAGCTGGGCACGGGAACACTGTCCTGAGTGCCCGGCTGTCTCTGCCCTGCCCTCTCAGGCACAGCACCACAGCATCTTCTCTTGTTTCTGCCCTGCCCTGATATTGTCACTGTTATCTGCTGCTCTCAGGGAGGCTCTGGCATTTGCACCAGCTGAGTCCAGCACTGCCCTTGGCATTCCTGCCAGGCAGGGCTGTCCATGGGAATGGGGTGTCCAAGCTTCCCTGGGACCTGTGGGGCTGTGGGTAAAGCAGTCCATGGGAAAGGGGAATGAGCTGAGCCCCCTTCCTGCGATCCCATCATGGGCACAGCCGGGGATCTCCTTGCTGTGCCCTTCCAAGCTCTGAGCTGCTCTTCTGGGTGCAAATCTGTGCCAGAGCCTCTGGCAGTTCCCTGAATGTCCCACGGAAAAGGGCAGAGCTGCCACAGCTGAGGAAATGCTGCTGGGTGTGCCAAGGGAGCTGTGAGTGTCCTTGGCAAAAGGGAGTACTGACACCTTGTCCAGAGACCTTGAGAGAGGGTGAGACACTCAGGGATCCCTCTGCTCTGGGCAGCGTCTGGTTTATCCCAGGCTGACCTGGGAGTGTGACTGTGCTCTGATTGCAGCCAAAGGTGCAAAGCCAGGGCAGTTGGGAACAAGCCCATCCAGCCCCTCACCTTCCCTCAGCCTCTCCCATCTCTCAGTGGCCAACTCAAAGTGCAGCAGAAATGCTGGGGATTTCTGACCTCAGAGATCCTGGAATGATGTGTGGGTAGGAAAACAATTCCTTATAGCAACTCCTGGCATCTATTTCCTTTAGAAGTGGGAGTGCAGATGCAACCAAGCCTTTCTGCATTAGGAGAGATTTTCCTGACAAATCCTGAATATCCAGCCTTGTCCATCTGCCCCATGGCCACAAACCCAGGGCAGTGGGGCAGGGATGGCTCCTTGAGAGCCCCCATGCACAGCCCTGATTGCTCCTGGCACACTCTGCCAGCACAACTGGAGCTCAGGCATGAACCTGGGTGAAGGTTTTCCCAGAGCAGGAACAAGGGTGGATGAGTCACAGCAGAAGAGGCTACAGGGAATGGCCCAGGTTTGGCTCCAAGCAGCCTCTCCTGACTTGTCACTGTCCTTTCTCCATGAACAGGTCCCCATGTGCAGCCCCAGCAAATGTCCAACAGCAGCTCCATCAGCCACTTCCTCCTGCTGGCATTGGCAGACACGCGGCAGCTGCAGCTCCTGCACTTCTGCCTCTTGCTGGGCATCTCCCTGGCTGCCCTCCTGGGCAACGGCCTCATCATCAGCGCCGTAGCCTGCGGCCACCACCTGCACACGCCCATGTTCTTCTTCCTGCTCAACCTGGCCCTCAGCGACCTGGGCTCCATCTGCACCACTGTCCCCAAAGCCATGCACAATTCCCTCTGGGACACCACCACCATCTCCTACACAGGATGTGCTGCTCAGCTCTTTTTCTTTATGTTCTTCTTCTCAGCAGAGTATTTCCTCCTGACCATCATGTGCTACGACCGCTCCGTGTCCATCTGCAAACCCCTGCACTACGGGACCCTCCTGGGCAGCAGAGCTTGTGCCCACATGGCAGCAGCTGCCTGGGCCAGTGCCTTTCTCTATTCACTGCTGCACACAGCCAATACATTTTCCCTGCCCCTGTGCCATGGCAATGCCCTGGGCCAGTTCTTCTGTGAAATCCCACACATCCTCAAGCTCTCCTGCTCCAAATCCTACCTCAGGGAACTTGGGCTTCTTGTGTTCTCCCTCTGTTTGGTATTTGGTTGTTTTGTGTTCATTGTTTTCTCCTATGTGCAGATCTTCAGGGCTGTGCTGAGGATCCCCTCTGAGCAGGGACAGCACAAAGCCTTTTCCACCTGCCTCCCTCACCTGGCTGTGGTCTCTCTGTTTATCAGCACTGCCTCATTCACCTACCTGAAGCCCCCCTCCATCTCATCCCCATCCCTGGATCTGGCCCTGTCAGTTCTGTACTCGATGGTGCCTCCAGCCCTGAACCCCCTCATCTACAGCCTGAGGAACCAGGAGCTCAAGGGTACCCTGAGGAAAATGATGACTGTATCTTTTCAGAAATGTTAAACTTTTCTGCTCCAGAACCTTGTGAATGTAACTCTTTACAATCTTGGCCTTTTTTTCCTCTTTGTCCATTTTGTCATTGGGACCTTTTCTTATTATTATCCCAGTGTTAAAATGTTTTTTATAATATACTCTAGTACTACTCTGAGCATTTCTACATGAACTTCCACTTCTCTTTTGTAACACAAAGGCTTTTAGGTGGCTTGTTCCCTCTGTATTTGAATAAAAATAAGTGGCTGTCCTGACCTGTGTGTCTAAGGCATTTCCTCAGCCCTTCTCGGGCTCTGCAGGGGCAGTGCCTGTGAGCAGAGGTGGAGGGAAGGGGCTCCCAGCACAGCAGCACAGCCAGGGACAATGGCCCTGCCTCTTTCCACATCTGCTCCTCCCAGCTCCACACTCCCCTTCCCAGCCCTGCTGTGGGTGCCAGGCCGGAGTGCTCTGGCAGCTTGGTCACTGTCCTGCTGCGTGTCCGTGCTGTGGCCTCAGGCAGGGACAGGCCATGGGCACTGCTGGGACACAGCTGGGCTCCAGCACAGCAGCTCCACCAGCAAAGGGTATCTCCTGAGCGCAGGGCAGGAAGGCTTTGCTCCCCTCCAGAGTCACTCTCAGGACTCTCAAGAGGCTCCTCGTGTTCCTTGTTCTCCCAGGGCTCAGTGGGATGAGATCAGGGTCTCACTGGGGCCTTCAGGGGACTCAGGTCTGGGTCAGGTTTTGCTTGTTGGTGGCCAGTGCCCATCAGATGCTGAATGGTCTGTGCTGAACCTTCCTGCTGGGGCTCTGCAGCTTGTGGCAGGGCTGATGGCAGGGGAAGGTTTGTCTGGAGGGCCTTGGGAGCTGCCAGGAGAACACAGGGGACCTGCAGGGACAGGGTGTGCCAGGGACCAGCAGGGAGTGGAGCTCACTGGGCACAGGCCTGGCCAGGCTGGGGTCACCCCGAGATCCAGGACTGAATGTCTGCTGTGAGCCAGGAGAGCTCTGCAGCCCAGGGACACAGCAGGCCCAGGGAAAGGAGTCTGGGCACTGCCTGCTCTGAGCCTCAGGGAACTCCCCCAGGAGGATCCAGGGCAGCCCCAAGCCCCTCTGGCAGCCCTGGCACAAGGCAGGCACCTCTGAGCCCCCTCCATGGCCCCACAGAGCCTGTGTGGGAGGGGGTGAGTGCAGGGAGCACCATCAGCTGCCTCTGTGTGCCAGGCTGAGCAGCAGAGCCCAGCAGAGGCAGCCCAGGGCCCCGGGCAGCACAGCCCCCGTGCTCTGCAGAGCAGCAGCCCCAGCTCGGGGCTCTGGGCAGCAGGGCAGGGGCTGCAGCAATGGCTGCTGGGGCCAGCACAGACGTGTTCCCCTGGGAAAGGCTCTGGGGGCAGCTGGCATGGGCCAGGAGCAGAGCAGGAGCCCGTGGCTGTGTACAGGAGCCCTGGCAAGAGGCTGCCCTGTCCCTGGGCCAGCAGGAGCTGCCTGAGGAGCCCCGGGGCCAACTCTGCTGCTGGGCTGGGCAGCAGGGCTGGCCCTGGGGCTGCAGGAGCTGCCCGAGCTGAGCATCTGCTGAGCATTCCAGACCCAGAGTGGCTGTCCCTGACCTCCAGTGCCTCCAGTTCCTGCTGCAGGGCCAGACCTGACTCTGCTGCTCTGCTGGGCTGGGGCAGGGGCAGGGAAAGGCTGAACTGGGCAGTGCCAGGGAGAGGAAAACAATGGACCCTTGTCGCCATGAGTCCCCCCGCAGTGTCAGAATACACTCCGTGGTTCCATGAGGCCCCAGGGTCACAATGGCCCCTTGGTTCCATAAAGCCCCACAGGGTCACCATGGTCCCCAGGTCACACGAGGCCCTGCAGTGTCACAAGGGCCCCTTGGTTCTGTGGAGCCCACAGGGTCAGTTTTGCCAGTGGGCAGGGTCAGCACCAAAGACACAGACACCAACTGAAGGAATTGTGTCATTTATATAAGGTAAATCTGCAAAAATTACAAAAGTAAAGCACATAATCATTAGGAAATAATTACAATAGGAGCAGCTCAGCAATGCACTCAATCGTCACCACCAAAGATCAAAGATTGCAGCAGTGATTAAGAAAGATCCAGCATCAGTTCCCCTCAGCCTTTACCATCCCCCAGATCCACACAGCAGCTGGGGAAGCTGTCACAGCCAAGGGCTGCAGAGCCACTCCTGGACACTGGGAATTCCTGCAGGTGCCTCCAGCCACAGGTGAGGCTCCAACCTTGCTGTGAGAGGGCCCAGCTCTGACAGTGCTGAATGAACAAACTGACAGCACTTCTAGTGCAGGAACAGCTGGTTTCATCCTCCTCTTGGGTTCCTCCCAAAGCCTGGCCAGGGCCCCAGGAGGAACCAAGGGAGGTGACTTTGACCATTCAGCCCCAAACAAGGCCAGATGGGGCCTTGTCTGATTTTTAAATACAGAAAGGTATAGCCATGTTTTACCAATGAACACATACAGAAATCATACTGCTCATAGTGATTCATTAATGAGTAGATACAAATATAACATTTGGTGGGAAAATTTATTTAGAGGTCAGCTTTGGCTCAGGGCCTGTTGTTCAGGCCTCAGACAGGGCCTGGTGCTGAGGCCTCAGGACTTCAATTGGTCCTTTAACCTGTAGAGAAACTACAATTCATAATAATGCTTTCAATAACACAGTTTAGATTTAGGCATTAGGCAGAAAGGCATTGTGTCTTGTTCTTCAATTAAGTGCTGTTCAAGTTCATTACTCAGCTAGAATTCACATTCTTTTTAAAACAGCCCTAAATAGTTATTATTCTCTGTTATTTTATCAAAAAGTCCCTTTTTTCTTGAGACTCTGTGTCTTTTTAGACGTGTCTCAATACTCCATTTCCAGCACAGTGTAATGAATGAAGGAGGCCAGATTTCAAAAAAAAAGATGAAAAAGGCTCTCGTTTATTGAAAAACAAGCTGGAAGGAACGGAGGGTCCAAGATAAGCTTGGACCCCCTCACAACAGCTCAAAAAAAATAACAACGTGCTGCGAACACGTTGGGTTCTTTTCCAAGTGAACTAATCCCACTGCCCCCGAACCCGCAAGAACCACGCTCAAACGAAAAACCCCCCTTTTATAACTCCCTTTGGTCCAGGATTGGTGGGGTTTGGATCCATGCACTGATTGGGGGAATTTAGGCACTCTGATAGGTCTTTAGCGAGGTTCATTCTGGGCCAATCATTTCTTCAGGGCGTCGAATGATTGCTTGGTGCCCTGGCCCAATCACTCCTCACCTCGTCCACCTCCCGTCTCCACCAAGTCCTGGACACCTTTTCTCCTCACAAAAAACAACTCCCCATTCTTTCCCCAAAACCAATAGGACCAAACTTATAACAGCATGTGTTAGAGACACTCTGGAGTTCCCTCCCTTTGCCTCATGACCGTCTCAAGGACAGACACGGGGACCCTGAGGACCCTGATGGGAATTGTGGGCTGCCAGTGGTGGATGAAGGCCAAATAATCCTGAGGCCCCTGAGCAGAGTTCTGCCCTGCCAAGTGATTGTTCACAGCTGTGTCTACAATGCCTGCTTCTGGCAGGGCCTACCAAGGAGGCGACTCGCCCTATACGCTGGCACCTGTTTGGTGACAATAGCTTGAGCATTTCCCCACCTCTTGGCCTGGTTGGACTTTTCTGGGGTAACCTTTGGTGGTCCCTCCCCTCACAGAAGAGCCATCATCTGCTTTCCAACCACCGTGACAGACAGACTGAGATGGGTGAAGCCTCCCTCTCAAGGACTGAGACATGAAATCTCTCTATGGAGAAGCTCCCCTCTGCCAAGGAGGGAGACTGAAACCTGTAACACGGGGGAGGTGTGTGGGGGAGCCAACCTGACCAAAAGTGAGATGTTTGCCTGCAGGTGTGGCCATTGGACCAAGAAGACAATGGTTCTCACCTACTGCTGAGGACACAGACTGGCTGTACCTTCTTTTCCCCTCAGTGATCAATGGACTTCTTCTTTATTGGATCTGTTCCCCCTCAGTGATTTCAAGATCTGTTCCCTCCTTAGGAATGGACTATACTAGAACCTTGAGTTAACCAGGTGTTCTTAAATTCTTCCTCACATGACAAAAGGGATGTATTAGCCGGACCATGAGGATTTTGTCTCTCTGTTGGTAGCAATATTCTGCCTCCTCTCTCTCTCTCTCTCTCTCTCTCTCTCTCTCTCTCCTTTATCTCTTTTCTAATCCTTCTATTGCATTTGCTGTGGGCACTCAATAAAAGGTGCATTTGTGTTGATGAATGCTGAAATCCCCTCGGTGTTGTTTGTGCACTCTGAGATCAGTTAATTAACCATCACGAGCCCCGCTTGTATGAGCGGATGGTGACAGCGTGTCACTGCAGCCCCGTGTCCCTTGGCAGCCCTTGGGAATTGTATGGGACACAGAGCATGCCCACTGTCTGCATTTTCCATAAATCCCGTGCATTTCCCTGTCTCCTTGGGATGTTCCCTGTGGCACAGTGAGGTTACAGGGCTATGGGCAGAGAAGAAACCTGAAAGGCTTTCCTGGAGAAATGTCCTGGTCTTTCCAGCACCACTGGAGGCTATTTCCTCTTGTCCAAGCCCTTTCCCTTGGTAGTAAAGACCAAGAAAACAGGGCTAAGTTAATCTTTCTGCACCTTGTTGTTTGGATCTTCTTGAGCACACTAACTCAATGTTGTATTAATGTTATCTTTGACTGCAATCCTGGATCGAAACTTCACAGGAATTTCTAGATGAATGATAGAAGTAAGATGATGACATAATCAATTAAAATCAGCTATGCCTGAAAGGACTCCAGTTCTTTCTGAAGGAGGTTGACATAATTGTGTATATCTCCATGATGTGAAGACTGTGGCATGAATTCCATGGTTAGAGATTAACACCTCCTCATGTTCTGAGGGTGCTGGAGGGTGTTTAGATTTGTAAGAACTTTATTCTTTTCTATACTCTAAGGACTGGCAGAAATCTGCTGGGATAATAGTCTGACAACATCCTGATTTCTCTTGATGCTGTTTTAAAGATCTGCAAAAGTTATGGCAAAATGCTTCTGCTTCTAACCTCACCTTCCGGTTTTTCTATTTGGAGTGAAATGTGGTAGATCATAGTTTGAATGCTCAGTATATGAAGGAATGAAATCCTTTTTCTCTCACTCATGGTTCACTGAAGAGATTCCTGTTAGAGCTGATCCAGCAGTTCTGTAGAGCATTTCAAAATGACTGCATGGGACATAAAACTGTCTATAAATTTAGAAGCAATATTTCTATATTCACACAGTCATTTATGTTTTCCAAGTAATTCCTACAAAAAGGTAAGCCCTGGTTTGTGAAGATTTTAGAATGATTTTCTGGAATTTAGATGGAGCCATGGGGTGAGATGCCCATCCATGCACTCTAAATGCATTTATCAAGCCCAAAAAAGAAAGCCATTGTAGAATGGAGTTCAAACAGCCCCACTGGAGGGCGGCGCTGGCTGCCAGAATCACTGTCAGTGCTTGTGAACCCCGAGGGTTTCTGCAGCCCGGGCTTTGCAAAGCCTGGGGCTGACAGATGCAGGCAGATGCCCCACATGCTTAGACCTCAGAGATAAGAATTGCTTTTCTTCCACCTCAGGAGGAACTTCCCTGGGAGTCTTGTCTTTGTTCACGGCAATGTCCAAAAGATTGTTGGGAAATGTGGCTGTGTGAGTCGCCACAGGCAGGCAACTGGAGCAACCACAAAACCAAGAGGAACTTTATTTCAGTACGGCGCTAAGCTGTTCCTACATCATGAAATGATGTAGAAAAGGGAGATGTTCTTTCCTGTCATCACAATTGTTTTGGGATACTACTATTATAAATGACTACTCCAATTAAATTAATTAAATTTATGAAGTTATCAAAGTATAAATTTGGAATAAAACAGAAGCTAAAATTGACTCTAAGCCGGGTGATCAGAGTTGGGGAGATTTAGGATTTGGCCCTTTTGCACCAAAGTCCCCATGGGTTTCCAAAGAGCATTTCTCAGAGGGTCTCTTTTATACAGTTCTTTGTGCCCTGGAAGGGTTTCTTCTTTAGCATATTATCACGGTTTCTGGAACTGGTGGATGATTCCTGGAATGCTGTGAGGTAAAAGGCTTTCTGGGGAAAACTTCTGATGATGCTTATCAATATGCCTCCTGCTGGAATCTGGTCAAAGGAAAAATCTCTTGGAATATACACTGGAATATATGTCTCTGGAGACAGTGTCTCCCTGCTATTTGAATTTCTATCACTTAATTTGTGGTTGCTGGTGATGATTACCAAAATGCCTCCTCTGTCAGAGGAGAGAAATCCCCTGGTATGACATTTCTGGGGACAGCTGCCTTCCTGTTTGAATCTCTATCATTTAGTCTGATCACTGCCTTTTTGGCCACTGGTTTTAGTACACATAATGCTGTGGGGTTTTTTATTTTATTTCCTTAACCACCAGTTTTTTTATAGTGAATATTACACCATCCTTCTCTCCACAGTTTTATCTTAATGGCTGATACCACAGCCCATCCCTTCTTTTGCAAGATAGAAAAGCATTATCCTCAAAAACCACAAGGATGTCCAAAAGTAACCAAAAGAACATACAACTGTATTTAAAACAAAACAAAACAAACAAACAAACAAAAAAAAGCAGGTGTTTTGCATTGAACAGTAAATAAAACAAAAGTGTTTGTAAGGTTTCCATAGACTAGAGAACTTGGAACTATTTACATCCTGGAGACCCAGTTAAGGCACTTGGTCACTGAACGTTCTGAATCATTCTCTATGTGAGGTCAGGCCAGCTCTTGGTCCCCTCACTTGGCTTTGTTCAGCAGCAAACTCTGGAACAAAAGGAGCAAGAGAGAAAACATTTGGTTGCATTCATCCAACAGGCACACCTGGCAGAACACAATCAATGACTGGAGTGACTTTACTGCAAGAGGACCTGCAAGACCTTTTGACTTTCAGCAGCTGCCTCTTTCTGCAGAGGATTTTTACAGCCTGCCAGCCACTCAGCTAGCCCCATCGTGTTTATTTTCTTTTGCAAGTTTGCCAGCAGATCATGGCAATGCATCCCTTTGCCCAGAGGGGCCCACAAACCCTTGTGTTTTATGGAAAATGACAGTGCCAAGGGCCCATGGGAGGCAGGTTACAGCTTTTCAGTATTCCCCACTGCTTGTACCACAGGACAATGCAACATTTGTAATGATTAAGGTGTACAATCAAAAACGGATCAGCAGCTCTAGGAATTCCTTCTGGCCCATACTGATCCAAGGCCCAGCAAGGAGTCAAAATTCAAGTGCTGTTCAGCTGTAGCCAGGAGACTCAGCAAGTGCTTCCCTGAGAGGGCAGCTCTGCCCCATCCCTCTCTCTCTCTTTGCTCCCAAAAGAAGTGCTCACGAGGAAGCAGAGGCCAGGGTGGCTGCAGGGCCAGCCCTGGCTGCTGTCCTCAGAAACTACAGGCAGGGCTGTAAAACAAACACTTACTGTCCTAACTTCAGGTGTTCTTGTCTTGGCTTCATGTGGCACAGAAGGCACTGGAAAAGGATTCTTCTCATGCCCTGCAGATCCCTGAAAAACCACCGAGAGAAAGCTGCTCAGAGAGAGATGCCTAAAGCAATTGCAAAGCCAGGCTTTCCTAAATTTCCAGAGAAAATGTCCATTTCTCCCAGGCATAGTCTATGCACTGGGCTCTCCCCCTCTTGCCTTCTTTCCCAGCAATCCCTCCAGTAACTGAAATGCAACTTTGGCTTCTCACCTGGCAGCTCACAATGCTTTGCACCATTCCACTTCTCCCAAGCACAGAGAAATTCAGCAGCAGATTTTCTTGCTCAATAGCTGGGAGTGCAGTGAGGGCTGGAAGCAGGAAAATGATCAGGAAAAAGCAAGCAGTTAGAAGGCAGCTAATGCACTGTGCACAGTCTGGCCTAAGACAGAACACAGACACATGCTCCCTCACCCCAAATATCATAGACCCCATACCCCGAGCCATCATTAAACTGCCAAATTTTTTATAAACAGCCAGTAAATTCTAATTTTTTAACCCATAAATGCAGCAATTTTCTCCGAATGATATACAACCTAAGGCCCAGATTGCAGTCCTTTTCTTTTTATAAACACACTCCTTTTTGCACACACTCATTTTAGTTGCAGCTGCCTACAGTCAGAAATGGTCACTTATCTGAGAGGATGTTTCTGCAGTGCATCACACAGCATGCCTGGGTTGCAGGAATACTCCCACCAGCTCTGCTGGATACCAATGGTGATGGCCTGGGGTTTGCTCCTCGGGGTCTTCCTCCACTTTCCTGTGCTTGGCAAAGAATCCATCCTGCTTCCTGGCAGGGTTGTCCATGGCAGGCAGCTCCAGGTTGTCAGTCGCAGCTCTGGGTCTCTTTTGGGTCCTCATGGTCAAATTTGGTGCACGTTGTGCAGCAGTCATGGCTGGCAGTGGTGGCAGCAACACATTTGCCCTCTCAGTTTGGAATGAGTCTTCTGAGGCTCTGGACAAGAGAAGCAAATTCATGACTCTGATGTACATAGAATGTAGGCATTTCTTAAAAGCTTGGTTGGCTACACCATTCCTGGTGTTGTGTCAACAAGGCAACACTTTCAAAGACGAGAAGCTTCAAGTAAAAGGCAGTCTGAATTGGCAGAGACTTTCACATTCAATAACAGATTGGCCTAGCACATCTCTGATCATCTGAAATCAGGAGATCCACGGAATTCTGGCAACAAGAAGCAGCACCAATTAGCTCTCAACTTTGTTTCACCGCTGCTCATTTGCACTATTTGAAGTCAGATTTGCAAAGTTTCCAAGAACACACCAAGCAGAAATTCCCAGCTCATGGATTGCAGCATCAGAAGAGCAGGAAATGAAGTTAAACGCAGTGAGAAGGCTGAGGTGTAAGGCTGCACTTCTTGCCTGACCCTGCTGTGCATGGCACAGTCCTCTCACCTCTTTCAGCAGCCACTTTTCCTGTGCTTTGGTCCCTACTCACTGCACACGTGCTCCCCAGCTGCTCTGCCTTGGCTCAGCTGATGCTGCACCAAGGACCATTTGACACAGAGCACAGCACCATCCCCGACCTGCTCCAGAGCCCTCTCTGCCCAAAACTACCTCCCACCCTTGCCACTCCAAAGGCCAGCACATGACTAAGACAGCTGCTCATTTTCCCTGAGGAAAAGGGAGGAAGGAATTCCAGAATCAAAGCTCTTCCATTCCTAATGCCATTGGAACAGCCCTTCTCCCAGACAATCAACAGCCCAGACACCTCTGTGCTTTCAGAGAATGTCAGAAGGGAAAGGCTCCCTACCCTGACCCACCTACACCTTCAGAGCTGCTTTCTGCACTGGGTGCTGCTGTGGGAATTCTTAAAATCACAGAGTTTTAGGAAAGCTACAAAAATCAAACCTCAGAGACAACAAAGCTACGATGAGAGCTAAGCAATGGCCCTAAGATTTATCAACAGAAAAATTACAGAAGAAGTAGAAAACTAGGGACAAATCAAACAATAGTCTGTACATTAACACTTGTCCATAAGCTACAGAGAACTATATCTAGCAAGATATTAAGAAGTTCTAAGCTTAATACTAGAGCTCTGTGCAGTGTCTTTTAAAGCTTACCAAGAGGTATTATACTCAAAAGAAGAAAACTTTTTTGAAACAAAAATACATGTACATATAGTAGTTATATAGAACTACTGTCAAGATGCTTTTGCTTTGAGTGATTAGTCAAAAAAATCTTCTAAACTAAGTTGTAACCTTAAGTTCTTTTTCTGCTACCAAAAATGTAAACTTCTTCTCATTGTCATAACCATGGAATAAGACTAATGCTAAAAAATAAACAACTTAAGACATACTCCAACATGGCAACAACAATCCCATCCCATTCTTCATTTCTACATAAAGCCCCAACCAACAGCAGCTTCCAGCATGCAAAGGCCAATCTGCAGCAGCTGTAGTTGCAGAAGGCACACCATGTTAGAAGCAAACTCTGGAGTGTCTGGACAGGAGATCCAGTTCTTCATGCTACCCTTCTGAAGAGAGACTTAGATTTACACATCTTTCTTACATCCCATCACTGCATACTCACTTCAGTTGATTGGAGCCTTTGTTGGCTGAAAGCCAAAATTATTTGGTTGGGAATGTTTTGTCTCATTCCTTTTTCTTCCTGGGAGTGTCCCCTTTGTCTTCCTTCTAGTAGGAAGAATAAAAAAAGGGAAAAAATTGACTCAGGTCATAAAAGTTTACCTAAAGTACAGACCAATACAGCTCACTTTGATAGATTCTGGCTGAAAACATTAAAAATAGCACACTGGAACTCCCTTGAGAAGAGAAGCATCATGGCTTCACTGCCAACCTATGAAGGGGAAACTCCACATGGGCTTTTCAAGCACCATCTTGCTCATTGTCCAAACCCACTTGCCCTGGCCCCTCTCACCTTCTTCTTTCCAGGGGACTCCTCAGGACTCCACATGGCTTTCCTCTTCAAGTCTGCCTTCCTCAAAGGCAAGAACAACTTCTTCTCCCCAGGAGGCAAGGGCACTTTCTCCCTGTGCCATTCCCCATGCCTGTGGTCACTGGGGATGAGGGCATCACATTCCTGAGCATGTCTCAGGTGCCTGGCATCCAAAAAGCCTTTGGCCTTGGCCTGCTGGGAGCCCTTGTCCTTTCTCTCCTCAGAGGGCTTGTGAAGTGCCGGCTGCAGGGCTTTTTTAGTGGTGGATTTTGGCTCCTCTGTTTTCTTGACTCGGGGCTGGTGCTTGCAAGACTGGTCTCTGACCTCCAAAGGACCAGGCTCACTCTCCAGTTTCAGGACTTTTTTCCATTTGTCATGCACCAGGGGCTTGCTGGGCCTTTTGATACCCACAGACTTCCTGGGCAAGGCCTCCTTGGTGTGCACAAGAGGCTTCAGAGAGCTGAGTGTGCTCATAACGTGAAATTCCAGAGGAGCCTGAGTCACTTGGCCAGAGGTCTTGTGAAAATGCTTGGTGGTTTGGCCAGAGGTCTTGTGAGTGTCCTCGGCCACTTGGCCACAGCTCTTGGGAGGAGGCTCCCTTGCCTTGGAGTGGTGCTGGCAGGAAGTGCTGCTGATGCCCGGCTCCTGCCTCACACCCTCCTCACGTCCATTCCCACGAGCAATTTCCCTGGGACCTTCTCTTGCCACTAATCCTTGCTTTCTCTGGGTCACCAGGTTGTCAAGGCGCCACTTTTTAGCAGTTGGTGGCTCAGGCTGCCAACAAAAGAGAAAAGAAGGATTCAAGACTGGTGCCTTTTTTGACTCTTTCTGTCCTAGCACAGCTCACCAGGGCCCAGGGACTCTTGCCCAGAGGTCTGGGCATCAAGTCTGGCCTTTGGCCTGTGAAGAAATGACTCTAAACTAACCAGCAACAAACTTGCTCCTTGAGCACCATGCATGGATATCTGAGGAATACAAAACCATAAACCAGTCAGTGGCAAATACCTAAGCCTTCATTGCAGTGAGAGGGGTCTTACAAATCAGTATTTCCAGGGCAAATCTGGCAGAATTTGGTAACAGAGTACAACATGTGCTTCCTTCCTAAGACACAGCACTGCAGTGGGCAAGGGGCTGTGGAAGCAGCCTCTCCATGGTCTCTGAATTCACCTCACACACTGGCAGGTCCAGCACCCTTGGAAGGTTGTCCTCCTCACTGTCACTGCAGCTGATCTCTCTGTCACACACTGAGGAGCTGTGGCACTCCCTGGTGCTCCCTGACTCCGAGCTGCTGGGCTGTGCTGCTGCCACCCACTTGTGCTGGGACTGGAGAGCTCTGCAAGGCCACCAGGAGACAAAATTAGGAAGCAGCAGGGGGGAAGCATTCCATTCCACTATTCCATTCCACTCTATTTCTATTCCACTGACATGGAAGCATTCAAACCTAAAACTGAACCCTGTGTTTGGGCACTGAGAGCAGAGGGGAGAAGGCCAGAGGAATACATTGCCTTACTCAAAATACAAAGTACCAGAATGAAAAAATGCTTGCAAATTATCAAATCTCAAACTCACACCCATTCAGACAAACACACAATTCCCATAGCTTATAGAAATTTTATCTTCATCCCACTCTGCAGCTAGCTATATTATCAGCATATAAAGTGAGGTTCTTAAAAAGTCCATGTGAAATACTATATTTCTTTGAGTTTCTTTTGAAATAAAAGAACTACAACACATTTTTGAAAACCTCTACTTGGGCAATTGAAGAAAGTTTTACAACAAAGGAACTTGAAAATGTCATCAGTAGATCTACACAGTTTAGGTAGCTGTAGCATTACTTGTCCTGCCAGGCACCAAACCATAGCCAGGAATGATCCGATTCAGCTGGTATCCCTTGGCATTTATGTCAGCCTCAGCAATATCAGTAGGTTGACGAGTACCAAGTGGGACAAGATGTTAAGCACCACAGATTAAAAGAAGACAAAAACTTCAGTCTGGTACACAAAGTCTTAAGAGGTTTTTTCTTCTCTTTTGTTATGTTTTGCTTTTTATCACAGCCAGTGTAGTCATGACATGGTTTAGTGCACTTGGCATTGCTGGATTAACAATAGGACTTGATGACCTTCAAGTGCTTTTCAAACCTTAACCATTTAGTGAGTCCATCATACAATAACATTTTTGCTGTTGGTGAAAATTCCCTGCAATCAAGTTTGCTGAGAAAAATTTACTAATAATCCAATTTGTTGTGCATTCCAAGTTCTTCAAAGTAACTGCCCAGCAGAGATGAGAACATAGCCTGGTTACTTACAATGCTCGTGGCTGAGAACTGGGCAATGTTTCTGAAGCTGTGCCAGCCTGCCCTGGAAAGCAGAAATGAAAAGGTTGCATTTATATGCCTCCCTCAGAGCGTATATTATCCTGTGGTCTCTCAGCACCAGATTAGAGAGTCACTTTCTTCTAGGGAGGGCTTTGCCACCAAGATTGTTCATCACTCCAGACGGGAGTTTCCTAACTCAATATTGCTTGTCCTCTGCTGAACTGCTGCCTTGAGCTCAAGGTAATGAATGGTCAGAGCTTCCTAAGCCATTCCTAAATCCATCCCTGTTCAGCAAAGCAGAGGAAATCACCCTGCTTCATCAGTAGGAACACTTGATGGTCTCTGCTACAGAGAACACACAAAATTACCTGACAGCACACAAAGAACTGTGTTTACTTTGCACGTCTACTTACTCTGCTTCTGTGCTGCAGATCCATCAGGTTGGGATTCCTAGAATAAAAGGAAAAAGGAGCTTAACGTGGAGTTAAACAGCACATCTACTGACATCAAAACTGTGTTAATGGCACCTCATGGGCATGTGCATTTTTGAAGAAATCTTTTGAAAACACTCTAAGAGCTGCCAAAGAGCTGAGCTGAATTTCTGCTCAGCAGAAAGATCTCTTGTCATTTCTCAGAAGGCCTGGCATAAATGGGCTGGGTCACCTTTGTTGCCAATGAAAGTTTGGAAGTCCCTGCTCTTGGAGGCATCTGGAGATGGGACAGGAGAGCTGGCAGTGAGCTGCTCATTTCCTGGAAAGAGAGGGAGAGAAGCAGCTCTCAAAATGGATTTTGCCCCCACCCAGTTTGTTAATGTATGTGAAACATTAGCAAACACGGAGATCATCTATTTAAGAGCACTTACCCTGAAAATTTCTTCAACTGATGGCACATCAGAGGGCTTCTTTGCCTGAAACAAGAACGAGGGAAACAGCAGGAGTTTGTTTGGGTTTGTTACTAATTGGCAGGAACTCAGCAAACCTTTGCTTACCAACAGCTCCATAAATGTATTGCAGATGTGTAAGAGTAAGAATGAAAAAGGCTGATCTAAAGGAGAGTTAACAACAGAGACCAGGCATGGACAGAACTGAACCCAGCAATGTCAATTCCTCTTACTCTTCCTGCTCTGAGATGTGTGTCTTCCCTTTGCAATCTGGCAATCAGGGAGCACTGCTTCCATCTCTAAACTACTGCTCCTCCTCCTACTGCTCTTTATTACTATTACTAATTTTTGAAATTATTATAATTGTTTTAGTTATTATTATTATCATTATCATCATCATCATCATCACTACCATATCCTTATTATCTGTAATTTTAAAATAAAGTATGTTTTTGTAATATGTCCCTTTATGAAACTGCATTTTTCCTAAGTTGCTGTTGAAGCAGTTGATCCTTGCCTGCAATGGCACAGGCTGCATGTAAGACTTGTGCATAAAGCCTCAGTAGTTTAAAAAACACTAAAGCAGTTAGAAATAATAATTGCCAATTCTTCTAAGACAGTTCACAAGAGACAAGAATATTTGTCATTTAGACATATAAAATCAGAGTCTTTCTTTTACTGAAATTAACAAAAAAACAAACCAAAACCACCTGGGTATAATGCAGCCCCACACAAGGTACAGCTGCTGCTTGGTTTCTAACTCTCAACACTGTTTATGGTCAGGGAACTCAGGCAGGTCTCCAGGCAGGCTCCTTCTGCCAAAACTGGACTTCTGCTCAGCAGCAAGATCTCTTGTCATTTATTGGAAGCCCCGTAAAAACTGGGCTGGGTTACCTTTGCCTGCACAGGAAATTTGGAAGTCTCTGTTCTCTCAGGTGACTGAAGGGATGGCAGGAGAGGGGGCAGGGGGCTGCACATTTCCTGCAAAGAGAGGCAGAGAAGCAGCTCTCAGGACACAGAGGGAGTTTCACCCTTCCCAGAGTCAGAGGGATCCACCTCCCCATGGATCTGTACAGGCTTTCCCATGGAGATCTGCTACTGAAGAGTACCCACCTTCAATATTCCTTCAATGGACTGCACAGCACTGTGCACCATGAGCTGGAACAAGAAAGAGGGAAGCACTGTCAGTTTGTTTGGGGATTTTCCTCCTTGATAGCAACCAAGCATGCACTCAGTCAACATTTCCTGACCAGCAGCTCTAAAAATGTCATGCAAGTCCATCCATCATGAAATGCTAGTAAGGAATAACAGTTTCGTCTGAAGGGCACTGAGGAAAAGAGACCAGGCACAGCAAGAGCTGAAACCACCAGTCACCTCCTGCAAGATCATTGTCTGGCTTCCCTGGCAGTCAGGAATCACCCTTTCCGTTGCTGACTTTTTATTCATCTTGTTAAGAATGTATGTTTCTGCAGCATCCTCCCTTTATTGAATATAATTTCCTTTACCTAGTATTGTAGCAGCTAAGCTCTGCCTGCAAAGGCATAGGCTGCCTCTGCAAGTGAAAGAGTTGAACAAAAAGTTTCATTACTTAAGAAAAGCCAGTCAGAAATTATAATTTCTAGTTCCAGAGAAATTCCCAGTTCAGTTCTAGAGAAAGAGTATTCTTTGTCATTCACCCAAATAATATGAGACTCATTTTTCTGAAATAAACAACAAAACAAAAAAACCCCAACCAAACAAACCCCAAAAACGAAACGACCTTGATTGAAATGCCACCCTTGTAAGGTGCAGTTGGTGCTTGGCTTCCAGTTCAGAACACTGTTCCTGTTCAGGTAACTTGGGCTGGCTCCAGGCTGGCTCCTCCTGCCAAGATTGAGCTTTTGCTTGGCAAAGCACTTGACCATCATCACTTGGCCGCCTGCAAAGGCATCCCACTACTTCTTACACACAGCACTTGAACACAGAAAAGGGTTCAGCCTTTAAGGCACAGGAGCTTTTCTGAAGGATTAAAGCAGAGACCACAAACTTCACACTAAGCCCAGCTCATGGACCAGCTCTGCAAGGTTGCTTTGATTCTGGTGAGCATTTCTGGCACAAGAAAAGCACGCACACATGGAGCTCATGCAAGATAGAGCAGACTACTCGTCTGTTTTCAGCCAGCTTCAAGGGAGAAATCTTCCTATTTCCTGAGAATAGCAGTGACTTTAAGTTGTCCTCAAATTCTGCTTCTCGCCTCCAGACTTTGCAAACTGCAGAGGAACACAGCTTGACTTGCCCTTTTTATTGTTTAGTTGGGATTGTTTTGACTCTCCTTTTTCAACACACTCCACGGAAGATGCCCCATTCCTGTTCCTTTCTGCACACTGACACTCCCTAATTCTTGGCCCTGCCATGAAGCCTCTGACACATCCCAGTCTGTCAGTGCAGGCAATACCAGGCTCCCGCTGGGGCTGAGGGGCTCCTAAAGACATGAACAAGGAGGTTGGCTTTACAAACAGCTTTGTTCATGTGCTGGGAGAAGAGGTGAAACCTGGCACTGGAGCACAAGAGATACATCTGAGCCTCATTGATGCACTATTTTCAAGGCTTCTCACAGCTCCTTTGGAAAGATGCCTTCAAGAGACTGGGGCGATGTAGGAAGCGAAGGTTCTGCTTTGGGCAAGAGGAGAAAGAGCTGTTCAGTGTCTCTGTGAAGGCAAAGTGAGTCCCTGCATGGTTATCCCCTGTGGATTAAGTCACCCTGCACTGCATTCTGCTTGTCTGTTCCAGCTGGAAGCCTCAAGGTTTCAGTGCTGCCAGGAAAAGAAGCCATCAAGAAGGAATTCCCAGCTGCAGGTGACATGTGCCTTAGACACTGAATGAGCCAAACTCCTGGCCTGGAGGAAATGGCTTTCCTAAGGGATGTGCCAGGAAAAATCCTATTTGGTGTGTGGCTGTTCAGTATAACTGAGGCCAAAGACGTTAATTCCAGTGGATTTCAAAGCAGCAGGAGGAGGGAAGAACAGCAGAGTTTCTTCTGCTCTAGACCTCTTCACTGTCAGGTTCCCTGCAGGGCACGAGTCTCCCCACAGCTCTTGTTTCACCCACAACAGCAGGGAGGGGTGACCTTTCATCCCAAGGCCCCCTTGATCAGCCTTGCCAAGATCCTTTCTCTGGCTGAATCTTTCTCCTGCATGCAGCACAGCTCACGGGATATTTCCTGAGAGCCAAGGAGCCCAGCCCTGTTGCCCAATCACCTCTCCCATGTTGAACATCCAGCACACAGGCCATAGATGCAGGGCTGCAGCCTCACTGTTTCTTCCTCCTCCTCCCTCTCCAGGCTTCAGCACTGCAGGGCTGTACGATCAAAGACAGGTTCATCTTTCTGAGGAAGTCAAAGGAAGGAAATAAGATATCAACAGAACTGAAACAAGCAGAAAATGAAAGATGGGACTTTTTCCTTACAGAGCCATTGTCCAAAACAACCATGAAGAGAAACCAGTGACTCAGGGGCCAAAGTCAGAGATCCCTGCTGCAGAGGAGGATCATTCAGCATATTCACTCCAAGTTTCATCTCTCAGCTCCTAAATGGACTCCTCCTGGAGTGAAAGCTCCAGAAGGGCTAGGCAATGATGCCAAAGGACAAGTGGGAACACTGCCAGGTTTAGCACCCGAAGTCCAGGAAAGGTTTATAAAGAAGAAAATCAAGAAAGGAAGCAGAGGGCAAGAAATGTCTGATGCTGCTGCAGAGGTCTCAAGGGGACACCTGAAGAGTGACAGTATTTAAGGTCTCCTGTCCTGACTGCCCGCAGACAGCAGAGAGGGTGAGGCAAGGGGCTGTGGGAGCAGCCTCTACATTTGATCTGCATTCACCTCAGGTGCTGGTGCTCTTGGAAGTGCAGACACTGAGGAGCTGTGGCACTCCCTGGTGCTCCCTGACTCCGAGCTGCTGGGCTGTGCTGCTGCCACCCTCTTGTGCTGGGACTGGAGAGCTCTGCAAGGCCACCAGGAGACAAAATTAGGAAGCAGAAGGGGGCAAGGTTACTTACTTATTCCATTGACATGGCAGCATTCAAAACTAAAACTGAGCCCTGTGTTTGGCCACTCAGAGCAGAGGGATGAAGGCCAGAGGAATACATCGCCATGCTCCAAAAATAAAGCATATATGAAAAACCACTCTGGGAATAATAAAACCTCCAACACCCACCCAGCCAGACAAGAATGTAAACAGATTTCACTGCTACATTGTGAAGCTGCATTCAGCCAACTCAAGTTGATAAAACCTACCAAAACGGCCCAGTGCCTTTCTGAAAGCCCCAACCCCCAAAAGAAACACTTCCAATAGAGGGTAACAAATTTCAGGATGGATTCTTGGTCAATACAAAACCAGAGGATCTACAGACACACTGGGGGTGAGGAGGAGAATAGAATGGAGCACCAGGGGAAATACAAGTCTGGTTCATAGGCCAACTCCAGCATGCCTGGATTGTTCATTTCTAATGGCACCCTTCCTAAAACCCTCACAAGATTGAAACCAACTTTCAACAGCAGCCCTGAGCAGCATCAAACCGAAGGCTGCAGCTTCAAGGGAAACCAGGAAGCCCTTCCCTCTCCCCCTCAAATGAAAAGTGGTTTGTTTGTTCTAGAGGGTAGTATGGGAACACAACTGTACCTTGGAGGAGCCAGTGAAGAAGATGGCTTTTCCACAACCTGTTTTGGTCACAAAAACAGAGAGGAGAGGAGGAGGCAAGGTTAGCTGAGGGAACTAAGCCCAGTGCAACAAGTGGGGATGATTTCAAGGCATGTCTGTGTGCCTGGCGTAGGCACCACCTAAAAGCCACTTGGTCAGCAGCACTCTCAGCACTCCCACTTCTGGCTAACACTCTCAGATAATGCTTGTGCTGACAATCAAGATAAAATGGGCTTTGTGCTTCCACACAAATGACATGCTTCAAGTGTTCCTGAAAAACATCACATTGCAGATCACAACTGAAACACAAGTAGGAGTCCCTGAACCATTTTTCATTCCTCTGCCTCCTCTGGCTCAAACGTGTTACAGCTCTACCCATACAGAGCCTACTGAAAACAATGGAAAAGAGGCAAGAGAAGTTTGCTGCCACATTGGCCCACTCAGAAACACTCTGAGGCACAATGGCATCTGGTTCTCAGGAACTCATGGGGCTGGATGCCCTTTGTTTCCCAAATGGAAATTTGGAAGCCCAGACACGAGGCAGCACGTCCAGAGCCTTTGGACACGGGGAGCTCAGGAAAGGCAACCCCCAGCTTGAGGGAGGAGCAGCTCTGGCTGCCTGGCATGAGTTGTCAGTCTGGTCCTTGAACTGCTCTAGGCAGCGTTACGCTCACAGACTGAGAGGAAGGCTGATCTTACAACTCCAGCTTTTATCCCTACTTCTCCTCAGCCCAGCCCAAAACACACTTTCAGGGAGGGCAACGTCTGCTGAGTGAGCAGGAGTTGAACAATGTATTTTTTCCCCAACCATTTCTTTCATGTATGCAGAACATGAGCAAATACAGAGATCTATTATGGAAGAGACCAAACTTCAACGTTTTTGCAGTGGATGGCACATCAATGGGTTTCTTTTTCTGAAACAAGAATGAGGGAGGCAGGAGGAGTTTGTTTGGCTTTTTTACTAATTGACCTGGACACAGCAGCATTTGGTTACCAACAATTGTAGAAATGACATGCAATTCCATTCATAATCCAATGCTACTGAGGATCAAAAGGCCCATCTGAAGGGGAATTGAGAATGGAGGCCAAGCGGAAAAGCAGCTGAAATTCCTAAAGTCATCTCTTCTGCCACTGAGGAAAAGAGGAAATCCCTTTGGAACCTGGCAGGCTGGAAATATTCTTTCCATTTGTAAACTACTGCTGCTGCTGCTACTACTACTACTGCTACTACTACTACTACTACTACTACTGCTGCTGCTGCTGCTGCTGCTGCTATTTATCATTACTGTGATTATGATGATGTAAGTATGTCTGTGCAGTCTTCTCCCTTTATGGAATTCTACTATTATACTATCAAGCAACAAACTTTGTCTTCAAAGGCACAGGCTGCCTCAGCATTTAAAAAGTTCTGCAAGAAGCTTCCTTAGTTAAAAGAAAAACAGCCAGAAATAATAGATCCCAATTCTTCTAAGCCATTTCTAGAGAAAGGGGAATATTTCTTATTCACCCAAACAAAAGGAGACTCCTTATTCTTCTGAAGGCAACAGCAGTCTGGACAAGACACTGACTTCTGATGTTTCTGGAATGATGCCCCACAGTTTATGCAAGTTCTGGCTGACTTTAGGCATCCACTTGTTGCCCCTGCAGGATTTGCAAATCCCCGACTACCATTTCTCACTCTTCCCTTGCTTGGCAAAGTGATGGATTTAGCAGCCAAATTTGGAGCAGTGGAGGTTCTCCAGGGGTGCTCAGAGACACACTATGGAGAGAAGTTGGCTTTGAGCTACTCCAAAGAGCTGAGTCCACGTCCAGATGATGGCAGAAGCTGGCAGGGACTCCAGCCCTCCCTCAGAAACACTTTGTCTGAGAGAAAAACACTCCTTCCCCTCCCTCACTGCACTCTCCAAGGAAGATGCAGCATCCCTGCTCCTTTCTTCACACTCCCTCAACTGGGCTTGCAAGCAGCAAGGAAAAACACTGCCCATTGCTGGGAGCCTCAGGGCTGATTGCAGCACTCTGCACTTTCAAGGGTTGGAAATCCACACTGCTGCTTCATCTTTTTGGCATGAAGCATGGCTCCTGCAGAAGGCAAGGCCCTGCAGTGCTCTACTTCTCTCAGCTGCCTCCTGTTTTCCACATGATGTTGCCTCCAGTCCTTTGCAGCTGATCAAGAGCATTTTCCAGGAAAAGCTGGCTGCAGCCTCCAGCTTTTCCTTCTCATTCCAAAGCCAAACACAATTTGAAAACCATCTCCATGGCCATCCTACACCAACTGCTGTGCTTCAGCACTGTGGGCTTCTACA
This sequence comes from Passer domesticus, assembly GCF_036417665.1. Lineage (NCBI taxonomy): Eukaryota > Metazoa > Chordata > Aves > Passeriformes > Passeridae > Passer > Passer domesticus. Next base: position 1,088,203 of record NC_087503.1, on the reverse strand, counting down.
TTCCATAGGGCACAGCAACATCCCAGTGCTGATGGATCAGCCTGGCAAAACTCCAAATTGCACCTGGCAACCAAGTGCCTTTGACCTCTGGGGAGGCTGAGCCATGAACCAGGCAGGGCCTGTGTGCTGCTCCCTTGGCCTTAAGGGACTGCAACAACAGAGGACCCCAACAATGGAACTCACCTTGACAGGCTCAGGAAGGATTTCAGGTTGTGGAGCTTTGGCTTCTGACCTCCCATTTGAGAGAAGACATTCATTGCTGGCACCGTAGCTCTGCTCAGGCTTAGGTCTGGTGCTCAGTGATTCTGGTGAGGATTCTCTCCATATGTCCTCACATGGATTTGTCTTACTGGAGGCCGGCCTGTGACTGGAGGCCTGGGAATTGGATTGGGGCTTTTTTGGGATCCATCTGGGATTCAGATGGGACTCATGGCTCAGGAGCACCTTGGAGTCCACGTCGCCCAGCAGGTTCTTGATGCGCCTTGACAGCTCATCTTCTTTATCTGTCTGCAGCACAAGAACAGAGAGGGGGAAATGTCAGAAACAGCCCAAGCAAGAGATCCAGCTCAGCAAGAGACATTGCTCAGCATCTTCATGGAATCACCATGCATCCCCACAAGGGCAGTTAGGCAAGCTCAGTGCAGCAGATGGGAAGATGTCGTGTTTGCAGGAATCAGGCTCTAGGCTGCTACAGCCCATGCAGAAGGCACAGCTCTCCTCTCCCACCCCAAGCCTCCTTCCTTCTCTCCTTCCAGCCTGCACTCCACTCCCATTACCTTGTAGGGCTTGGCAAAGAGGGGAGTCTTCTCCAAGAATGGATCTTTCTCCTCTGGAGCCACCTGCCTCCTCCGCCTCTCTTGCTCCAGAATACGGAGCAAGTCTCTGTTGTTCTTCCACCTTTCACACAGAGACACAGAAAAGAGACTTAACACTCCAGGCCCTGTTTATACTCCCTGCAGAAACGGGGCCTTTCCCACAAGGGCACATGGCCAGCAGCAAAGCAATGTTGAAATCCTCAGCATGCTGACAGTGGACAGATCAGTTCTGTCCACTGTGTGCTGTGCCCCAGAGCCATGAGACACACAGGGGACAGCACAATCCTTCTCAGGGAATGCTACTCCTGATCCCAGCCTCCAAGAAGGCTGGGAAGGGAAGGATTCTCCCCCCATTTCCTTGTGAAAGGCAGAAGCAGTCACTGGGCTGATCAGCACATGAGCTGGCAGATCCAATTGCAATGATTAATGGGAGAAAGCGCCAGTCTTGTTCTCCTTCAGACCTCTCACCCCAGTCTCCCCCCTTGTGAGTCAAACAGAATCTTCTGTTCTGAAGGTGTTTCAACTTTCAAGGCTTGAACTTTGCCCACTTTATTAACAACCTTGGAAATTCATTCTGGACTTCAAACATACATTGGGAAAGCTGCTTCCCTAGGAAATCATGGAGCTGCATTTAAAGCCATCCTATCAGCGTAATTAGAAAGGAGTTCTCAGGAATTCAGAAAACACCAGGTCAAATCCCCCTGTTCCTCCTCAGCCACATATGTATGTACTCAATCACGGCTGAGAAAACACAAGAAAACAACAATAAAGTGTCCCAGCATGGAAAGCCAGATCCTTTAAACTGTCCCTGGCCTTTGAAAGACTACTGCAAAATGGGGCAAACTCTGGCTCTGATATTTATGGACATCAGGGAAGGAAAAGCATGCAGGCACAGCGGATGCAGGTATCTATTTCTACTCTACTGCAAAGTCTTTGTACATACAATTCATAAAGTCTTCTTTGCAAATGAAATTCCCTAGTGTCCCGGGTTGCAAGGGGGGAGCTTTGTCTGCTCCAGCAGTGACATTTACTCCAATACCACACCAACAATCAGCTCCTGAAAGTTTAATCATTCCTAGAGCCGAGGCACAGCTGCCTTATCTCATCCTGAGGGGCTGCCACTTACAATCAACAGGTTTTTGCACTGGATGGCATTCCTAATTCAGAGTCTATGAGTCTGCTGTCTACTGAAATGCCCAGACTTTTTAGATAAGCCTGTAGATCTCCCGGTCTCCCCAGCCCTGGAGACACCTTTGCTGCCCATGTCTGGCCTGCCCTTGAAGGTGTTTGTCCAGATGCTCTTCAAACCCTTTGCAAACCTGAGCTCTGCACCCACTCAGAACCCTGCACATTTCCCTTAAGGTCAGGGAACACTGGAAGCTTTGGGAACTGCACCTCCAGGCTTTGCACCAACACGCCCAGCACCTGGGAGCCTTGGTGCAGGGAGACTGCACAGTCCCAAGCCCTCCATCTCCAGGGCGAAAACAGCTCAGCACTGCAGATTTACAAATAGTCCTGTACTTGCTGCAGCTGCTCCTCACTTGATGTGTCACCAGGAAAACCCCAACAACCTGACTGCTCAAAGAAGCAGATGAAACTGAATGCCTGCCATGAAACATCACCTCAGTCCTCATCATCTTCAAATATCTTTTGACACAAGAAGTAAAAATTCACACAATTCGCCCCCATCCCAAAAAAACGCAACTCGTGCTTTGCTACAGACTGAAACAGGAAAATATTCCTAGGCCAAAAGCATCCCCAACTGCAGAGGGGAGTGCCCTGGCTCCAGCAATAAGAGATTGGCTTCAGAAATTTCAGCAGAGAATCTGTCCTGACCCAGGATCACATCCAGGCCTGGGTCTGTAAAAGAAGCTCTTAAAATACCAATGTGCTCTGAAGCCACTCTCACTGGCAGGCAATCCTTACTTCATTTCTCCCACTCTGGAATGCTGATTCTTGCATAGCAGGGGGAATTCTTTTTCTAAACCATCACAACATTGATCACAGCACCCGGGAAGCCAAGATTACATCAAATTAATTCCTACCTATTGTCTCTCTTCTGCTTGTCTGTCGGTTCCATTAGGAAGCCTCAATTGGAGTCACCTTCTCTGGAAGAGAACAAACAGATATTCACCATCTGCACAAGTTCATGCCTAAAGGGGAGGTCAAGATCTCCAGGGACTTGCTGCACTCAGAGCCTGGAGCGCCCGACTGGGACTCAATCCAGTGCTCCTAAACAGAAACCATCCAAACACAAGGATGACACATAGCTGAGAATGGGAGAACCAAGAGATCCATTTTCCCCTTCCCCCAGCAGGGATGCTGCATTTCAAGTGAGCACTGAACTCCAGATTTGGCCAAGAGCATAACAAACCAGGCCACTGCTACAGGCTCCAGGAAATTTAGTTCCATGTTCAGAACAAAAGTGCCCTAAGAACCCTGCCTGTAGACAACAAAATGGGCCTCACATGAATGGCAGCATTTGTGGAAAGAGAAAGGAAAAAATGGAGGGTAAAAAAAAGCCATAAAAAGACAGTTCTAGATGAAAAGATAACAATATTCCCTCAACAGATGCAAGAGGGAATCTTGCAATGCAAGATCTCAAAAAGCCAGAAAAAGGACTGAAAACATTTACATTTCAATTGGTGATATTCACTTGCAGCACTGCAAACTCTGGAGGGAGCAGAATCATTTCTCTCTGGGGAGGAGGCTACAGGAGCATCCTGTGATGGCTTCTGAACCACCCCACTGGCACAACTGGTGTGAAACAGACACTTGTCCAACCTATCCTTGAATGATTCACATATTCTGGTGGCCACTGTTCTTACAGACACATGATTACAAATATAGATACAGACAAGGCCACTGTCATTATAATGGCCTTGAGTCTTCAAACTGAAAAATTATCAGTCAACAGCTTTGGCTTCACTTTGGCATGTGGCTGTTTCCACATGGGCTTTGCAGCCTCCCTCTGGAGTCCCGGCTGTGACCGTTTAACTGCAAGAGCGGCCCCTGGCAGCTGCTCCCACTCCCAACGGGGCAATCCCAGGCCCCAGCTGGAGCACCTGCTGCAGGCAGTGCCCAGGAAAAGCCCAGAGTTCCCCCTGGCACCCATCTGCTGCCTCTGCCCTCAAGCCTCTCCCTCTCCGTGCTGGCACCTTTTGGCAGCACGTGGGGCAGAAGCCAGGGGCCTTTGGGCTTCCCCTGTCACCCTCCTTCCCCAGGGATTGCCTGGCTCTCCTGCTCTTCAGAGACACTTAGCATTCAAGCTGAATCTGCAGCAGCAAGCCCTCCTGCAACCTTGCCCTCTGCACTTGCAAGGGATTTGTCCCGCTGCAAGCTGGAGGAGAATAATGCTAAATATTTGCATCCAGAAGGCCTTGAAGGCCATTTGGCCGGTCAGTGACTCTTTCCCAGCAAAGTGCTGTCAGCTGGCAGAGGCAGGAGCAGGAGCCTGGCTTTGAAGCCGTTCCTGCTGGTGCTCAGCGCTGCAATGCAGCAGAGACAGCCGCGGCTGCTGTGTTCGCCCCCTGGCAGCAGAGCGCAGAATTACCTGGCACAAGCCTGCGGGCTTGCGGGCGAGGAATGTCTCCCGAGCGGCAGGAAAGGCGCTGGAACAGGCTTTCAGGCCGAGCAGCGCTCCCCGAGTGGAGCTGCGCTCTCTCCGCGCTGCTGCAGCCCGCGGGCGCTGCCCACAGGCGGCTCTGCCGTTGGCAGGGCCCGGGTGCCGGCGGAACGTGCCCGGCCCGGCCGGGCGGTGTCCCGGTGCCACGGGGGCTCAGCGGGCACGGAACCCTGCTGCAGCCTGCCCGCAGCCCCGGCTGCACTGCGGGAACCCAGGCCTGCCAGGCAGCAGCACACGGGCTCTCCCCACGGCGGGGCCAGCAGGGCCCTGTGCCACCGAGCCCCCGGGCCCTGCCGGCACCGAGGGAGCCCTCAGGGACCTGAGGTGACAAAGGCTCTCCTCACAGACAGGACACCTATTGCCAGCCTCTGTCCCACCTAACCCAATGGCTCCATGTGACCTTCTGCACTCTGTGGAAATAAAAGCACAGCTTTCCTTTCACTTCACATTTCTTCTGTTTTTATTACAAAATTGTCTACTCCATCCTCTTTAAATGTACAGTTTGGTTTTAAAGGACATAAAATCCCATGTTCATTTTTCCATGCTTAATGCTGGTGTTCAAGAGAAAATTTAGGGGTATTTCCTTCTGGCCTTGCAGCACTTGAATAAAAGGTCTCCTTGGTGTGCAAAGGAGGCTTCTAGCTGTTGCATTTCTGTGGGCAGAGGAGTGTCCTGAGGAGCTCTGGCCACTTGGCTCTTGTGAGGAGGCTCCCTTGGCTCGCTGTGCTGCTGTGAGGAATTGCTGCTGATGGACCGCTCCTGCTTCTTGCCCTGCTCCTATCCATCCCCACAGGCAATTTCCCTGAGACTCTCTCGTGGCACTGTGGTCTCTTCTCTGGCTGCAATCTGGGCCATTCTTTTTTTTTTATCTTCATAACTATTTTATCCCAGCGGCATTACTGCCATCATTGATGGCCTTCATCACAGCCAGTAGTGTACCCACATCTTGGTGTTATTTTTAAAGGAACTATTTCATTTCTGCTCAAGAAAAGAAAAGAGACAAATGCCCAAAACCAATCACATAAGGCCATGTTTTAAAATGATGGAAAGCAGTATGTAAATAAATTAATTTTATTCCATGATTACCTGTTTCTTCATCTAATTTGATTAATTCAGGTAGTTTGATGCTCTGATATGAAAAATGTCTTCCTTTCTTCTGCTGCTCTCTACATTTGAACACCACTGGGAGAATTCTTGGCATCCTTTAGGATCTATCCTCGTGGATCCCTTCCAGCTCAGAATATTCTATGATTTTTGACCAATGTCCCAGTACTTGGCACTGCTGCGGGTGCATCTGGAATGGTGGGCTCAGGTTTGGGACCACACTGTGAGGCTGGGGCACGTGCAGAGATGGCACTGGAGCTGGTGAGGGGCTGCTGAGGGAGCCGGGGTGTTCAGCCTGGAGCAAAGGAGGCTCGGGAGGCAGCTGCGGGAGGCTGCAGCTGCTGCAAGAGGCTGCTGCTGTTCTCCCTGGCAGCCTGAGGGCAGCTGCAGCCCCCAGGCTCAGAAGGGCTGAGCAGCTTTGCCAAGAGCTCCCTGTTGCATCCCCCAGCAGGAGGGCAGGGCCTGCTGCCATCCTTTTGGGTAGAACGGGGTTCAGGGTGCCCTGGAAGAGGCTGGCGGATCCCAGGGCTCAGGCAGGCAAGCCGGGTGCCACTGGGGCCACTCAGCGTGAGGGAATTGTGCGTGGCCAAAGGGGGAAAGCTTATCAATATGCCTCCTGCTGGAATCTGGTCAAAGGAAAAATCCCTTGGAATATAAATTGGAATATAAGTCTCTGGAGACAGTGTCTCCCTGCTATTTGAATCTCTGTCACTTAGTTTGTGGTTGGCGGTGATGCTTACCAAAATGCCTCCTGTCAGAGAAGAGAAATCCCCTGGAATGTACATTTCTGGGGACAGTTGCCTTCCTGTTTGAATCTCTATCATTTAGTCTGATCACTGCCTTTTTGGCCACTGGTTTTAGTACACATAATGCTGTGGGAGTTTTTTATTTTATTTCATAAACCACCAGTTATTTTATAGTGATTATTACACCATCCTTCTCCCCACAGTTTTATCTTAATGGCTGATACCACTGCCCATCTCTTCTTTTGCAAGATAGAAAAACTTTACCCTAAAAAACCACAAGGATTTCCAAAAGTAACCAAAAGAACATACAACTGTATTTAAAAAAAAAAAAAAAAGAAAAAAAGAGCAGGTCCTTTGCACTGAACCATAAATAAAACAGAACTGTTTGCAAGTTTTACATGGAAGAGAGAACTTGGAACTATTTACATCCTGGAGACCCAGTTAAGGCACTTGGTTCCAGTCTGGGTCACTGTAAATTCTGACTCATTCCGTGCATGAGGTCAGGCCGGCTCTTGTTCCCCTCACTGGGCTTTGTTCAGCAGCAAACTCTGGAACAAAAGGAGCAAGAGAGAAAACATTTGGTTGCATTCATCCAACAGGCACACCTGGCAGAACACAATGACTGGAGTGACTTTACTACAAGAGAACCTGCAAGACTTTTTGACTTTCAGCAGCTGCCTCTTTCTGCAGAGGATTTTTACAGCCTGCCAGCCACTCAGCTAGCCCCATCGTGTTTATTTTCTTTTGCAAGTTTGCCAGCAGATCACGGCAATGCATCCCTTTGCCCAGAAGGGCCCACAAACCTTGGTGTTTTATGGAAAATGACACTGCCAAGGCCCCACGGGATGGCAGGTTACAGCTTTTCAGTATTCCCCGCTGCTTGTACCACAGGACAACACAACATTTGTAACGATTAAAGTGTACAATCAAAAACGGATCAGCAGCTCTAGGAATTCCTTCTGGCCAATACTGATCCAAGGCCCAGCAAGGAGTCAAAATTCAAGTGCTGTTCAGCTGTAGCAAAGCTACTCAGCAAGTGCTTCCCTGAGAGGGCAGCTCTGCCCCATCCCTCCCTCTCTCTTTGCTCCCAAAAGAAGTGCTCATGAGGAAGCAGAGGCCGGGGTGGCTGCAGGGTCAGCCCTGGCTGCTGTCTTCAGAAACTACAGGCAGGGCTGCAAAACAAACACTTACTGTCCTAGCTTCAGGTGTTCTTGTCTTGGCTTCATGTGGCACAGAAGTCACTGGAAAAGGATTCTTCTCATCCCCTGCAGATCCCTGAAAAACCACCGAGAGAAAGCTGCTCAGAGAGAGATGCCTAAAGCAATTGCAAAGCCAGGCTTTCCTAAATTTCCAGAGAAAATGTTCATTTCTCCCAGGCATAGTCTATGCACTGGGCTCTCCCCCTCTTGCCTTCTTTCCCAGCAATCCCTCCAGTAACTGAAATGCCACTTTGGCTTCTCACCTGGCAGCTCACAGTGCTTTGCACCATTCAACTTCTCCCAAGCAAAGAGAAATTCAGCAGCAGATTTCCTTGCTCAATAGCTGGGAGTGCAGTGAGGGCTGGAAGCAGGAAAATGATCAGGAAAAAGCAAGCAGTTAGAAGGCAGCTAATGCACTCTGCACAGTCTGGCCTAAGACAGAACACTGACACATGCTCCCTCACCCCCAAATATCATAGGCCCCACACCCCGAGCCATCATTAAACAGCCAAATTTTTTCTAAACAGCCAGTAACATCTAAATTTAACCCATAAATGCAATAATTTTCTCTACATGATATAAAACCTAAGGCCCAGACTGCAGTCCTTTTCTTTTTATAAACACACTCCTTTTTATACACACACTCCTTTTGGTAGCAGTTGCCTACAGTCAGAAATGGTCACTTATCTGAGAGGATGTTCCTGCAGTGCATCACACAGCACGCCTGGGTTGCAGGAATACTCCCACCAGCCCTCCTGGATACCAATGGTGATGGCCTGGGTTTGCTCCTCGGGGTCTTCCTCCACTTTCCTGTGCTTGGCTAAGAATCCATCCTGCTTCCTGGCAGGGTTGTCCATGGCAGGCAGCTCCAGGTTGTCAGTCGCAGCTCTGGGTCTCTTTTGGGTCATTGTGGTCAAATTTGGTGCACGTTGTGCAGCAGTCATGGCTGGCAGTGGTGGCAGCAACACATTTGCCCTCTCAGTTTGGAATGAGTCTTCTGATGCTCTGGACAAGAGAAGCAAATTCATGACTCTGATGTACATAGAATGTAGGCATTTCTTAAAAGCTTGGCTACATCCTGCCATTCATGGTGTTGTTTCAGCAATGCAACAATTTCAAAGATGAGAGGCTTCAAAGAAGAGGCAGTTTGAATTGGCAGAGACTTTCACATTCAATAACAGAGTGGCCTAGCACATCTCTGATCATCTGAAATCAGGGGGTCCATGGAATTCTGGCAACAAGAAGCAGCACCAAGTAGCTCTCAACCTTGTTTCACCACTGCTTATTTGCACCATTTGCAGTCAGCTTTGCAAAGTTTCCAAGAACACACCAAGCAGAAATTCCCAGCTCATGGATTGCAGCATCAGAAGAGCAGGAAATGAAGTTAAACGCAGTGAGAAGGCTCAGGTGTAAGGCTGCACTTCTTGCCTGACTCTGCTGTGCATGGCACAGTCCTCTCACCTCTTTCAGCAGCCACTTTTCCCGTGCTTTGGTCCCTCCTCACTGCAGACGTGCCCCCCAGCTGCTCTGCCTTGGCTCAGCTGATGCTGCACCAAGGACCATTTGACACAGAGCACAGCACCATCCCCGACCTGCTCCAGAGCCCTCTCTGCCCAAAACTACCTCCCACCCTTGGCACTCCAAAAGCCAGCACATGACTAAGACAGCTGCTCATTTTCCCTGAGGGAAAGGGAGGAAGGAATTCCAGAATCAAAGCTCTTCCATTCCTAATGCCATTGGAACAGCCCTTCTCCCAGCCAATCACCAGCCCAGACACCTCTGTGCTTTCAGAGAATGTCAGAAGGGAAAGGCTCCCTACCCTGATCCACCTACACCTTCAGAGCTGCTTTCTGCACTGGGTGCTGCTGTGGGAATTCTTAAAATCACAGAGTTTTGGGAAAGCTACAAAAAGCAAACCTCAGAGACAATAAAACTACAATGAGAGCTAAGCAATGGCCCTAAGATTTATCATCAGAAAAATTACAGAAGTAGTAGACAACTAAGACAAATCAAACAATGCTCTGTATATTAACACTTGTCCCTAAGCTACAGAGAAGTATATCTAGCAAGATATTAAGAAGTTCTAAGCTTAATTATAGAGCTCTGTGCATTGTCCTTTAAAGCTTACAAACAAGTATTATACTCAAAAGAAGCAAAGATATTTTTAACAAAAAATACATGTACTTATAGCAGCTAGATAGAACAACTGTCAAGATGCTTTTGTTTTGTGTGATGAGTCAAAAAAACCTTTAAAGTAAGTTGTAACATTAAGTTCTTTGTCTACTACCAAAAATGTAAACTACTAACATTTTCTCATTGTCATAAATATGCAACAAGAGTAATGCTAAAAAATAAATAATTTAAGACATGCTCCACATCAATCCCATCCCATTCATCATTTCTACATAAAGCCCCAACCAACAGCAGCTTCCAGCATGCAAAGGCCAGTCTGCAGCAGCTGAAGTTGCAGAAGGCACACCATGTTAGAAGCAAACTCTGGAGTGTCTGGACAGGAGATCCAGTTCTTCATGCTACCCTTCTGAAGAGAGACTTAGATTTACACATCTTTCTTACATCCCATCACTGCATACTCACTTCAGTTGATTGGAGCCTTTGTTGGCTGAAAGCCAAAATTATTTGGTTGGGAATGTTTTGTCTCATTCCTTTTTCTTCCTGGGAGTGTCCCCTTTGTCTTCCTTCTAGTAGGAAGAATAAAAAAAGGGAAAAAATTGACTCAGGTCATAAAAGTTTACCTAAAGTACAGACCAATACAGCTCACTTTGATAGATTCTGGCTGAAAACATTGAAAATAACACACTGGAACTCCTTTGAGAGGAGAAGCATCATGGCTCCACTGCCAACCTATGAAGGGGAAACTCCACTTGGGTTTTTCAAGCACCACCTTGCTCATTGTCCAAACCTACTTGCCCTGACCCCTCTCACCTTCTTCTTTCCAGGGGACTCCTCAGGACTCCTCATGGCTTTCCTCTTCAAGTCTGCCTTCCTCGAAGGCAAGAACAACTTCTTCTCCCCAGGAGGCAAGGGCACTTTCTCCCTGTGCCATTCCCCAGGCCTGTGGCTACTGGGGATGAGGGCATCACATTCCTGAGCATGTCTCAGGAGCCTGACATCCAAAAAGCCTTTGGCCTTGGCCTGCTGGGAGCCCTTGTCCTTTCTCTCCTCAGAGGGCTTGTGAAGTGCCAGCTGCAGGGCTTTTTTAGTGATGGAGTTTAGCTCCTCTGTTTTCTTGACTTTGGTCTGCTCCTTGTTAGCCTCTTCTGTGACCTGCAAAAGACCAGGCTCACTCTCCAGCTTCCGGACTTTTTTCCATTTGTCATGCTCCAGGGGCTTGCTGGGCCTTTTGATACCCACAGTCTTCCTGGGCAAGGCCTCCTTGGTGTGCACAAGAGGCTTCAGAGAGCTGTGTGTGCTCATAACGTGAGATTCCAGAGGAGCCTGAGTCACTCGGCCAGAGGTCTTGTGAAAATGCTTGGTGGTTTGGCCAGAGGTCTTGTGAGTGTCCTCGGCCACTTGGCCACAGCTCTTGGGAGGAGGCTCCCTTGCCTTGGAGTGGTGCTGGCAAGAAGTACTGCTGATGCCCTGCTCCTGCTTTGCACCCTCCTCACGTCCATTCCTACGGGCAATTTCCCTGAGACCCTCTCTTGCCACTAATCCTTGCTTTCTCTGGGTCACCAGGTTGTCAAGGCGCCACTTTTTAGCAGTTGATGGCTCAGGCTGCCAACAAAAGAGAAAAGAAGGATTCAAGACTGGTGCCTTTTGTGACTCTTTCTGTCCTAGCACAGCTCACCAGAGCCCAGGGACTCTTGCCCAGAGGTCATCAAGTCCGGCCTTTGGTCTGTGAAGAAATTACTCTAAACTAACCGGCAACAAACTTGCTCCTTGAGCACCATGCATGGATATGTGAGGAATAAAAAACCATAAACCAGTCAGTGGCAAATAACGAAGCTTCATTGCAGTGAGAGGGGTCTTACAAATCAGTATTTCCAGGGCAAATCTGGCAGAATTTGGTAACAGAGTACCACATCTGCTTCCTTCCTAAGACACGGCACTGCAGTGGGCAAGGGGCTGTGGAAGCAGCCTCTCCATGGTCCCTGAATTCACCTCACACACTGGCAGGTCCAGCACCCTTGGAAGGTTGTCCTCCTCACTGTCACTGCAGCTGATCTCTCTGTCACACACTGAGGAGCTGTGGCACTCCCTGGTGCTCCCTGACTCCGAGCTGCTGGGCTGTGCTGCTGCCACCCTCTTGTGCTGGGACTGGAGAGCCCTGCAAGGCCACCAGGAGACAAAATTAGGAAGCAGCAGAGGTGAAGCATTCCATTCCACTATTCCATTCCACTCTATTTCTATTCCACTGACATGGAAGCATTCAAACCTAAAACTGAACCTTGTGTTTGGGCACTGAGAGCAGAGGGGAGAAGGCCAGAGGACTACATGGCCTTGCTCAAAATACAAAGTACCAGAATGAAAAAATGCTTGCAAATTATCAAATCTCAAACTCACACCCATTCAGACAAACATACACAATTCCCATAGCTTATAGAAATTTTATCTTCATCCCACTCTGCAGCTAGCTATATTATAAGCATATAAAGTGAGGTTCTTAAAAAGTCCATGTGAAATACTATATTTCTTTGTGTTTCTTTTGAAATAAAAGAACTACAACACATTTTTGAAAACCTCTACTTGGGTAATTGAAGAAAGTTTCACGACAAAGGAACTTGAAAATGTCATCAGTAGATCTACACAGTTTAGGTAGCTGTAGCATTACTTGTCCTGCCAGGCACCAAAACCATAGCCAGGAATGATCCGATTCAGCTGGTATCCCTTGGCATTTATCTCAGCCTCAGCATTATCAGTAGGTTGACGAGTACCAAGTGGGACAAGATGTTAAGCACCACAGAGCTTATAGGAAGACAAAAACTTCAGTCTGGTACACAAAGACTTAAGAGGTTTTTTCTTCACTTTTGTTATGTTTTGCTTTTTATCACAGCCAGTGTAGTCATGACATGGTTTAGTGCACTCGGCATTGCTGGATTAATAATATAACTCTTGATGACCTTCAAGTGCTTTTCAAAACAAAGCAATTCAGTGAATCCATCATACAACAACATTTTTGCTGTTGGTGAAAATTCCCTGCAATCAAGTTTGCTGAGAAAAATTTACTAATAACCCAAACTGATTTGCATTCCAGGTTCTTGTAAGCAACTGCCCAGCAGAGATGAGAACAGAGCCTGGTTACTTACAATGCTCTTGGCTGAGAACTGGGCAATGTTTCTGAAGCTGTGCCAGCCTGCTCTGGAAAGCAGAAATGAAAAGGTTGCATTTATATGCCTCCCTCAGAGCGTATATTACCCTGTGGTCTCTCAGCACCAGATTAGAGAGTCACTTTCTTCTAGGGAGGGCTTTGCCACCAAGACTGTTCATCACTCCAGATGGGAGTTTCCTAACTCAATACTGCTTGTCCTCTGCTGAACTGCTGCCTTGAGCTCAAGGTAATGAATGATCAGAGTTTCCTAAGCCATTCCTAAATCCATCCCTGTTCAGCAAAGCAGAGGAAATCACCCTGCTTCACCAGTAGGAACACTTGATGGTCTCTGCTACAGAGAACACACAAAATTACCTGACAGCACACAAAGAACTGTGTTTACTTTGCACGTCTACTTACTCTGCTTCTGTGCTGCAGATCCATCAGGTTGGGATTCCTAGAATAAAAGGACAAAGGAGCTTAGCATGGAGTCAAACAGCACATCTACTGACATCAAAACTGTGTTAATGGCACCTTATGGGCATGCGCATTTTTGAATAAATCTTTTGAAAACACTCTAAGAGCTGCCAAAGAGCTGAGCTGAATTTCTGCTCAGCAGAAAGATCTCTTGTCATTTCTCAGAAGGCCTGGCATAAATGGGCTGGGTCACCTTTGTTGCCAATGGAAGTTTGGAAGTCTCTGCTCTTGGAGGCGTCTGGAGATGGGGCAGGAGAGCTGGCAGTGAGCTGCTCATTTCCTGGAAAGAGAGGGAGAGAAGCAGCTCTCAAAATGGATTTTGCCCCCACCCGGTTTGTTAATGTATGTGAAACATTAGCAGACACAGAGATCTTCTATTTAAGAGCACTTACCGTGAAAATTTCTTCAATTGGTTGCACATCAGAGGGCTTCTTTGCCTGAAACAAGAACGAGGGAAACAGCAGGAGTTTGTTTGGGTTTGTTACTAATTGGCAGGAACTCAGCAAACCTTTGCTTACCAACAGCTCCATAAATGTATTGCAGATGTGTAAGAGTAAGAATGAAAAAGGCTGATCTAAAGGAGAGTTAACAACAGAGACCAGGCATGGACAGAGCTGAACCCAGCAATGTCAACTCCTCTTACTCTTCCTGCTCTGAGATGTCTGTCTTCCCTTTGCAATCTGGCAATCAGGGGGCACTGCTTTCATCTCTAAACTACTGCTCCTCCTCCTACTGATCTTTATTACTATTACTAATTTTTGAAATGATTATAATTGTTTTAGTTATTATTATCATTATCACCATCATCATCACTACCATATCCTTATTATCTGTAATGTTTAAATAAAGTATGTTTTTGTAATCTGCTCCCTTTATGAAACTGCACTTTCCCTAAGCTGCTGTTGAAGCAGTTGTTCCTTGCCTGCAAAGGCACAGGCTGCATGTAAGACTTGTGCATAAAGCCTCAGTAGTTTAAAAAAACACTAAAGCAGTTCGAAATAATAATTGCCAATTCTTCTAAGACAGTTCACAAGAGACAAGAATATTTGTCATTTAGACATATAAAATCAGAGTCTTTCTTTTACTGAAGTTAACAAAAAAACAAACCAAAACCACCTGGGTATAATGCAGCCCCACACAAGGTACAGCTTCTGCTTGGTTTCTAACTCTCAACACTGTTTATGGTCAGGGAACTCAGGCAGGTCTCCAGGCAGGCTCCTTCTGCCAAAACTGGACTTCTGCTCAGCAGCAAGATCTCTTGTCATTTATTGGAAGCCCCGTAATAAGTGGGCTGGGTTACCTTTGCCTGCACAGGAAATTTGGAAGTCTCTGTTCTCTCAGGTGACTGAAGGGAGGGCAGAAGAGGGGGCAGGGGGCTGCACATTTCCTGCAAAGAGAGGGAGAGAAGCAGCTCTCAGGACACAGAGGGAGTTTTACCCTTTCCAGAGTCAGAGGGATCCACCTCCCCATGGATCTGTACAGGCTTTCCCATGGAGATCTGCTACTGAAGAGTACCCACCTTCAATATTCCTTCAATGGACTGCACAGCAGTGTGCACCATGGGCTGGAACAAGAAAGAGGGAAGCACTGTCAGTTTGTTTGGGGATTTTCCTCATTGATAGCAAACAAGCATGCACTCAGTCAACATTTCCTGACCAGTAGCTCTAAAAATGTCATGCAAGTCCATTCATCATGAAATGCTAGTAAGGAATAACAGTTTCATCTGAAGGGCACTGAGGAAAAGAGACCAGGCACAGCAAGAGCTGAAACCACCAGTCACCTCCTGCAAGATCATTGTCTGGCTTCCCTGGCAGTCAGGAAACACCCTTTCCATCGCTGACTTTTTATTCATCTTATTAAGAAAGTATGTTTCTGCAGCGTCCTCCCTTTACTGAATATAATTTCCTTTACCTAGTAAAGTAGCAGCTAAGCTCTGCCTGCAAAGGCATAGGCAGCCACTGCAAGTGAAAGAGTTGAGCAAAAAGTTTCATTAGTTAAGAAAAACAGTTAGAAAATATAGTTTTCAATTCCAGAGAAATTCCCAGTTCAGTTCTAGAGAAGGAGTAATATTTGTCATTCACCCAAATAATACGAGACTCATTTTTCTGAAGTAAAAAACAAAACAAAAAAAAACCCCAACCAAACAAACCCCAAAAATCAAACGACCTTCATTGAAATGCAACCCTTGTAAGGTGCAGTTGGTTCTTGGCTTCCAGTTCAGAACACTCTTCCTACTCAGGTAACTTGGGCTGGCTCCAGGCTGGTTCCTCCTGCCAAGATTGAGCTTTTGCTTGGCAAAGCACTTGACCATCATCACTTGGCCTCCTGGAAAGGCATCCTACTACTTCTTACACACAGCACTTGAACACAGAAAAGGGTTCAGGCTTACAGGCACAGGAGCTTTTCTGAAGGACTAAAGCAGAGACCACAAACTTCACACTAAGCCCAGCTCATGGACCAGCTCTGCAAGGTTGCTTTGATTCTGGTGAGCATTTCTGGCACAAGAAAAGCACCCACACATGGAGCTCATGCAAGATAGAGCAGACTACTCATCTGTTTTCAGCCAGCTTCAAGGGAGAAATTATCCTATTTCCTGAGAATAGCAGTGACTTTAAGTTATCCTCAAATTCTGCTTCTTGCCTCCAGACTTTGTAAACTGCAGAGGAACACAGCTTGACTTGCCCTTTTTATTGTTTGGTTGGGATTGTTTTGACTCTCCTTTTTCAACACACTCCAAGGAAGATGTCACATTCCTGTTCCTTTCTGCACACTGACACTCCCTAATTCTTGGCCCTGCCATGAAGCCTCTGACACATCCCAGTCTGTCAGTGCAGGCAATACCAGGCTCCCGCTGGGGCTGAGGGGCTCCTAAAGACACGAACAAGGAGGTTGGCTTTACAAACAGCTTTGTTCATGTGCTGGGAGAAGAGGTGAAACCTGGCACTGGAGCACAAGAGATACATCTGAGCTTCATTGATGCACAATTTTCAAGGCTTCTCACAGCTCCTTTGGAAAAATGCCTTCAAGAGACTGGGGTGACGTAGGAAGCGAACGTTCTGCTTTGGGCAAGAGGAGAAAGAGCTGTTCAGTGTCTCTGTGAAGGCAAAGTGAGTCCCTGCATGGTTATCCCCTGTGGATTAAGTCACTCTGCACTGCATTCTGCTTGTCTGTTCCAGCTGGAAGCCTCAAGGTTTCAGTGCTGCCAGGAAAAGAAGCCATCAAGAAGGAATTCCCAGCTGCAGGTGACATGTGCCTTAGACGCTGAATGCACCAAACTCCTGGCCTGGAGGAAATGGCTTTCTGAAGGGATGTCCAGGGATTTGCCAGGAAAAATCCTATTTGGCGTGTGGCTGTTCACTATAACTGAGGCCAAAGACTTTAATTCCAGTGGATTTCAAAGCAGGAGGAGGGAAGAACAGCAGAGTTTCTTCTGCTCTAGACCTCTTCACTGTCAGGTTCCCTGCAGGGCACGAGTCTCCCCACAGCTCTTGTTTCACCCAAAACAGCAGGGAGGGGTGACCTTTCATCCCAAGGCCCCCTTGATCAGCCTTGCCAAGATCCTTTCTCTGGCTGAATCTTTCTCCTGCATGCAGCACAGCTCACGGGATATTATCTGAGAGCCAAGGAGCCCAGCCCTGTTGCCCAATCACCTCTCCCATATTGAACACCCAGCACACAGGCCATAGATGCAGGGCTGCAGCCTCACTGTATCTTCCTCCTCCTCCCTCTCCAGGCTTCAGCACTGCAGGGCTGTATGATCAAAGACAGGTTCATCTTTCCGAGAAAGTCGAAGGAAGGAAATATGATATCAACAGAACTGAATCAAGCAGAAAATGAAAGATGGGACTTTTCCCTTACAGAGCCATTGTCCAAAACAACCATGAAGAGAAACCAGTGACTCAGGGGCCACAGTCAGTGATCCCTACTGCAGAGGAGGATCATTCAGCATATTCACTCCAAGTTTCATCTCTCAGATCCTAAATGGACTCTTCCTGGAATGAAAACTCCAGAAGGGCTAGACAATGATGCCAAAGGACAAGTGGGAACACTGCCAGGTTTAGCACTGGAGTCCAGGAAGGGTTTATAAAGGAGAAAATCTAGAAAGGAAGCAGAGGGCAAGAAATGTCTGATGCTGCTGCAGAGGTCTCAAGGGGACACCTGAAGAGTGACAGTATTTAAGGCCTCCTGTCCTGACTGCCCGCAGACAGCAGAGAGGGTGAGGCAAGGGGCTGTGGGAGCAGCCTCTACATTTGATTTGCATTCACCTCAGGTGCTGGTGCTCTTGGAAGTGCAGACACTGAGGAGCTGTGGCACTCCCTGGTGCTCCCTGACTCTGAGCTGCTGGGCTGTGCTGCTGCCACCCTCTTGTGCTGGGACTGGAGAGCTCTGCAAGGCCACCAGGAGACAAAATTAGGAAGCAGCAGTGAGGAAGGTTACTTACTTATTCCATTGACATGGCAGCATTCAAAACTAAAACTGAACTCTGTGTTTGGCCACTCAGAGCAGAGGGATGAAGGCCAGAGGAATACATCGCCACGCTCCAAAAATAAAGCATATATGAAAAACCACTCTGGGAATAATAAAACCTCCAACACCCACCCAGCCAGACAAGAATGTAAACAGATTTCACTGCTACATTATGAAGCTGCATTCAGCCAACTCAAGTTGATAAAAACTACCAAAACAGCCCAGTGCCTTTCTGAAAGCCCCAACCCCCAAAAGAAACACTTCCAATAGAGGGTAACAAATTTCAGGATGGATTCTTGGTCAATACAAAACCAGAGGATCTACAGACACACTGGGGGTGAGGAGGAGAATAGAATGGAGCACCAGGGGAAATACAAGTCTGGTTCATAGGCCAACTCCAGCATGCCTGGATTGTTCATTTCTAATGGCACCCTTCCTGAAACCCTCACAAGAATGAAACCAATTAACAACAGCAGCTCTGAGCAGCATCAAACCAAAGGCTGCAGCTTCAAGGGAAACCAGGAAGCCCTTCCCTCTCCCCCTCAAATGAAAAGTGGTTTGTTTGTTCTAGAGGGTAGTATGGGGACACAACTGTACCTTGGAGGAGCCAGTGAAGAAGATGGCTTTTCCACAACCTGTTTTGGTCACAAAAACAGAGAGGAGAGGAGGAGGCAAGGTTAGCTGAGGGAACTCAGCACAGTGCAACAAGTGGGGATGATTTCAAGGCATGTCTGTGTGCCTGGCGTAGGCACCACCTAAAAGCCACTTGGTCAGCAGCACTCTCAGCACTCCCACTTCTGGCTAACACTCTCAGATAATGCTTGTGCTGACAATCAAGATAAAATGGGCTTTGTGCTTCCACACAAATGACATGCTTCAAGTGTTCCAGAAAAACATCACATTGCAGATCACAACTGATACACAAGTAGGAGTCCCTGAACCATTTTCCATTCCTCTGCCTCCTCTGGCTCAAACGTGTTACAGCTCTACCCATACAGAGCCTACTGAAAACAATGGAAAAGAGGCAAGAGAAGTTTGCTGCCACATTGGCCCACTCAGAAACACTCTGAGGCACAACGGCATCTGGTTCTCAGGAAGGCATGGGGCTGGATGCCCTTTGTTTCCCAAATGGAAATTTGGAAGCCCAGACATGAGGCAGCAGGTCCAGAGCCTTTGGACAAGGGGAGCTCAGGAAAGGCAACCCCCAGCTTGAGGGAGGAGCAGCTCTGGCTGCCTGGCATGAGTTGTCAGTCTGGTCCTTGAACTGCTCTAGGCAGCGTTACGCTCACAGACGGAGAGGAAGGCTGATCTTACAACTCCAGCTTTTATCCCTACTTCTCCTCAGCCCAGCCCAAAACACACTTTCAGGGAGGGCAACGTCTACTGAGTCAGCAGGAGCTGAACAATGTATTTTTTCCCCAACCACTTCTTTCATGTATGCAAAACATGAGCAAATACAGAGATCTATTATGGAAGAGACCAAACTTCAAAGTTTTTGCAGTGGATGGCACATCAATGGGCTTCTTTTTCTGAAACAAGAATGAGGGAGGCAGGAGGAGTTTGTTTGGCTTTTTTACTAATTGACCTGGACACAGCAGCATTTGGTTACCAACAATTCTAGAAATGGCATGCAATTCCGTTCATAATCCAGTGCTACTAAGGATCAAAAGGCCCATCTGAAGGGGAATTGAGAATGGAGGCCAAGCGGAAAAGCAGCTGAAATTCCCAAAGTCATCTCTTCTGCCACTGAGGAAAAGAGGAAATCCCTTTGGAACCTGGCAGGCTGGAAATATTCTTTCCATTTGAAAACTACTGCTGCTGCTACTACTACTGCTACTACTACTACTACTACTACTACTACTACTACTACTACTGCTACTACTACTACTACTACTACTACTGCTGCTGCTGCTGCTGCTATTTATCATTACTGTGATTATGATGATGTAAGTATGTCTGTGCAGTTTTCTCCCTTTATGGAATTCTACTATTATACTATCAAGCAACAAACTTTGTCTTCAAAGGCACAGGCTGCCTCAGCATTTAAAAAGTTCTGCAAGAAGCTTCCTTAGTTAAAAGAAAAACAGCCAGAAATAATAGATCCCAATTCTTCTAAGCCATTTCTAGAGAAAGGGGAATATTTCTTATTCACCCAAACAAAAGGAGACTCCTTATTCTTCTGAAGGCAACAGCAGTCTGGACAAGACACTGACTTCTGATGTTTCTGGAATGATGCCCCACAGTTTATGCAAGTTCTGGCTGACTTTAGGCATCCACTTGTTGCCCCTGCAGGATTTGCAAATCCCCGACTACCATTTCTCACTCTTCCCTTGCTTGGCAAAGTGATGGATTTAGCAGCCAAATTTGGAGCAGTGGAGGTTCTCCAGGGGTGCTCAGAGACACACTATGGAGAGAAGTTGGCTTTGAGCTACTCCAAAGAGCTGAGTCCACGTCCAGATGATGGCAGAAGCTGGCAGGGACTCCAGCCCTCCCTCAGAAACACTTTGTCTGAGAGAAAAACACTCCTTCCCCTCCCTCACTGCACTCTCCAAGGAAGATGCAGCATCCCTGCTCCTTTCTTCACACTCCCTCAACTGGGCTTGCAAGCAGCAAGGAAAAACACTGCCCATTGCTGGGAGCCTCAGGGCTGATTGCAGCACTCTGCACTTTCAAGGGTTGGAAATCCACACTGCTGCTTCATCTTTTTGGCATGAAGCATGGCTCCTGCAGAAGGCAAGGCCCTGCAGTGCTCTACTTCTCTCAGCTGCCTCCTGTTTTCCACATGATGTTGCCTCCAGTCCTTTGCAGCTGATCAAGAGCATTTTCCAGGAAAAGCTGGCTGCAGCCTCCAGCTTTTCCTTCTCATTCCAAAGCCAAACACAATTTGAAAACCATCTCCATGGCCATCCTACACCAACTGCTGTGCTTCAGCACTGTGGGCTTCTACATTCCATAGGGCACAGCAACATCCCAGTGCTGATGGATCAGCCTGGCAAAACTCCAAATTGCACCTGGCAACCAAGTGCCTTTGACCTCTGGGGAGGCTGAGCCATGAACCAGGCAGGGCCTGTGTGCTGCTCCCTTGGCCTTGAGGGACTGCAACAACAGAGGACCCCAACAATGGAACTCACCTTGACAGGCTCAGGAAGGATTTCAGGTTGTGGAGCTTTGGCTTCTGACCTCCCATTTGAGAGAAGACATTCATTGCTGGCACCGTAGCTCTGCTCAGGCTTAGGTCTGGTGCTCAGTGATTCTGGTGAGGATTCTCTCCATATGTCCTCACATGGATTTGTCTTACTGGAGGCCGGCCTGTGACTGGAGGCCTGGGAATTGGATTGGGGCTTTTTTGGGATCCATCTGGGATTCAGATGGGACTCATGGCTCAGGAGCACCTTGGAGTCCACGTCGCCCAGCAAGTTCTTGATGCGCCTTGAGAGCTCATCTTCTTTATCTGTCTGCAGCACAAGAACAGAGAGGGGGAAATGTCAGAAACAGCCCAAGCAAGAGATCCAGCTCAGCAAGAGACATTGCTCAGCATCTTCATGGAATCTCCATGCATCCCCACAAGGGCAGTTAGGCAAGCTCAGTGCAGCAGATGGGAAGATGTCGTGTTTGCAGGAATCAGGCTCTAGGCTGCTACAGCCCATGCAGAAGGCACAGCTCACCTCTCCCACCCCAAGCCTCCTTCCTTCTCTCCTTCCAGCCTGCACTCCACTCCCATTACCTTGTAGGGCTTGGCAAAGAGGGGAGTCTTCTCCAAGAATGGATCTTTCTCCTCTGGAGCCACCTGCCTCCTCCGCCTCTCTTGCTCCAGAATACGGAGCAAGTCTCTGTTGTTCTTCCACCTTTCACACAGAGACACAGAAAAGAGACTTAACACTCCAGGCCCTGTTTATACTCCCTGCAGAAACGGGGCCTTTCCCACAAGGGCACATGGCCAGCAGCAAAGCAATGTTGAAATCCTCAGCATGCTGACAGTGGACAGATCAGTTCTGTCCACTGTGTGCTGTGCCCCAGAGCCATGAGACACACAGGGGACAGCACAATCCTTCTCAGGGAATGCTACTCCTGATCCCAGCCTCCAAGAAGGCTGGGAAGGGAAGGATTCTCCCCCCATTTCCTTGTGAAAGGCAGAAGCAGTCACTGGGCTGATCAGCACATGAGCTGGCAGATCCAATTGCAATGATTAATGGGAGAAAGCGCCAGTCTTGTTCTCCTTCAGACCTCTCACCCCAGTCTCCCCCCTTGTGAGTCAAACAGAATCTTCTGTTCTGTAGGTGTTTCAACTTTCAAGGCTTGAACTTTGCCCACTTTATTAACAACCTTGGAAATTCATTCTCGACTTCAAACATACATTGGGAAAGCTGCTTCCCTAGGAAATCATGGAGCTGCATTTAAAGCCATCCTATCAGAGTAATTAGAAAGGAGTTCTCAGGAATTCAGAAAACACCAGGTCAAATCCCCCTGTTCCTCCTCAGCCACATATGTATGTACTCAATCACGGCTGAGAAAACACAAGAAAACAACAATAAAGTGTCCCAGCATGGAAAGCCAGATCCTTTAAACTGTCCCTGGCCTTTGAAAGACTACTGCAAAATGGGGCAAACTCTGGCTCTGATATTTATGGACATCAGGGAAGGAAAAGCATGCAGGCACAGCGGATGCAGGTATCTCTATCTACTCTACTGCAAAGTCTTTGTACATACAATTCATAAAGTCTTCTTTGCAAATGAAATTCCCTAGTGTCCCGGGTTGCAAGGGGGGAGCTTTGTCTGCTCCAGCAGTGACATTTACTCCAATACCACACCAATAATCAGCTCCTGAAAGTTTAATCATTCCTAGAGCCGAGGCACAGCTGCCTTATCTCATCCTGAGGGGCTGCCACTTACAATCAACAGGTTTTTGCACTGGATGGCATTCCTAATTCAGAGTCTATGAGTCTGCTGTCTACTGAAATGCCCAGACTTTTTAGATAAGCCTGTAGATCTCCCGGTCTCCCCAGCCCTGGAGACACCTTTGCTGCCCATGTCTGGCCTGCCCTTGAAGGTGTTTGTCCAGATGCTCTTCAAACCCTTTGCAAACCTGAGCTCTGCACCCACTCAGAACCCTGCACATTTCCCTTAAGGTCAGGGAACACTGGAAGCTTTGGGAACTGCACCTCCAGGCTTTGCACCAACACGCCCAGCACCTGGGAGCCTTGGTGCAGGGAGACTGCACAGTCCCAAGCCCTCCATCTCCAGGGCGAAAACAGCTCAGCACTGCAGATTTACAAATAGTCCTGTACTTGCTGCAGCTGCTCCTCACTTGATGTGTCACCAGGAAAACCCCAACAACCTGACTGCTCAAAGAAGCAGATGAAACTGAATGCCTGCCATGAAACATCACCTCAGTCCTCATCATCTTCAAATATCTTTTGACACCAGAAGTAAAAATTCACACAATTCGCCCCCATCCCAAAAAAACGCAACTCGTGCTTTGCTACAGACTGAAACAGGAAAATACTCCTAGGCCAAAAGCATCCCCAACTGCAGAGGGGAGTGCCCTGGCTCCCACAATGAGAGATTGGCTTCAGAAATTTCAGCAGAGAATCTGTCCTGACCCAGGATCACATCCAGGCCTGGCTCTGTAACAGAAGCTCTTAAAATACCAATGTGCTCTGAAGCCACTCTCACTGGCAGGCAATCCTTACTTCATTTCTCCCACTCTGGAATGCTGATTCTTGCATAGCAGGGGGAATTCTTTTTCTAAACCATCACAACATTGATCACAGCACCCGGGAAGCCAAGATTACATCAAATTAATTCCTACCTATTGTCTCTCTTCTGCTTGTCTGTCGGTTCCATTAGGAAGCCTCAATTGGAGTCACCTTCTCTGGAAGAGAACAAACAGATATTCACCATCTGCACAAGTTCATGCCTAAAGGGGAGGTCAAGATCTCCAGGGACTTGCTGCACTCAGAGCCTGGAGTGCCCGACTGGGACTCAATCCAGTGCTCCTAAACAGAAACCATCCAAACACAAGGATGACACATAGCTGAGAATGGGAGAACCAAGAGATCCATTTTCCCCTTCCCCCAGCAGGGATGCTGCATTTCAAGTGAGCACTGAACTCCAGATTTGGCCAAGAGCATAACAAACCAGGCCACTGCTACAGGCTCCAGGAAATTTAGTTCCATGTTCAGAACAAAAGTGCCCTAAGAACCCTGCCTGTAGACAACAAAATGGGCCTCACATGAATGGCAGCATTTGTGGAAAGAGAAAGGAAAAAATGGAGGGTAAAAAAAAGCCATAAAAAGACAGTTCTAGATGAAAAGATAACAATATTCCCTCAACAGATGCAAGAGGGAATCTTGCAATGCAAGATCTCAAAAAGCCAGAAAGGGGACTGAAAACATTTACATTTCAATTGGTGATATTCACTTGCAGCACTGCAAACTCTGGAGGGAGCAGAATCATTTCTCTCTGGGGAGGAGGCTACAGGAGCATCCTGTGATGGCTTCTGAACCACCCCACTGGCACAACTGGTGTGAAACAGACATTTGTCCAACCTATCCTTGAATGATTCACATATTCTGGTGGCCACTGTTCTTACAGACACATGATTACAAATATAGATACAGACAAGGCCACTGTCATTATAATGGCCTTGAGTCTTCAAACTGAAAAATTATCAGTCAACAGCTTTGGCTTCAATTTGGCATGTGGCTGTTTCCACATGGGCTTTGCAGCCTCCCTCTGGAGTCCCGGCTGTGACCGTTCAACTGCAAGAGCGGCCCCTGGCAGCTGCTCCCACTCCCAACGGGGCAATCCCAGGCCCCAGCTGGAGCACCTGCTGCAGGCAGTGCCCAGGAAAAGCCCAGAGTTCCCCCTGGCACCCATCTGCTGCCTCTGCCCTCAAGCCTCTCCCTCTCCGTGCTGGCACCTTTTGGCAGCACATGGGGCAGAAGCCAGGGGCCTTTGGGCTTCCCCTGTCACCCTCCTTGCCCAGGGATTGCCTGGCTCTCCTGCTCTTCAGAGACACTTAGCATTCAAGCTGAATCTGCAGCAGCAAGCCCTCCTGCAACCTTGCCCTCTGCACTTGCAAGGGATTTGTCCCGCTGCAAGCTGGAGGAGAATAATGCTAAATATTTGCATCCAGAAGGCCTTGAAGGCCATTTGGCCGGTCAGTGACTCTTTCCCAGCAAAGTGCTGTCAGCTGGCAGAGGCAGGAGCAGGAGCCTGGCTTTGAAGCCGTTCCTGCTGGTGCTCAGCGCTGCAATGCAGCAGAGACAGCCGCGGCTGCTGTGTTCGCCCCCTGGCAGCAGAGCGCAGAATTACCTGGCACAAGCCTGCGGGCTTGCGGGCGAGGAATGTCTCCCGAGCGGCAGGAAAGGCGCTGGAACAGGCTTTCAGGCCGAGCAGCGCTCCCCGAGTGGAGCTGCGCTCGCTCGCGCTGCTGCAGCCCGCGGGCGCTGCCCACAGGCGGCTCTGCCCTTGGCAGGGCCCGGGTGCCGGCGGAACGTGCCCGGCCCGGCCGGGCGGTGTCCCGGTGCCACGGGGGCTCAGCGGGCACGGAACCCTGCTGCAGCCTGCCCGCAGCCCCGGCTGCACTGCGGGAACCCAGGCCTGCCAGGCAGCAGCACACGGGCTCTCCCCACGGCGGGGCCAGCAGGGCCCTGTGCCACCGAGCCCCCGGGCCCTGCCGGCACCGAGGGAGCCCTCAGGGACCTGAGGTGACAAAGGCTCTCCTCACAGACAGGACACCTATTGCCAGCCTCTGTCCCACCTAACCCAATGGCTCCATGTGACCTTCTGCACTCTGTGGAAATAAAAGCACAGCTTTCCTTTCACTTCACATTTCTTCTGTTTTTATTACAAAATTGTCTACTTCATCCTCTTTAAATGTACAGTTTGGTTTTAAAGGACATAAAATCCCATGTTCATTTTTCCATGCTTAATGCTGGTGTTCAAGAGAAAATTTAGGGGTATTTCCTTCTGGCCTTGCAGCACTTGAATAAAAGGTCTCCTTGGTGTGCAAAGGAGGCTTCTAGCTGTTGCATTTCTGTGGGCAGAGGAGTGTCCTGAGGAGCTCTGGCCACTTGGCTCTTGTGAGGAGGCTCCCTTGGCTCGCTGTGCTGCTGTGAGGAATTGCTGCTGATGGACCGCTCCTGCTTCTTGCCCTGCTCCTATCCATCCCCACAGGCAATTTCCCTGAGACTCTCTCGTGGCACTGTGGTCTCTTCTCTGGCTGCAATCTGGGCCATTCTTTTTTTTTTATCTTCATAACTATTTTATCCCAGCGGCATTACTGCCATCATTGATGGCCTTCATCACAGCCAGTAGTGTACCCACATCTTGGTGTTATTTTTAAAGGAACTATTTCATTTCTGCTCAAGAAAAGAAAAGAGACAAATGCCCAAAACCAATCACATAAGGCCATGTTTTAAAATGATGGAAAGCAGTATGTAAATAAATTCATTTTATTCCATGATTACCTGTTTCTTCATCTAATTTGATTAATTCAGGTAGTTTGATGCTCTGATATGAAAAATGTCTTCCTTTCTTCTGCTGCTCTCTACATTTGAACACCACTGGGAGAATTCTTGGCATCCTTTAGGATCTATCCTCGTGGATCCCTTCCAGCTCAGAATATTCTATGATTTTGTACCAATGTCCCAGTACTTGGCACTGCTGCGGGTGCATCTGGAATGGTGGGCTCAGGTTTGGGACCACACTGTGAGGCTGGGGCACGTGCAGAGATGGCACTGGAGCTGGTGAGGGGCAGCTGAGGGAGGCCGGGCGTGTTCAGCCTGGAGCAAAGGAGGCTCGGGAGGCAGCTGCGGGAGGCTGCAGCTGCTGCAAGAGGCTGCTGCTGTTCTCCCTGGCAGCCTGAGGGCAGCTGCAGCCCCCAGGCTCAGAAGGACTGAGCAGCTTTGCCAAGAGCTCCCTGCCACATCCTCTGTGGGAATGCTCAGAGCCAGAGGATTTTGGGAAAGCTATAAAAGGCAGGCCTCAGAGACAGCAGAACTGTGATTAGAGCTAAGTGGTAGCCCTAAGGTTTGTCAGCAGAAAAGTAATGTTAGAAGTAGAAAAGTAAGGAGAAATAGAACAGTGGTCAGTGTATTAACGCTTGGCTAGAAGAACTCCCTAAGCTGCAGAAAGGTATATTGGGCAAGAGATTAGGAAGTTCTAAGCTTAATACTGGAGCTCTGTGCATTGCATTTTAAGGCTCACAAGGAGGTATTGTATTCAAAATCAGCAAGCATTATTTTAAACAAAGGTACATGTTTTTCTAGTGGTTGGATAGAGCTACTGTCAATATGCTTTTGCTTTGTGTGATTGGCCAAAAAATCCTTGGAGTTGTAACACTGAGTTCTCGGTCTGCTGTCAGGGACATGAGCTGCTGCAATCTTCCCATTGTCATAACCATGTAATGAGACTGATGCTGGCAAATAAACAGCTCGAGGTGTGTTCCACAGCAGTCCCATCCTGTTGGTGATTTGTACATAGACCCCCAGCAGGCAATATTCCCAAGGGGGCCAGAGGACAGGGGCCGCTGCCATCCTTTTGGGTAGAACGGGGTTCAGGGTGCCCTGGAAGAGGCTGGCAGATCCCAGAGCTCAGGCAGGCAAGCCGGGTGCCACTGGTGCCACTCAGCGTGAGGGAATTGTGCGTGGCCAAAGGGGGAAAGCTGCCAGTGGCGTCTGGCTCTGGGCAAGGCCTGTGGCCAACATGGAGCTGGGAAAGGGGCCAGGGACAGCTATCCTGGGCCTGGAGCTCTGCCAACCTGGGGCTGAGGGTGCCTGGGTGACACCAAATCCTGCCTGGCACATGGCATGTGTGAGAGTCTGGAGTTCCCTTCCTTTGCCTCACAACCGTCTGTGAGAGTCTGTCCGAAACTTCCCTCATTTTTTGCCTCTCGATCGTCATGAAAGCCAAGACCACCGGGGAAAGGGAAAGATCCTGTTCTGAAAATCCAGGTCTGTCTGGTCCACCAAGCCAGATTATTGCCTACGGGTGTGTTTGCTCAACTCATGGAACACTGCACCCAAGAAGGGGTGCAGTGCACCCAAGAAGGGGCAGTGTGCTCTCCTTCGCCTGCATCACCTAGCAACACTAGTGCTGGAATTTCTCCACCCTTCTGACTTGCCTGGACTTTCTCTCTGGAATGACCTTCCCAGAGATCACCACTAAAAGACCCTCCATTCCCCGTACATCATCCACCGTGACAGATGGACTGAGATGAGAGAGGTTTCTCCCTCAAGGACTGAGACATGCGACCCCTACATGGAAAAGCTCCCCTCTTCTTCCCAAAAGGATTGAGAGTGAAATCCCCACCGTAGGGTGAGGAAAGGCGTGCGTGGGGACCGGAGCAAGTTTTGCAAGCAACCACTGGACTGAGAAGACAATGGTTCCTGCCTACGACATCTGCTGCTGATGACACCTGCTCCTGATGGACTACTGATGGACTCCTTGTACCCTTTATCAATAGACTATTTTGAAATGGGTCCCCTTCCCCCATTTTAAAAGGACTATAAAAAAGGGTTAGAGCTGACTGATACCTTTGAGATCTCCCCTGACGTGAAGACAACTGTTGCCATATTTTAGTGAAAAAAACCTCTGCTAGGATTTTTCCTGTCCTGAGGAGCTGAGAGCCTCAGGAAAGAAATGTAAACAATAACTATCTGCTGCTGTGGAATGCCACAGGTGCATCTTCCATTGGTCCATGTGGACTGTTTTAAATCAGTGACCAATCACAGCCACCTGTGCCAAGGCTGTGAGCAGTCACAGGATTTTTGTTATTCATTCCTATTCTACTCTTGTCTTTGTAGCCTTCTGATCTCTTCTCTCTGTTCTTTCAGTATAGTTCTAATGTAGTATTTTAGTATAATATATAACATAATAAATCAGCCTTCTGATGAAAATGGAGTCAAGCCTCGTGTCCTCACACAAGGGGTTCTTGCCGAAACAAGAATGAAGAATGAACTAGGCATTCTGGAGTGGCTGCCAACCACAATACCCTTGAACCCAGAGGCGGAAGAACACCGATGGAAAAGAATAAGACACCTTCTTAGTCAGTGGGAATGGCCTGAAAGGGGGGGAGTGGTGGGGCAGATTGGGTGGCCAGCTGATCCAGTTGACACCCCCTCTCTTGTGGCCATGGCAAGAGCTGGGTGGGATGGCCCTGGCAGAAAGGTCTCCTAGGATTCCCACAGATCCAGGCTCTGACCGTGGCTCTGTTCCTCTCCCTTCCAGCCCTTCAAGCCCTGAGGAGAGATGACAGCCCTTCCCAGGCAAACATAGTAATTCAACAGATAGTCAGTGGGCGAGCTGCAGAACTGGCTCAGAAGAACCATTGTTTGTAGAAGACCTGCAAATGCCATGGAAGATGAGACTGCCTTGAGACCAGAAGAGACCAGCTGGAGCTCCAGGCACAGCTCGTGATTGGCACAGCTGAGCCTGAGGGAAACTTGCATGGCTTCAGCCCTCTCCCTGCTTATAGATAGCTCCCTCCCTCCAGCCCTCAGACTCTGCCCATCCCTTCTTTTTCCCTCCATTCTCCCTCCCTGTTCATGGCTCTTTCCCTCTAGTACTCAGATTCAGCCCTTCCCCTTGTCCCCCTCCCAGCTCACTCCTTTGCTTCCCCTGCCATTACTAAACAGTTTGGCTCCTTCACTTTGCCTGCATCCCTGGGGAGCTGCAGCAGAACAAATCCGGGGCCCTGGGACACACAGGCCCCTGCTGCCGTTCTCTGCCACGCCGTGTTTTGTGCACAGACCCAGAGGAACGAGGGCAGCTCAGGCTGGCACGGTCCCTGTGCTGAAGGTGCAGTTCCACAACCCTGTGCAGGTACAGATCCTGCTGAGCACACGGAAGGCCAGCAGTGGCACAAGGAGCCCGTGTGTCAGGAGCCAAGTCGTGTCTAGAGGCCCAGCCACATTTGATCCGCTGTTGAGCACGTCAGCAAGATAATGAAGAACAGACAGTGAAGGAAACCTTATGGTTGAACTGGTGGGAATGTGACCCTTGAGAGAAACAATGGATTGGTCAGTTGATGGGAAGTTAACCTGTGAAGGAGGAACAGCACACAGTGGAGCTGTGGTTGGCATGGAGGTGGTATCAGAAGCCATTGCGGCCTCATCTGATGCACTGGCCAAGCGTGAGATGACGTCCTAAGTGGAAAAACTGCAGAGGAGGAGATGTCAGGCCTGGTTCTGGTGTGGAGGGATGAAAAGGACAAAATGCACGCCCTGTTGATGCAGGAGATGCCCTGAAGGTGGGTGGCCTGCCTGCCCCTCCCACTGCAGCACCACGCTGAGATCCCCTGAGAGCTGCCCAGTGCTCCTTGCTCCTCTCTGCTGACACGTGAGCCTTTGTCTGGTTTCGGGGTGGCCCTGGCTGTGTGAGGGGGGCTACGTGGGCACGAGACAGCCGGTCCTGTCCCGCTGGGTCCCAGCAGTGCCTCGCAGCTGTCCTGCATCCACATCAGGATGCTGGCCAAGAGCGGCCCTGGAAGCTGAGGCACAGGTCAGGGCCCATGGTGTTCCCTCAGGATACAGTAGTCCCGAGGGGTCTCCCTCATTCAAAGAAATCTGCAGACAAATGCATTGTCCACCAAAAGCCCTTTTTTTGAGCTGACGGGAGGTCAGGGGTCTGCACCCCACCAAAATGCTTCTCTGCCATGTATAAATTTCAGTGGGTTGATGTAGGAATTGCATCAAAAATACCATCCATCTTTACCCTGCCGAGGTGATTGCATAGGCAGGGGGTTAGAAATACATTCTGTCAGATTCCTGTACTTGAAGCTGATGGCCAGGTGCTGGCCAGAGCTGTCTCCATGCCCTAAAGCAGCACTTCTTCCTCATGGCTTCCCTGCACAGGGCTCATTCCCTACTTGCCCTTCCTTCTTCTGGTAGAATGTGTCTAAAGCTTTTTTCAAGTCCCTCTCCAGTCAAGTTAGACCTGCCAGGTTTTTCTTATGCTAACTGCTGCTAAGTACTTACCTGTGGCTGTGCTAAGTACTTGTTTGCTTATGTGAATTGCTTGTGCTTGTGTCAAACAAAGGCCTTCTTTCATCCTCCCCTTCTCTTTATCCTGATGCAAATTCTTTTGCAAGATTCCCTCCACAGTCCACAGGACATATGTACTGTTATGCTGCTCTTTTAATTTTCTACCACATCCATAGGTTCATGATGGTTAAGAGGAGGGTTAATTTTTTTTTTTAATTAGAACTGGTTTGCTGAGGAAGGTAAAAATCTGAGGAGCTGTTGGTGATTGCAGATTTGTCCATCACAAGAAGACATCTGACTCATGATGTTCTCTTTATTTCTCTATTTTGGTGATGATTGTGGTAACTTCTTTGATACCAATTTCAGTGTCCATAAGGCTCTGTGAGATGCATTTTTGACTTCTGCCACTAGCCATTCTATATTAGGCTGGTACAGCATTTGTTTTGGAACATCAATGTTCCTTCCAGTTTGGAATTTGGGTGCTTCATTATACACATCGTACGCATTCTGCATAATCTCAAGAGAAGTTATTGTGTGGTGCAGCTCAAGTCACATCCACTTTTGGTTGTGAATTACAAATACAGAAGTCAGTACTATTAGCACTTTTATTTGAATAATCTGTTGTAATAGTTGTGCAAGGAGATCTCACCCAGGCACATCCCCTTCCCACATAACATACCTGTGACTGTGCATGGGTTACTGGGCTCATTTCACAAATACAAGGGCTGCCCTCAGTGTGCAGACACCGATCCTCTCTGTCAAGCCCTGCATTTTTGCACACAAAATTCAGTGCATCCCTTGGCACACATGCTTTGATACTAAGAATTTGCCACTTTCCAGTTTTCTTGTTGAAAATGGCCCACACATTATGCTGAATGGGACTGAGAGTTACATAAGTTCTTATAGCTCCAAGGGCCAAAATTGGAATTGCACAGTATTTTGTTGCATTCTTAATGGTTGATGTAAAAGACTGCAGGGTTCTGTTCATTCTATGTGAAACTGACCAATTGCCACCAAGTGTGGAAGTCTTTTTCAAATTCCTTTGTGGTTTCATTTTTAGGCATGATTTAGTTAATTCTCATGGCAATTTCCCCAGCTCTCCTTTTTCTATGTTTTCCTGAGATTACAAATGGTAGCCACAGCTGAATTTGTCTACAATGAAATGCTAAAGAAATGTTACCCTGTAGTTTTCCCATAAAGCCAACGACTGCTGGAAACAATCCTGCTGTGTATTGTTGGCCAGGGTGGTTAATAGGTTAGCTGCCAGGCTGTGGGTTTGGGCAAGTGTTAGCAGGGCTGATCTCAGAGGATTTTGTGTCTGTCCAATATAAAAACTCACAGTGCTTCATTTATTAAGACTTCTTGATCAATAGAATTTCATATTCCCAGTTCAGACCCAAACCATCCCCTTAAGCCTTTTTATGATTTGGTGAATGGGAATGTACCCATGTCTCCCAGCCTTTTAGGCTTTGCTGTATGAATGGGTAGTATTGCTGTTTAATTTTGGATCTTTTAGCCTCTATCTTTACATCCAGCTTTTTCAGAGAGTACTGTGGATCTAAAAGCAACAATTGTTCATTTGTTTTTCTTACCACAGAGTGAAAGACTATATTATTTCACATATGGGTCCCGTGCTATGCCATTGTTTGCTAATGTAAAGCTGTTTGTTTTAATTTTAAATGCCTATTGTGTGACCCGTTCTGTTTCGCTCCTTGTCGAGTACCCAAGACATGGTAACAGGTTTCTTCAGATACATTGCCTGCCTTTAGGCAAGCGTTTCAGAAACCTTCAGAAACCTTACACTGGCCCCTGGTAGTGTTACACAGGACACTTACTTTACTAAAGTTCCCACTACAAATGGCTGAGTATTCTGAGTACCTCAGCCCATAAGAGGATGTAGTTGTGCTGTCAGGATTCCATGCATATCTGGGTTGCCATCACACGGTCATGACATTGGGCATGATATACCTTAACAGGATGATTGTGCTCCCGGCTTCCCCTCCAACTTGACTGGTTACTGTTTCTGATGGCCTGGAATATGCCAAGAATGAAATTCAATTCTCAAAAGCAAATCCTCTGTGAGACCTGTTCCATGTACTAAGCATACCAGCAGGACGGTTTATTATTCTAGTGGCACAAGAGCTGCCTGCTGGAAACAATATGTGTTGGGTCGCATTCCTGGCAGGCTCAATTCCTGTATCTCTGTGTGATGATGGTCCTCCCACCCCACCTGTGCCCCACAGAAGAAGGGAACTATCTTGTGCTGGGTTATAGTCTCCCCTTTTAATTTGCATAGCACAAAAATCCTGATAGGAATCACATGAGAATGGATTCACATGCTGCTTGTTAGAAAGGTCACGGATGCACATGGTCACTGCAGTAATCTCATCTAAAAGAGGTTTGTGAGTTTCAAATTTACATGCCATAGAGGTCCTGCTTTCAGGTGGGACAAGAAAGGCCAGCATGGAGTCAGGTTTTCCTCAATCTTCAACTGCTCGGTCATTAATCCTTAATATGGCGTAAAGTGTTTTTACCTTATTAATCCCCTTTAGCCAATTAGGTCCTGAATAGTTTTGAGTGCCCCATCTACCAGGATCTTGAAGGCCAAGGAGATCATGATGGTAGTGACAGTCATCTACTGTGCCTTGGATTCTAATCTGAAATATCGGGAAGATGATGATGGTGTGAAGCGCATCTTGGTTTCTTCTGTTCTTTCTGAGGTCCAGTTGTGGACTCCACTTGCCTTTTTTTGCAGAAATCTTTTAATTCTGGAATAGTATAGCCAAGAGGTTAACACTTCAAGCCTTAAAGGCTGTATAAGTGATTAAAAGTACTAATTAGAGTCCTTTCCATTTTGGGATAAGAGGCTTTCCCCCAGGGGATTTGACATATACCTGGTCCCCAGGCTGGATTTGTGGAGAGGAGCATCCTCTTGCTCCTCTGCTCAAAATGTGTTGATTTATTTGCTGCAGCTGTTGTGTCAGTTGCACAGCATGGTTCTGCAGATACCCCTCCCCAACTTGTACAGTATCTTCCCCTTCATAGTTATGCTTATATGGTCTTCTGTACAGTATTTCCAAGGGATTCAGATTTTCTTTTGTTCTTGGTCTCCTGGAATCCGTAATAAAGCCAAAAGTAGGGCCTGGGGCCAAGGTATGTTGGCCCCTTGTCCAGTTTTGACTATTGGTTGTTTTAGCAGATAATTCATCTTTTCCTCTTGGCTGCTGGCCTGGGGCCAATACAGCATGTGTAGGTGCCAGTTGATTTGGAGATTATTGCAAAGTTGCTGTGCAATATTTGCTAGGAAACGTGGCTCTCAATCAGAGGAGATGTCTAAAGGCAATCTGAACCAGGCCATTATGTTGTTTAACATAATCTTGACAACTCCTTGGGCTTTATTTGTTTGGCTTGGGAATGCCTTAGGTCATGCTGAGAAGGTATCAGTGAAAGGTAAAAGGTATTTGTAGCCCCCTTTTCTTGGCAATTCAGAAAAGTCAACTTGCCAGTACTGTCCAGGATTTTGTCCCTTGTCTACTGTGCCAAGGTAAACTCTAGTCCTATTTTGTGGATTGGTTCTGAGACATTATTTCACACCCTTGGCTTACCTGCTTTCCACTAGAGTACAGGTTGCATCTTACTCTTGTCCTCATCAAATAATTATGTAAGCCACCCCCTTCCCACTGTATACATTTATGTTCATCTGTAATTAATTTTCACAATGCTCTTTCAGGTATAACTGTCTATCCCTGAGGAGTTGCAAAAAGAATATGTTTCCGTTCTGCTCCTAAATTCCTTGCTAATTCTAGATCTTCCTGATTCTACGACATACATCATTGTCATATTCTTCCTTACCTTTGGGAATTAGTGCCCAAAACTCAGCATGGCTTTGTTCTGCTGCTCTTTTTGCAACCTGTTACCCCATTTGAGGTCTGTTTCTCCTTTCTGATGTCCTCTGCAGTGCATAACTGCAACCTCTTGAGGTACTAGTACTGCCTCCAGCAATTTTAGGATTTCTTCCAAATGCTTAATTTGCTTTCCTTGAGCTGTCAATAGTCCTTTTCTTTCCAAACTGCTTCATGGCACGTATTACTCTGAAGGCATACTTGGAATCTGTTCATATATTGATCCTTTTTAATCCGGCTGGTCAGAAGGTACGGGTTCAAGTGATTATCTCTGCCTTCTGAGCTGACTTGCTCTGTGCTAATTGTATATCCTGATTTTCACTGATCTGCTCTTACAAAGACACTCCCATCTGTGTACTGAGATTCTGCTCCTGGATTTGGGGTTTCTTTAAGATCTGGGCAGCTGGAATAAAGTGACTTCATGGTTTTGATACAGCCATGCTACAAAGGTTCCTTGTCTGTCTGGTGAGTGGCCAGGAATGCTGCTGGATTAACTAGAGAAGAGATTAGTTTGGTAATACCGCATTGTTCCACCAAAACTGCCTGATGTTTAAGCAGTCTGGAGGGTGAAAGCCAACGCCCACCCTTTTGCTCAAGAATTGCTGCTACTGAATGTGAGATAAATACAATTATTTGTTGACCTCGAGTGAATTCTCAGGCTTCTTGGATGTTTGAAACAAGAGCAGCAACTGCTCACACTCAGGCTGTCCCCTACTCACTTCATCCAGTTGTTTTGAGAGTAGGCTATTGCTCTCTTCTATGGGCCAATTGTTTGAGCCACTACAAGGACTACAATCTCTACGCCCCCTACACAACAAACAAGGGATCAGAGGGTTACAAGGAGCATAGGGCATCAGTCA
Organism: Passer domesticus; assembly: GCF_036417665.1. Taxonomy (NCBI): domain Eukaryota; kingdom Metazoa; phylum Chordata; class Aves; order Passeriformes; family Passeridae; genus Passer; species Passer domesticus. The sequence goes on along the minus strand of NC_087503.1, from coordinate 1,052,751 downwards.
CTTTGCTTTCCCTGCCACTCCCGTCATCAGAAAATGGAAATGCAGGTAGAGCTACTGCACTTGGTTCCTGTCAGACTGTAAGTCTCATTCGTGTCAGAGTCACTCTGGCCTTTCTCACCATCTACTTCTTCCTTGTCCCTCACCTGCCAAGCCCCTCAGGGTGACAATGCAAATGCAGTTTCACATATTCACACTCTTTCATACAACACAAAAGGGTACTTAGGGGCTTTCCCACAAACTAGAAAATTGTCTGAGCGCTTAAGGTGCTCTGAGCATCCAAAAGATATCATCCTATTGCTGGAAAAAATTCCCAGCTAGGCTGCCAGGGACCTATGTCCTCCAGAACCTCCTGAGAGTATTTTAAGTTCTCTAGACAATCAATTTCAATTTCCAATCTGCAAGACCATTGTCCTGGTTCGGGGCTTGTTTGGGACATAACCCCCAAAGGGGCTTCTCTACAAAAGCAGCTCCAATTGCCCCTCCCCCCTCCAACCGGTTCGGGAGAAAATATCTCCTTGGAGAAAAAGTGGAAAGAAACCTGTTTATTAAACAATAGAACCCAAACAATATTAAACAATAAAACTTCTCACTACTCCAAAAAAAAAAAAAGGCAAACTCAGAACAGTCCCCTCCCTGGGTTGCAGCTCGGCTCACTCAGTCTCTGATCAGTCCCTGCGGTGCTGGAAACGCCGCGGCCCAGGCCCGGCCAGGGGGCCACAGGTGGAGCTGCCGGTGCTCTTCTGGGTGTTCAGTGCAGAGCAGGCTTGAACAGGTCCAAGAAAAAGGAAAAATCACAGTCCAGGGAACTTCTTTGCCTCAGCTAGCTAAAATTAATTCACCAGAATATGTGAATCATTCAAGGATAGGTTGGACAAGTGTCTGTGCTCCTGTTTCACACCAGTTGTGCCAGTGGGGTGGTTCAGAAGCCATCACAGGATGCTCCTGTAGCCTCCTCCCCAGAGAGAAATGATTCTGTTCCCTCCAGAGCCTGAGGTGCTGCAAGTGTATATCACCAATTGAAATGTAAATGTTTTCAGTCCTCTTTCTGGCTTTTTGAGATCTTGCATTGCAAGATTCCCTCTTGCATCTGTTGAGGGAATATTGTTATCTTTTCATCTAGAACTGTCTTTTAATTACTTTTTTTTACCCTCCATTTCTTTCCTTCCTCTTCCCACAAATGCTGCCATTCATGGGGGGCCCATTTAACTGTCTACAGGCAGGGTTCTTAGGGCACTTTTGTTCTGAACATGGAACTTAATTTCCTGGAGGCTGTAGCAGTGGCCTGGTTTGTTGTGCTCTTGGCCAAATCTGGAGTTCAGTGCTGACTTGAAATGCAGCATCCCTGCTGGGGGAAGGGGAAAATGGATCTCTTGGTTCTCCCATTCTCAGCTATGTGTCATCCTTGTGTCTGGATGGTTTCTGTTTAGGAGCACTGGATTGAGTCTCAGTCGGGCACTCCAGGCTCTGAGTGCAGCAAGTCCCTGGAGATCTTGACCTCCCCTTTAGGCATGAACTCGTGCAGATGGTGAATATCTGTTTGTTCTCTTCCAGAGAAGCTGACTCCAATTGAGGCTTCCTAATGGAACGGACAGACAAGCAGAAGAGAGACAATAGGTAGGAATTAATTTGATGTAATCTTGGCTTCCCGGGTGCTGTGATCAATGTTGTGATGGTTTAGAAAAAGAATTCCCCCTGCTATGCAAGAATCAGCATTCCAGAGTGGGACAAATGAAGTAAGGATTGCCTGCCAGTGAGAGTGGCTTCAGAGCACATTGGTATTTTAAGAGCTTCTGTTACAGAGCCAGGCCTGGATGTGATCCTGGGTCAGGACAGATTCCCTGCTGAACTTTCTGAAGCCAATCTCTTATTGCAGGAGCCAGGGCACTCCCTTCTGCAGTTGGGGATGCTTTTGGCCTAGGAGTATTTTCCTGTTTCAGTCTGTAGCAAAGCACGAGTTGCATTTTTTTTTTGGGATGGGGTGAATTGTGTGAATTTTTACTTCTTGTGTAACATAATTGTAGCTGATGAGGACTGTGGTGATGTTTCAGGGCAGGCATTCAGTTTCATCTGCTTCTTTGAACAGTCAGGTTGTTGGGGTTTCCCTGGTGACACATCAAGTGAGGAGCAGCTGCAGCAAGTACAGGACTATTTGTAAATCTTCAGTGCTGAGCTGTTTTCCCCCTGGAGATGGAGGGCTTGGGACTGTGCAGTCTCCTTGCACCAAGGCTCCCAGGTGCTGGGCGTGTTGGTGCAAAGCCTGGAGGAGCAGTTCCTGAAGCTTCCAGTGTTCCCTGACCTTTAGGGAACTCTGCAGGGTTCTGAGTGGGTGCAGAGCTCAGGTTTGCAAAGGGTTTGAATAGCATCTGGACAAACACCTTCAAGGGCAGGCCAGACATGGGCAGCAAAGGTGTCTCCAGGGCTGGGGAGACTGGGAGATCTACAGGCTTATCTAAAAAGTCTGGGCATTTCAGTAGACAGCAGACTCATAGACTCTGAATTAGGAATGCCATCCAGTGCAAAAACCTGTTGATTGTAAATGGCGGCCCCTCAGGATGAGATGAGGTAGCTGTGCCTCGGCTCTAGGAATGATTAAACTTTCAGGAGCTGATTGTTGGTGTGGTATTGGAGTAAATGTCACTGCTGGAGCAGACAAAGCTCTCCCCTTGCAACCCAGGACACTTGGGAAGTTGCATTTGCAAAGAAGAATTTATGAATTGTATGTACAGAGAAGACTTTACAGCAGGGTAGAAATAGATACCTCCATGCACTGTGCCTGCATGCTTTTCCTTCCCTGATGTCCATAAATATCAGAGCCAGAGTTTGCCCCATTTTGCAGTAGTTTTTCAAAGGCCAGGGACAGTTTAAAGGATCTGGTTTTCCATGCTGGGACACTTTATTGTTGTTTTGTTGTGGGGCAGCTGTGATTGAGTAAGTACATATGTGGCTGACAAGAAACAGGGGGATTTGACCTGGTGTTTTCTGAATTCCTGAGAACTCCTTTCTAATTACGCTGATAGGATGCCTTTAAATGCAGCTCCATGATTTCCTAGGGAAGCAGCTTTCCCAATGTATGTTTGAAGTCCAGAATGAATTTCCAAGGTTGTTAATAAAGTGGGCAAAGTTCAAGCCTTGAAAGTTGAAACACCTTCAGAACAGAAGATTCTGTTTGACTCACAAGGGGGGAGACTGGGGTGAGAGGTCTGAAGGAGAGCAAGACTGGCGCTTTTTCCCATTAATCATTGCAAGTGGATTTGCCAGCTCTTGTGCTGATCAGCCCAGTGACTGGTTCTGCCTTTCACAAGCAAATGGGGGGAGAGTCTTTCCCTTCCCAGCCTTCTTGGAGGCTGGGATCAGGAGTAGCAATCCCTGAGAAGGATGTGTGCTGTCCCCTGTGTGTCTCATGGCTCTGGGGCACAGCACACAGTGGACAGAACTGATCTGTCCACTGTCAGCATGCTGAGGATTTCAACATTGCTTTGCTGCTGGCCGTGTGCCCTTGTGGGAAAGGGCCCGTTTCTGCAGGGAGTATAAACAGGGCCTGGAGTGTTAAGTCTCTTTTCTGTGTCTCTGTGTGAAAGGTGGAAGAACAACAGAGACTTGCTCCGTATTCTGGAGCAAGAGAGGCGGAGGAGGCAGGTGGCTCCAGAGGAGAAAGATCCATTTTTGGAGAAGACTCCCCTCTTTGCCAAGCCCTACAAGGTAATGGGAGTGGAGTGCAGGCTGGAAGGAGAGAAGGAAGGAGGCTTGGGGTGGGAGAGGAGAGCTGTGCCTTCTGCATGGGCTGTAGCAGCCTTGAGCCTGATTCCTGCAAACACGGCATCTTCCCGTCTGCTGCACTGAGCTTGCCTAACTGCCCTTGTGGGGATGCATGGAGATTCCATGAAGATGCTGAGCAATGTCTCTTGCTGAGCTGGATCTCTTGCTTGGGCTGTTTCTGACATTTCCCCCTCTCTGTTCTTGTGCTGCAGACAGATAAAGAAGATGAGCTGTCAAGGCGCATCAAGAACTTGCTGGGTGACGAGGACTCCAAGGTGCTCCTGAGTCATGAGTCCCCTCTGAATCCCAGATGGATCCCAAAAAAGTCTCAATCGAACTCACAGGCCTCCAGTTGCAGGCCAGCCTCCAGTAAGACAAATCCATGTGAGGACATATGAAGAGAATCTTCACCAGAATCAATGAGCAGCAGACCTAAGCCTGAGCAGAGCTACGGTGCCAGCAATGAAGGTCTCTCAAATGGGAGGTCAGAAGCCAAAGCTCCACAACCCGAAATCCTTCCTGAACCTGTCAATGTGAGTTCAACTGTTGGGGTCCTCTGTTGCTGGAGTCCCTCAAGGCCAAGGGAGGAGCACACAGGCCCTGCCTGGTTCATGGCTCAGCCTCCCCAGAGGTCAAAGGCACTTGGTTGCCAGGTGCAATTTGGAGTTTTGCCAGGCTGATCCATCAGCACTGGAATGTTGCTGTGCCCTATGGAATGTAGGAATGGTTTTCAAATTGTGTTTGGCCTTTGGAATGAGAAGGAAGAGCTGGAGGCTGCAGCCAGCTTTCCCCGGAAAATGTTGTTGATCAGCTGCAAAGGACTGGAGGCAACATCATGTGGAAAACAGGAGGCAGCTGAGAGAAATAGAGCACTGCAGAGTAGGGCCTTGCTTTTTGCAGGAGCCATGCTTCATGCCAAAAAGATGAAGCAGCAGTGTGGATCTCCAACCCCTGAAAGTGCAGAGTGCTGCAATCTGCCCTGAGGCTCGCAGCAGTGGGCAGTGTTTTTCCTTGCTGCTTGGAAGCCCAGTTGAGGGAATGTGAAGAAAGGAGCAGGGATGCTGCATCTTCCTTGGAGAGTGCAGTGAGGGTGGGGAAGGAGTGGTTTTTCTCTCAGACAAAGTGTTTCTGAGGGAGGGCTGGAGTCCCTGCCAGCTTCTGCCATCAGCTGGACATGGACTCAGCTCTTTGGGGTAGCTCAAAGCCAACTTCTCTCCATAGTGTGTATCTGGGCACCCCTGGAGAACCTCCACTGCTCCAAATTTGGCTGCTAAATCCATCCTTTTTCCAAGCAAGGGGAGAGTGAGGAAAGAGAAATTTGCAAATCCTGCAGGGGCAAGACAAGGAAGCTTAAAATCGGCCAGAATTTACATAAACTGTGGTGCATCATTCCAGAAATGTCAGAAGTCAGTGTCTTGTCCAGACTGCTGTTGCTTTCAGAAGAATAAGGAGTCTCCTTTCGTTTGGGTGAATGAGAAATATTCCTCTTTCTCTAGAACTGGCTTAGAAGAATTGGGAACTATTATTTCTGTCTGTTTTTCTTTTAACTAGTATAATAGTAGAACTCCATAAAAGGAGAAGACTGCACAGACATACTTATATCATCATAATCACAGTAATGATAAATGGCAGGAGTAGGAGTAGGAGTAGTAGTAGTAGTAGTAGTAGCAGCAGTAGTTTACGAATGGAAAGGATATTTCCAGCCTGCCAGGTTCCAAAGGAATTTCCTCTTTTTCTCAGAGGCAGAAGAGATGACTTTGGGAATGTCAGCTGTTTTTCCACTTGACCTTCTCAATTCCCCTTCAGATGGGCCTTTTGATCCTCAGTAGCATTGGATTATGAATGGAATTGCATGCCATTTCTAGAGTTGTTGGTAACCAAATGCTGCTGTGTCCATGTCAATTAGTAAAAAAGCCAAACAAACTCCTCCTGCCTCCCTGATTCTTGTTTCAGAAAAAGAAGCCCATTGATGTGCCATCCACTGCAAAAACGTTGAAGTTTGGTCTCTTCCATAATAGATCTCTGTATTTGCTCATGTGCTGCATACATGAAAGAAATGGTTGGGGAAAAAATACATTGTTCAGCTCCTGCTGACACAGCAGATATTGACCTCCCTGAAAGTGTGTTTTGGGCTGGGCTGAGGAGAAGTAGGGATAAAAGCTGGAGTTGTAAGATCAGCCTTCCTCTCAGTCTGTGAGCGTAACGCTGCCTAGAGCAGTTCAAGGACCAGACTGACAACTCATGCCAGGCAGCCAGAGCTGCTCCTCCCTCAAGCTGGGGGTTGCCTTTCCTGAGCTCCCCGTGTCCAGAGGCTCTGGACCTGCTGCCTCGTGTCTGGGCTTCCAAATTTCCATTTGGGAAACAAAGGGCATCCAGCCCCATGCGTTCCTGAGAACCAGATGCCGTTGTGCCTCAGAGTGTTTCTGAGTGGGCCAATGTGGCAGCAAACTTCTCTTGCCTCTTTTCCATTGTTTTCAGTAGGCTCTGTATGGGTAGAGCTGTAACACGTTTGAGCCAGAGGAGGCAGAGGAATGGAAAATGGTTCAGGGACTCCTACTTGTGTTTCAGTTGTGATCTGCAATGTGATGTTTTCCAGGAACACTTGAAGCATGTCATTTATGTGGAAGCACAAAGCCCATTTTATCTTGATTGTCAGCACAAGCATTATCTGAGAGTGTTAGCCAGAAGTGGGAGTGCTGAGAGTGCTGCTGACCAAGTGGCTTTTAGGTGGTGCCTACGCCAGGCACACAGACATGCCTTGAAATCATCCCCACTTGTTGCACTGGGCTTAGTTCCCTCAGCTAACCTTGCTTCCTCCTCTTCTCTTTGTTTTTGTGACCAAAACAGGTTGTGGAAAAGCCATCTTCTTCACTGGCTCCTCCAAGGTACAGTTGTGTTCCCATACTACCCTCTAGAACAAACAAACCACTTTTCATTTGAGGGGGAGAGGGGAAGAGCTTCCTGGTTTCCCTTGAAGCTTCAGCCTTCGGTTTGATGCTGCTCAGGGCTGCTGTTGAAAGTTGGTTTCATTCTTCTGGGGTTTCAGGAAAGCTGCCATTAGAAACTAACAATCCAGGCATGCTGGAGTCAGCCTAAGAACCAGACTTGTATTTCCCCTGGTGCTCCATTCTATTCTCCTCCTGACCCCCAGTGTGTCTGTAGATCCTCTGGTTTTGTATTGACCAAGAATCCATCCTGATATTTGTTACCCTCTATTGGAAGTGTTTCTTTTGGGGGTTGGGGCTTTCAGAAAGGCACTGGGCTGTTTTGGTAGTTTTTATCAACTTGAGTTGGCTGAATGCAGCTTCATAATGTAGCAGTGAGATGCTGTTTACATTCTTGTCTGGCTGGGTGGGTGTTGGAGGTTTTATTATTCCCAGAGTGGTTTTTCATATATGCTTTATTTTTGGAGCGTGGCGATGTATTCCTCTGGCCTTCATCCCTCTGCTCTGAGTGGCCAAACACAGAGTTCAGTTTTAGTTTTGAATGCTGCCATGTCAATGGAATAAGTAAGTAACCTTCCCCACTGCTGCTTCCTAATTTTGTCTCCTGGTGGCCTTGCAGAGCTCTCCAGTCCCAGCACAAGAGGGTGGCAGCAGCACAGCCCAGCAGCTCGGAGTCAGGGAGCACCAGGGAGTGCCACAGCTCCTCAATGTCTGCACTTCCAAGAGCACCAGCACCTGAGGTGAATGCAGATCAAATGTAGAGGCTGCTCCCACAGCCCCTTGCCTCACCCTCTCTGCTGTCTGCGGGCAGTCAGGACAGGAGGCCTTAAATACTGTCACTCTTCAGGTGTCCCCTTGAGACCTCTGCAGCAGCATCAGACATTTCTTGCCCTCTGCTTCCTTTCTTGATTTTTTCCTTTATAAACCCTTCCTGGACTTCGGGTGCTAAACCTGGCAGTGTTCCCACCTGTCCTTTGGTATCATTGTCTAGCCATTCTGGAGTTTTCACTCCAGGATGAGTCCATTTAGGAGCTGAGAGATGAAACTTGGAGTGAATATGCTGAATGATCCTCCTCTGCAGTAGGGATCACTGACTGTGGCCCCTGAGTCACTGGTTTCTCTTCATGGTTGTTTTGGACAATGGCTCTGTAAGGGAAAAGTCCCATCTTTCATTTTCTATTTGTTTCAGTTCTGTTGATATCCTTTTTCCTTCCTTTGACTTCCTCAGAAAGATGAACCTGTCTTTGATCATACAGCCCTGCAGTGCTGAAGCCTGGAGAGGGAGGAGGAGGAAGATACAGTGAGGCTGCAGCCCTGCATCTATGGCCTGTGTGCTGGGTGTTCAACATGGCAGAGGTGGTTGGGCAACAGGGCTGGGCTCCTTGGCTCTCAGGAAATATCCAGTGAGCTGTGCTGCATGCAGGAGAAAGATTCAGCCAGAGAAAGGATCTTTGCAAGGCTGATCAAGGGGGCCTTGGGATGAAAGGTCACCCCTCCCTGCTGTTTTGGGTGAAACAAGAGCTGTGGGGAGACTCGTGCCCTGCAGGGAACCTGACAGTGAAGAGGTCTAGAGCAGAAGAAACTCTGCTGTTCTTCCCTCCTCCTGCTTTGAAATCCACTGGAATTAAAGTCTTTGGCCTCAGTTATAGTGAACAGCCACACGCCAAATAGGATTTTTCCTGGCACATCCCTGGACATCCCTTAGGAAAGCCATTTCCTCCAGGCCAGGAGTTTGGCTCATTCAGTGTCTAAGGCACATGTCACCTTGTCCTGGTTTAGGGCAAGTTTGGGAGATAACCCCCAAAGGGGCTTCTCTACAAAAGCAGATTCAATTGCCCCTCCCCCCTCCAACCGGTTCGGGAGAAAATATCTCCTTGGAGAAAAGTGGAAAGAAACCTGTTTATTAAACAATAGAAACCAAACAATATTAACAATAAAACTTCTCACTGCTCCAAAGAAAGCAAACTCAGAACAGTCCCCTCCCCAGGTTGCAGCTCGGCTCACTCAGTCTCTGATCAGTCCCTGCGGTGCTGGAAATGCCGCGGCCCAGGCCCGGCCAGGGGGCCACAGGTGGAGCTGCCGGTGCTCTTCTGGGTGTTCAGTCCAGAGCAGGCTTGAACAGGTCCAAGAAAAAAGGAAAAAAATCACAATGCAGAGAACTTCTTTGCCTCAGCTAGCTAAAACTAACTAAAAGCAAGAAAAAGGGGAAAAAGGAGCTCTGTCCGGCTGTCTGTCCATCCGCAGACAACACAGTCCAGTAGCAGGAATGTGGAGCAGTGAGAGCAGCCTGAAAACAAACTGTGCGCTTCTTCCCTCCCCTCCTCACTGTCTGGAAGAGAGTCTTAAAGGTGTAAAACTTATTATTCAGTATAAACAGAACAAGACGATTGGGGATAAAAGCATCATATAGTCAACCCAGGACATTCCACCCCTTATCCCCATATCGTCACCTTACTACTAAAACTACTATATATATTCTAACTCTACAAACACATACATTATACATCTAATATACAGCTATACACAGACAATGGTGGCAACATTCAGCAAACAGTGATATTTATACATGGTTCTCACCCAACAATCAGATCTCCCTGAGGTACACATCGTGTTCTTCCATCTTTTTGCATTATCCACCATCTGCAACCTGGTCCCTGAGCAAAAACAACCCCACGAATGGGTTTGTCTGTACTCGAGGCAGGATTGATCCAAACTGTCTTCCCTAACAAACCCCTGACATGTACCACTGGGACTTTGTCTCCATCTACTCTATGCAAAGGCTCTGATTGGGCAGGGCCCACTCGGTTAGTAGAGCCTCGGGTATTAACTAACCAGGTGGCCTTTGCCAGATGCTGCTCCCAGTTTTTGAAAGATCCCCCACCTAAGGCTTTTAAGGTGGTTTTTAGCAGCCCATTGTACCTTTCTACTTTTCCCGCAGCTGGTGCATTGTAGGGGATATGGTACACCCACTCAATGCCATGTTCTCTGGCCCAGGTGCTGATAAGGCTGTTCTTGAAATTAGTCCCATTGTCTGACTCAATCCTCTCCGGGGTACCATGTCTCCACAGGACTTGCTTTTCAAGGCCCAGGATGGTGTTACGGGCAGTAGCATGAGGCACAGGATAGGTCTCCAACCACCCTGTGGTGGCTTCTACCATTGTGAGCACGTAGCACTTGCCTTGGCGTGTCTGGGGCAGTGTGATGTAGTCAATCTGCCAGGTCTCCCCATACTTGTACTTGGACCACCGCCCACCATACCATAGGGGCTTCACCCTCTTGGCCTGTTTGATGGCAGCACACGTCTCACAGTCGTGGATAACCTGAGAAATACTGTCCATGGTTAAATCCACCCCTCGGTCTCGTGCCCACTTATAGGTGGCATCTCTACCCTGATGACCTGAGGCATCATGGGCCCATCGAGCTAGGAATAACTCTCCCTTGTGCTCCCAATCTAGGTCTATCTTGGACACCCCTATCTTTGCAGCCTGGTCTACCTGCTCATTGTTTTGGTGCTCCTCATTGGCTCTACTCTTGGGCACATGGGCATCTACATGGCGGACCTTCACAGGTAGCCTCCCTACCCTGGTAGCGATGTCTTTCCACTCTTCAACAGCCCAAATTGGTTTTCCTCTACGCTGCCAATTAGCCTCTTTCCACCTCTCCAGCCATCCCCACAGAGCATTGGCTACCATCCATGAATCAGTATAGAGGTAGAGCTTTGGCCACCTCTCTCTTTCAGCAATGTCCAAGGCCAGTTGAACAGCTTTGAGTTCAGCAAGTTGGCTTGATCCACCTTCTCCTTCAGTGGCCTCTGCAACCTGTCGTGTGGGGCTCCATACAGCTGCTTTCCACTTCCGATTCATTCCTACCATGCGACAGGAACCATCAGTAAAAAGAGCATAGCGTATTTCTTCCGCTGGCAGTTGGTTATATGGAGGAGCTTCTTCAGCACGTGTCACTTCTTGTTCCTCTTCATCAGTGAGACTGAAGTTTTCACCTTCTGGCCAGTTTGTAATTATTTCCAGAATCCCAGGGCGATTCAGCTTTCCAATACGGGCGCGCTGTGTTATGAGAGCAATCCACTTACTCCATGTAGCACTGGTGGCATGGTGGGTAGAGGGAACCTTTGCTTTGAACATCCACCCCAGTACTGGTAGTCGGGGTGCCAGGAGGAGTTGTGCTTCGGTGCCTATTACCTCTGAGGCAGCTTGGACTCCTTCATAGGCTGCTAAAATTTCCTTCTCTGTTGGAGTACAGTTGGCTTCAGACCCTCTGTAGCTTCGACTCCAAAATCCCAGTGGTCGGCCTCGAGTCTCCCCAGGCACCTTCTGCCACAGGCTCCAGGACAAACCATGGTTCCCGGCTGCAGAATAGAGCACATTCTTCACATCTGGTCCTGTCCTGACTGGGCCAAGGGCTACCGCATGAGCGATCTCCTGCTTAATCTGGACGAAGGCTTGTTGCTGTTCAGGGCCCCAGTGGAAAGTGTTCTTCTTACGGGTGACTAGATAGAGAGGGCTCACGATCTGGCTGTACTCAGGAGTATGCATTCTCCAAAAACCTATGGCACCCAGGAAAGCTTGTGTTTCCTTCTTGTTGGATGGTGGAGACATTGCTGTTATCTTGTTGATGACATCAGTGGGAATCTGACGCCGTCCGTCTTGCCACTTCACTCCCAGAAACTGGATCTCTTGAGCAGGTCCCTTGACTTTGCTCTTCTTGATGGCAAAGCCGGCTTTCAGGAGAATCTGGATAATTTTCTCTCCTTTCTCAAACACTTCTGCTGCTGTCTTCCCCCATACAATGATGTCATCAATATATTGTAGATGTTCTGGAGCTTCACCCTTTTCTAGTGTACTCTGGATCAGTCCATGGCAGATGGTAGGACTGTGCTTCCACCCCTGGGGCAGCCGGTTCCAAGTGTACTGCACACCTCTCCAGGTGAAGGCAAACTGAGGCCTGCATTCTGCTGCCAGCGGAATGGAGAAAAATGCATTGGCAATATCAATAGTGGCATACCACTTCGCTGCCTTGGACTCAAGCTCGTACTGGAGCTCTAATATGTCTGGCACAGCAGCGCTCAGTGGTGGAGTCACTTCATTCAATGCACGGTAGTCCACCGTCAGTCTCCATTCTCCTTCAGATTTACGCACAGGCCAGATGGGGCTGTTGAAGGGTGAGTGGGTCTTGCTGACCACCCCTTGGCTCTCTAGCTCTCGGATCATCTTATGGATGGGAATCACAGCATCTCGAGTGGTTCTATACTGTCGACGATGCACTGTGGAAGTGGCAATTGGTACCTGTTGCTCTTCTCCCTTCAGAAGCCCTACTGTAGATGGATTCTCAGACAGTCCAGGCAAGGTATTCAATTGCTGGACGCCCTCTGTCACTACAGCTGCTATCCCAAATGCCCACCTCAGTCCTTTTGGGTCTTTGAAATACCCACTTCGCAGATAATCTATGCCCAGGATACATGGGGCCTCTGGGCCAGTCACAATAGGATGTTTCTTCCACTCATTCCCAGTCAAGCTCACATCAGCTTCCACCAAAGTGAAGTCTTGTGATCCCCCTGTCACACCAGCGATAGAAACGGATTCTGTCCCCACGTGTCTTGATGGAATTATGGTACACTGTGCACCAGTGTCGACCAAAGCTTTATACTCTTGTGGTTCCGATGTGCCAGGCCAACGAATCCACACCGTCCAGAAAACACGATTTTCCCTAGCCTCTACCTGGCTAGAGGCAGGGCCCCTCTAAGCCTGGTTATCCTTCTTTCCTTGGGCATATGTCTTAGAGGTTCCTTCGAGGGGATTAGACATGTCATCATCATCATCATACCTGGCAGTTCGGCTATGGGCAACTGGAGCTGCTTTCCTTGTGGTGGAACTTCCTCTCTGAGCCCTGTCTTCCTTCAATTCATGCACCCTTCGGGCCAGAGCAGCGGTGGATTTTCCATCCCATAGCCTCATGTTTTCTCCACAATCACGCAGGAAGAACCACAGCTCAGCTCGTGGGGTGTACCTTCTCTCTCCATCTGGGGAACGTCTGCGTTGGGTACCAGAACCTCTGATCTGTACTGACGAGATTTGGAGAAGGTCTTCTTTAATCTCCTCTCTGAGCTTCTTATGATTCTCCTCTATCTTATCCTCTAATCTCTGCAGACGTGTTTCCACTGCTGCGATTCTGGCATGTGTTGGGCCATGTACAGCATCTGCATAAGCTCGGAGCTTCCTTGCCATGTCAAGCACGGTCTCATCCGTGTCATCCCGCTTCATAATAGCTAGAGCAGATGCATATTCATGTGGCCCAAGTCGTACCAGTTTTCGCCACATCACAGATGTGCATGGTACAAAGTCTGGATTCCTAGTTGTTATGTCATCTGAGAATATAATCTCCGCCACTGCCATTTCCCTCAAGCGTTGAATCCCTTGTTCTATGGTTTTCCACTGTGTTTGCTGCATGTAGAGATCATCGGCACACAGGTATCTTTGTGCTACACTGTCCAAGACCCGTGCCCAGAGGCTGTGAGGGTTAGCCCCCCTCATCATGCCTTGGTCGATGACAGGATCATGTGACAGGGATCCCAAATGCCTCGCTTCTGTGCCGTCCAGAATTGTAGCCTCGCCTGCAGCATCCCAAAGACGGACTAACCAGCTAATTATGGATTCATCAGATCGTCGGGTGTAATCCTTCCTTAGGCCACGCAGGTCCTTCAGGGAGAAGGACTCAATATTGGCTTCTGATCTTGTGCCAGTTGCTTTGACTCCTGATTTTATGTCAGGAAATGTTGAGGGTCCTTCTCCTGCATCATCATCATCACCATCCACTGGTCGATCGGTCTTGTCTGTGCACTTCCCACTTCTAGTGCTAGTAGCAACAGCCATTGGTTGAGGCTTATTGTCTGGTTTAACTGCTGGCTTAGGCTCACTATGTGGTTTAGCTGCTGGCTTTGAGCCTGGGGTGTTGGCTGCAACCTGAGCGACTGGGATAGCTGATGATGTATCTCCCTGCCCCCCTTCCTCTGTCTGCTGCCCTACAGTATCTAGCAGTGTGCGATAAGCATATGCTAGGGCCCAGCTCACTGCAATGATCCTTTTCTCCTTAGGGTCATCATGGTATTTCTCTTTCAGATATTTCCCCACCTCAGCTGGGTTCTGAATTTGTTCATGGGGAAAGTCCCAGACTATAGGGTCAGAGAATTCTTTCAGGATTTGGCCCATATTTTCCCATTTTCCACCCCACTCAGGATTCTCCACACGTGGGTCTACTTCTGGGTCAGGGGTCTCATCAGCTCTTCTAGACATCTCGGCCCTCATTCTAGAGAAGCTGCAGACCATATAGAGGAAGCTTACGAGATTAAATACCAGAAAGATGGTCTCTTTAACATTCAGGGGAAACTGAACATTCTCCAAAAGTGACATAACAGATTCAAAGGAGAAGAAGGAAAGGAAAGGCTGGAAAGCCTCATTCCCTGCTCCTCCTCTAACTAGCTGGGTGTAATTACTAATAAATTCCCAAAACATACTGCTACGACTGGGATGCAGGGTAGGATGAAGAAACCATAAACCATACATATCGTAAACAGACGCCAGTATCTTTGTAAACGCCCTATAAATCATTATCACCAAGGCCAGCACAATAGCTAATCCAATCCGTGCCCCTTTACCGCAAAAACTACGTGATAGGGACAATAATCCTAGTGACCAGAAAGGTATTGAAACCTCAAAAAGGTCTAGAGACCAGAGCCACATAAAAGCCTCCCCAAGAGACATTACAAATTCAAATAACATGGCTACTGGGTACTTTAACCTACTGCACAGCAAGCACAACAAATCTGCAATCAATAAAGGGTTTTTTTCCACTTTCTCAAGCCACGCGTTGGGCGCCACTAACTGTATTTGTCCTGGTTTAGGGCAAGTTTGGGAAATAACCCCCAAAGGGGCTTCTCTACAAAAGCAGATTCAATTGCCCCTCCCCCCTCCAACTGGTTCGGGAGAAAATATCTCCTTGGAGAAAAGTGGAAAGAAACCTGTTTATTAAACAATAGAAACCAAACAATATTAACAATAAAACTTCTCACTGCTCCAAAGAAAGCAAACTCAGAACAGTCCCCTCCCCAGGTTGCAGCTCGGCTCACTCAGTCTCTGATCAGTCTCTCTGGTGCTGGAAACGCCGTGGCCCAGGCCCGGCCAGGGGGGCCACAGGTGGAGCTGCCGGTGCTCTTCTGGGTGTTCAGTCCAGAGCAGGCTTGAACAGGTCCAAGAAAAAAGGAAAAAAATCACAATGCAGAGAACTTCTTTGCCTCAGCTAGCTAAAACTAACTAAAAGCAAGAAAAAGGGGAAAAAGGAGCTCTGTCCGGCTGTCTGTCCATCCGCAGACAACACAGTCCAGGAGCAGGAATGTGGAGGAGTGAGAGCAGTCTGAAAATAAACTTCGCGCTTCTTCCCTCCCCTCCTCACTGTCTGGAAGAGAGTCTTAAAGGTGTAAAACTTATTATTCAGTATAAACAGAACAAGACGATTGGGGATAAAAGCATCATATAGTCAACCCAGGACACACCTGCAGCTGGGAATTCCTTCTTGATGGCTTCTTTTCCTGGCAGCATTGAAACCTTGAGGCTTCCAGGTGGAACAGACAAGCAGAATGCAGTGCAGAGTGACTTAATCCACAGGGGATAACCATGCAGGGACTCACCTTGCCTTCACAGAGACACTGAACAGCTCTTTCTCCTCTTGCCCAAAGCAGAACCTTCGCTTCCTACGTCACCCCAGTCTCTTGAAGGCATTTTTCCAAAGGAGCTGTGAGAAGCCTTGAAAATTGTGCATCAATGAGGCTCAGATGTACCTCTTGTGCTCCAGTGCCAGGTTTCACCTCTTCTCCCAGCACATGAACAAAGCTGTTTGTAAAGCCAACCTCCTTGTTCGTGTCTTTAGGAGCCCCTCAGCCCCAGCGGGGAGCCTGGTATTGCCTGCACTGACAGACTGGGATGTGTCAGAGGCTTCATGGCAGGGCCAAGAATTAGGGAGTGTCAGTGTGCAGAAAGGAACAGGAATGTGACATCTTCCGTGGAGTGCGTTGAAAAAGGAGAGTCAAAACAATCCCAACCAAACAATAAAAAGGGCAAGTCAAGCTGTGTTCCTCTGCAGTTTACAAAGTCTGGAGGCGAGAAGCAGAATTTGAGGACAACCTAAAGTCACTGCTATTCTCAGGAAATAAGATTTCTCCATTGAAGTTGGCTGAAAACAGACGAGTAGTCTGCTCTATCTTACATGAGCTCCATGTGTGGGTGCTTTTTTTGTGCCAGAAATGCTCACCAGAATCAAAGCAACCTTGCAGATCTGGTCCATGAGCTGGGCTTAGTGTGAAGTTTGTGGTCTCTGCTTTAATCCTTCAGAAAAGCTCCTGTGCCTGTAAGCCTGAACCCTTTTCTGTGTTCAAGTGCTGTGTGTAAGAAGTAGTGGGATGCCTTTGCAGGCGGCCAAGTGATGATGGTCAAGTGCTTTGCCAAGCAAAAGCTCAATCTTGGCAGGAGGAGCCAGCGTGGAACCAGCCCGAGTTACCTGAACAGGAAGAGTGCTCTGAACTGGAAGCCAAGCACCAACTGCACCTTACAAGGGCTGCATTTCAATCAAGGTCGTTTGGTTTTTGGGGTGTTTGGTTGGGGTTTTGGTTTTTTTGTTTTTTACTTCAGAAAAATGTGTCTCGTATTATTTGGGTGAATGACAAATATTAGTCCTTCTCTAGAACTGAACTGGGAATTTCTCTGGAGTTGAAAATTATATTTTCTAACTGTTTTTCTTAACTAATGAAACTTTTTGCTCAACTCTTTCAAACGCAGAGGCAGCCTAAGCCTTTAAGGCAGAGCTTAGCTGCTACACTAGCAACTACAGGAAGTGATATTCAATAAAGGGAGAACACGACAGAAACATACATTCATAATAAGATGAATAAAAAGTCAGCAACGGAAAGGGTGATTCCTGACTGCCAGGGAAGCCAGACAAATGATCTTGCAGGAGGTGACTGGTGGTTTCAGCTCTTGCTGTGCCTGGTCTCTTTTCCTCAGTGCCCTTCAGACAAAACTGTTATTCCTTACTAGCATTTCATGATGGATGAACTTGCATGGCATTTTTAGAGCTGCTGGTCAGGAAATGTTGACTGAGTGCATGCTTGGTTGCTATCAAGGAGGAAAATACCCAAACAAACTGACAGTGCTTCCCTCTTTCTTGTTCCAGCCCATGGTGCACAGTGCTGTGCAGTCCATTGAAGGAATATTGAAGGTGGGTACTCTTCAGTAGCAGATCTCCATGGGAAAGCCTGTACAGATCCATGGGGACGTGGACCCCTCTGACTCTGGGAAGGGTGAAACTCCCTCTGTGTCCCTGAGGAAAACTCTTGAGAGCTGCTTCTCTGCCTCTCTTTGCAGGAAATGTGCAGCCCCCTGCCCCATCTCCTGCCATCCCTTCAGTCACCTGAGAGAACAGAGACTTCCAAATTTCCCGTGCAGGCAAAGGTAACCCAGCCCAGTTTTTACGGGGCTTCCAATAGATTACAAGAGATCTTTCTGCTGAGCAGAAGTCCAGTTTTGGCAGAAGGAGCCTGCCTGGAGACCTGCCTGAGTTCCCTGACCATAAACCGTGTTGAGAGTTAGAAACCAAGCAGAAGCTGTACCTTGTGTGGGGCTGCATTATACCCAGGTGGTTTTGGTTTGTTTTTTTGTTAACTTCAGTAAAAGAAAGACTCTGATTTTATATGTCTAAATGACAAATATTCTTGTCTCTTGTGAACTGTCTTAGAAGAATTGGCAATTATTTTTTCTAACTGCTTTCTTGTTTTTTTTTTAAACTACTGAGGCTTTATGCACAAGTCTTACATGCAGCCTGTGCCTTTGCAGGCAAGGATCAACTTCTTCAACAGCAGCTTAGGGAAAGTGCAATTACATAAATAGAGCAGATTACAAAAACATACTTTATTTTAAAATTACAGATAATAAGGATATGGTGGTAATAATGATGATGATAATGATAATAATAATAACTAAAACAATTATAATAATTTCAAAAATTAGTAATAGTGATAAAGAGCAGTAGGAGGAGGAGCAGTAGTTTAGACATGGAAGCAGTGCCCCCTGATTGCCAGATTGCAAAGGGAAGACAGACATCTCAGAGCAGGAAGAGTAAGAGGAGTTGACATTGCTGGGTTCAGCTCTGTCCATGCCTGGTCTCTGTTGTTAACTCTCCTTTAGATCAGCCTTTTTCATTCTTACTCTTACTCATCTGCAATACATTCATGGAGCTGTTAGTAAGCAAAGGTTTGCTGAGTTCCTGCCAATTAGTAACTAACCCAAACAAACTCCTGCTGTTTCCCTCGTTCTTGTTTCAGGCAAAGAAGCCCTCTGATGTGCCATCAGTTGAAGAAATTTTCAGGGTAAGTGCTCTTAAATAGAAGATCTCTGTGCTTGCTAATGTTTCACATACATTAACAAACTGGGTGGGGGCAAAATCCATTTTGAGAGCTGCTTCTCTCCCTCTCTTTCCAGGAAATGAGCAGCTCACTGCCAGCTCTCCTGTCCCATCTCCAGACGCCTCCAAGAGCAGAGACTTCCAAACTTCCATTGGCAACAAAGGTGACCCAGCCCATTTATGCCAGGCCTTCTGAGAAATGACAAGAGATCTTTCTGCTGAGCAGAAATTCAGCTCAGCTCTTTGGCAGCCCTTAGAGTGTTTTCAAAAGATTTCTTCAAAAATGCGCATGCCCATAAGGTGCCATTAACACAGTTTTGATGTCAGTAGATGTGCTGTTTAACTCCATGCTAAGCTCCTTTGTCCTTTTATTCTAGGAATCCCAACCTGATGGATCTGCAGCACAGAAGCAGAGTAAGTTGACATGCAAAGTAAACACAGTTGTTTGTGTGCTGTCAGGTAATTTTGTGTGTTCTCTGTAGCAGAGACCATCAAGTGTTCCTACTGATGAAGCAGGGTGATTTCCTCTGCTTTGCTGAACAGGGATGGATTTAGGAATGGCTTAGGAAGCTCTGACCATTCATTACCTTGAGCTCAAGGCAGCAGTTCAGCAGAGGACAAGCAGTATTGAGTTAGGAAACTCCCATCTGGAGTGATGAACAGTCTTGGTGGCAAAGCCCTCCCTAGAAGAAAGTGACTCTCTAATCTGGTGCTGAGAGACCACAGGGTAATATACGCTCTGAGGGAGGCATATAAATGCAACCTTTTCATTTCTGCTTTCCAGAGCAGGCTGGCACAGCTTCAGAAACATTGCCCAGTTCTCAGCCAAGAGCATTGTAAGTAACCAGGCTCTGTTCTCATCTCTGCTGGGCAGTTGCTTACAAGAACCTGGAATGCACATCAGTTTGGGTTATTAGTAAATTTTTCTCAGCAAACTTGATTGCAGGGAATTTTCACCAAGAGAAAAAGTGTTGTTTTATGATGGACTCACTAAATTGTTAAGGTTTGAAAAGCACTTGAAGGTCATCAAGTCCTGTTGTTAATCCAGCAATGCCAAGTGCACTAAACCATGTCACGACTACACTGGCTGTGATAAAAAGCAAAACATAACAAAAGAGAAGAAAAAACCTCTTAAGTCTTTGTGTACCAGACTGAAGTTTTTGTCTTCCTTTAAGCTCTGTGGTGCTTAACATCTTGTCCCACTTGGTACTCGTCAACCTACTGATAATGCTGAGGCTGACATAAATGCCAAGGGATACCAGCTGAATTGGATCATTCCTGGCTATGGTTTTGGTGCCTGGCAGGACAAGTAATGCTACAGCTACCTAAACTGTGTAAATCTACTGATGACATTTTCAAGTTCCTTTGTTGTAAAACTTTCTTCAATTGCCCAAGTAGAGGTTTTCAAAAATGTGTTGTTGTTCTTTTATTTCAAAAGAAACACAAAGAAATATAGTATTTCACATGAACATTTTAGGAACCTCACTTTATATGCTTATAATATAGCTAGCTACAGAGTGGGATGAAGACAAAATTTCTGTAAGCTATGGAAATTGTGTATGTTTGTCTGAATGGGTGTGAGTTTGAGATTTGATAATTTGCAAGCATTTTTTCATTCTGGTACTTTGTATTTTGAATAAGGCAATGTATTCCTCTGGCCTTCTCCCCTCTGCTCTCAGTGCCCAAACACAGGGTTCAGTTTTAGTTTTGAATGCTTCCATGTCAGTGGAATAGAAATAGAGTAGAATGGAATAGTGGCATGGAATGCTTCCCCCCTGCTGCTTCCTAATTTTGTCTCCTGGTGGCCTTGCAGAGCTCTCCAGTCCCAGCACAAGAGGGTGGCAGCAGCACAGCCCAGCAGCTCGGAGTCAGGGAGCACCAGGGAGTGCCACAGCTCCTCAGTCTGTGACAGAGAGGTCAGCTGCAGTGACAGTGAGGAGGACAACCTTCCAAGGGTGCTGGACCTGCCAATGTGTGAGGTGAATTCAGGGACCATGGAGAGGCTGCTTCCACAGCCCCTTGCCCACTGCAGTGTCATGTCTTAGGAAGGAAGCACATGTTGTACTCTGTTACCAAATTCTGCCATATTTGCCCTGGAAATACTGATGTGTAAGACCCCTCTCACTGCAATGAAGGCTTAGGTATTTGCCACTGACTGGTTTCTGGTTTTGTATTCCTCACATATCCATCCATGGTGCTCAAGAAGCAAATTTGTTGCTGGTTAGTTTAGAGTCATTTCTTCACAGGCCAAAGGCCAGACTTGATGACCTCTGGGCAAGAGTTCCCGGGCTCTGTTGAGCTGTGCTAGGACAGAAAGAGTCACAAAAGGCACCAGTCTTGAATCTGTCTTTTCTCTTTTGTTGGCAGCCTGAGCCATCAACTGCTAAAAAGTGGTGCCTTGACAACGTGGTGACCCAGAGAAAGCAAGGATTGATGCCAAGAGAGGGTCCCAGGGAAATTGCTCGTGGGAATGGACGTGAGGAGGGTGCAAAGCAGGAGCAGGGCATCAGCAGCACTTCCTGCCAGCACCACTCCAAGGCAAGGGAGCCTCCTCCCAAGAGCTGTGGCCAAGTGGCCGAGGACACTCACAAGACCTCTGGCCAAACCACCAAGCATTTTCACAAGACCTGTGGCCAAGTGACTCAGGCTCAGCAGGAATCTCACGTTACGAGCACACACAGCTCTCTGAAGCCTCTTGTGCATACCAAGGAGGCCTTGCCCAGGAAGACTGTGGGTGTCAAAAGGCCCAGCAAGCCCCTGGTGCATGAGAAATGGAAAAAAGTCCTGAAGCTGGAGAGTGAGCCTGGTCCTTTGGAGGTCAGAGACCAGTCTTGCAAGCACCAGCCCCAAATGAAGAAAACAGAGGAGCCAAAATCCACCACTAAAAAAGCCCTGCAGCCGGCACTTCATAAGCCCTTTGAAGAGAGAAAGGACAAGGGCTCCCAGCAGGCCAAAGCCAAAGGCTTTTTGGATGCCAGGCTCCTGAGACATGCTCAGGAATGTGATGCCCTCATCCCCAGTAGCCACAGGCCTGGGGAATGGCACAGGGAGAAAGTGCCCTTGCCTCCTGGGGAGAAGAAGTTGTTCTTGCCTTTGAGGAAGGCAGACTTGAAGAGGAAAGCCATGCGGAGTCCTGAGGAGTCCCCTGGAAAGAAGAAGGTGAGAGGGGCCAGGGCAAGTGGGTTTGGACAATGAGCAAGATGGTGCTTGAAAAACCCACATGGAGTTTCCCCTTCATAGGTTGTCAGTGGAGCCATGATGCTTCTCTTCTCAAAGGAGTTCCAGTGTGTTATTTTTAATGTTTTCAGCCAGAATCTATCAAAGTGAGCTGTGTTGGTCTGTACTTTAGGTAAACTTTTATGACCTGAGTCAATTTTTTCCCTTTTCTTATTCTTTCTACTAGAAGGAAGACAAAGGGGACACTCCCAGGAAGAAAAAGGAATGAGACAAAACATTCCCAACCAAATAATTTTGGCTTTCAGCCAACAAAGGCTCCAATCAACTGAAGTGAGTATGCAGTGATGGGATGTAAGAAAGATATGCAAATCTAAGTCTCTCTTCAGAAGGGTAGCATGAAGAACTGGATCTCCTGTCCAGACACTCCAGAGTTTGCTTCTAACACGGTGTGCCTTCTGCAACTTCAGCTGCTGCAGACTGGCCTTTGCATGCTGGAAGCTGCTGTTGGTTGGGGCTTTATGTAGAAACCATAAATTGGATGGGATTGTTGTTGCCATGTTGGAGCATGTCTTAAGTTGTTTATTTTTTAGCATTAGTCTTATTCCATGGTTATGACAACGAGAAGTTTACATTTTTGGTAGCAGACATGGAACTCAGTGTTACAATTTACTATGAAAGTTTTTTTGACTAATCACACAGAGCAAATCATCTAGACAGTAGTTCTATCTAACTACTATATGTACATGTATTTTTTGTTAAAAATATCTTTGCTTCTTTTGTGTATAATACTTGTTTGTAAACTTTAAAAGACAATGCGCAGAGCTCTATAATTAAGCTTAGAACTTCTTAATATCTTGCTAGATATACTTTTCTGTGGCTTAGGGACAAGTGTTAATATACAGAGCATTGTTTGATTTGTCTTAGTTTTCTACATCTTCTGTAATTTTTCTGCTGATAAATCTTAGGGCCATTGCTTAGCTCTCATCGTAGTTTTGTTGTCTCTGAGGTTTGCTTTTTGTAGCTTCCCTAAAACTCTGTGATTTTAAGAATTCCCACAGCAGCACCCAGTGCAGAAAGCAGCTCTGAAGGTGTAGGTGGGTCAGGGAAGGGAGCCTTTCCCTTCTGACATTCTCTGAAAGCACAGAGGTGTCGGGGCTGTTGATTGGCTGGGAGAAGGGCTGTTCCAGTGGCATCAGGAATGGAAGAGCTTTGATTCTGGAATTGCTTCCTCCCTTTTCCTCAGGGAAAATGAGCAGCTGTCTTAGTCATGTGCTGGCTTTTGGAGTGGCAAGGGTGGGAGGTAGTTTTGGGCAGAGAGGGCTCTGGAGCAGGTCGGGGATGGTGCTGTGCTCTGTGTCAAATGGTCCTTGGTGCAGCATCAGCTGAGCCAAGGCAGAGCAGCTGGGGAGCACGTCTGCAGTGAGGAGGGACCAAAGCACAGGAAAAGTGGCTGCTGAAAGAGGTGAGAGGACTGTGCCATGCACAGCAGAGTCAGGCAAGAAGTGCAGCCTTACACCTGAGCCTTCTCACTGCGTTTAACTTCATTTCCTGCTCATTTGATGTTGCATTCTATGAGCTGGGAATTTCTGCTTGGTGTGTTCTTGGAAACTTTGAAATGCTGACTGCAAATGGTGCAAATGAGCAGTGGTGAAACAAAGTTGAGAGCTACTTGGTGCTTCTTCTTGTTGCCGGAATTTCGTAGATCTCCTGATTTCAGATGATCAGAGATGTGCTAGGCCACTCTGTTACTGAATGTGAAAGTCTCTGCCAATTCAAGCTGCCTCTTATTTGAAGCCTCTTGTCTCTGAAATTGTTGCATTGCTGAAACAACACCATGAATGGCAGGATGTAGCCAAGCTTTTAAGAAATGCCTACATTCCATGTACATCAGAGTCATGAATTTGCTTCTCTTGTCCAGAGCCTCAGAAGACTCATTCCAAACTGAGAGGGCAAATGTGTTGCTGCCACCACTGCCAGACATGACTGCTGCACAACGTGAACCAAAGTTCACCATGACTATGCAAAAGAGACCCAGAGCTGCGACTGACAACCTGGAGCTGCCTGCCGTGGATAACCCTGCCAGGAAGCAGGATGGATTCTTAGCCAAGCACAGGAAAGTGGAGGAAGACCCCGAGGAGCAATCCCAGGCCATCACCATTGGTATCCAGGAGGGCTGGTGGGAGTATTCCTGCAACCCAGGCGTGCTGTGTGATGCACTGCAGGAACATCCTCTCAGATAAGTGACCATTTCTGACTGTAGGTAACTGTAACTAAAAGGAGTGTGTGTATAAAAAGGAGTGTGTTTATAAAAAGAAAAGAACTGCAATCTGGGCCTTAGGTTGTATATCATTTGGAGGAAATTGCTGCATTTATGGGTTAAAAAATTAGAATTTACTTGCTTTTTATAAAAATTTGGCAGTTTAATGATGGCTCGGGACTTGGGGTCTACAATGTTTGGGGGTGAGGGAGCATGTGTCTCTGTTCTGTCTTAGGCCAGACTGTGCACAGTGCATTAGCTGCCTTCTAACTGCTTGCTTTTTCCTGATAATTTTCCTGCTTCCAGCCCTCACTGCACTCCCAGCTATTGAGCCAAGGAGACTTGCTGCTGAATTTCTCTGTGCTTGGGTAAAGTTGAATGGTGCAAAGCATTGTGAGCTGCCAGGTGAGAAGCCAAGGTGGCATTTCAATTATAGGAGGGATTGCTGGGAAAGAAGGCAAGAGGGGGAGAGCCCAGTGCATAGACTATGCATGGGAG
This sequence comes from Passer domesticus, assembly GCF_036417665.1. Classification (NCBI taxonomy): domain Eukaryota; kingdom Metazoa; phylum Chordata; class Aves; order Passeriformes; family Passeridae; genus Passer; species Passer domesticus. The sequence continues at coordinate 1,028,658 of NC_087503.1, read as the reverse complement.
AAATGGACATTTTCTCTGGGAATTTAGGAAAGCCTGGCTTTGCAATTGCTTTAGGCATCTCTCTCTGAGCAGCTTTCTCTCGGTGGTTTTTCAGGGATCTGCAGGGCATGAGAAGAATCCTTTTCCAGTGACTTCTGTGCCACATGAAGCCAAGACAAGAACACCTGAAGTTAGGACAGTAAGTGTTTGTTTTGCAGCCCTGCCTGTGGTTTCTGAAGACAGCAGCCAGGGCTGGCCCTGCAGCCACCCCGGCCTCTGCTTCCTCATGAGCACTTCTTTTGGGAGCAAAGAGAGAGGGAGGGATGGGGCAGAGCTGCCCTCTCAGGGAAGCACTTGCTGAGTAGCTTTGCTACAGCTGAACAGCACTTGAATTTTGACTCCTTTCTGGGCCTTGGATCAGTATTGGCCAGAAGGAATTCCTAGAGCTGCTGATCCGTTTTTGATTGTATATGTTAATCGTTACAAATGTTGTGTTGTCCTGTGGTACAAGCAGTGGGGAATACTGAAAAGCTGTAACCTGCCATCCCGTGGGGCCTTGGCAGTGTCATTTTCCATAAAACACCAGGGTTTGTGGGCCCCTCTGGGCAAAGGGATGCATTGCCATGATCTGCTGGCAAACTTGCAAAAGAAAATAAACACGATGGGGCTAGCTGAGTGGCTGGCAGGCTGTAAAAATCCTCTGCAGAAAGAGGCAGCTGCTGAAAGTCAAAAAGTCTTGCAGGTCCTCTTGCAGTAAAGTCACTCCAGTCATTGATTGTGTTCTGCCAGGTGTGCCTGTTGGATGAATGCAAGCAAATGTTTTCTCTCTTGCTCCTTTTGTTCCAGAGTTTGCTGCTGAACAAAGCCAAGTGAGGGGACCAAGAGCCGGCCTGACCTCACATAGAGAATGATTCAGAACGTTCAGTGACCAAGTGCCTTAACTGGGTCTCCAGGATGTAAATAGTTCCAAGTTCTCTAGTCTATCGAAACCTTACAAACACTTTTGTTTTATTTATTGTTCAATGCAAAACACCAACTTTTTTTGTTTGTTTGTTTGTTTGTTTGTTTGGTTTGGTTTGTTTTAAATACAGTTGTATGTTCTTTTGGTTACTTTTGGAAATCCTTGTGGTTTTTGAGGGTAATGCTTTTCTATCTTGCAAAAGAAGGGATGGGCTGTGGTATCAGCCATTAAGATAAAACTGTGGAGAGAAGGATGGTGTAATATTCACTATAAAATAACTGGCGGTTAATGAAATAAAATAAAAAACCCCACAGCGTTATGTGTACTAAAACCAGTGGCCAAAAAGGCAGTGAACAGACTAAATGATAGAGATTCAAACAGGAAGGCAGCTGTCCCCAGAAATGTACATTCCAGGGGATTTCTCTTCTCTGACAGGAGGCATTTTGGTAAGCATCACCAGCAACCACAAACTAAGTGATAGAAATTCAAATAGCAGGGAGACACTGTCTCCAGAGACATATATTCCAGTGTATATTCCAAGAGATTTTTCCTTTGACCAGATTCCAGCAGGAGGCATATTGATAAGCATCATCAGAAGTTTTCCCCAGAAAGCCTTTTACCTCACAGCATTCCAGGAATTATCCACCAGTTCCAGAAACCGTGATAATATGCTAAAGAAGAAACCCTTCCAGGGCACAAAGAACTGCATAAAAGGGACTCTCTGAGAAATGCTCTTTGGAAACCCATGGGGACTTTGGTGCAAAAGGGCCAAATCCTAAATCTCCCCAACTCTGATCACCCGGCTCAGAGTCAATTTTAGCTTCTGGTTTATTCCAAATGTATAATTTGATAACTTCATAAATTTAATTAATAATTGAGTTGGAGTAGTCATTTATAATAGTAGTGTCATGGTTTGACCCTGGCACAGTGCCAGGGCCCCCATGAAAGGGTCTATTCCAAAATGGTTGCTGTGAGATGTGACCTGGGAACAGAACAAAGCAGGCTCCCATTGGGGGATGGAGGGAAAAACCGCAACACTTTATTCATTACAATATCTAAAAAGGAACATACACACAAAGCTAAGAAATGAAAACCCTCCAAATACATTCCTCCTCCCCCCTCCCTTTTCTCCACAGATTCACTACCCCTCAAACAATTCACCCTCAAATCCATCAGGGAAAGAGGAGTCCCCCCTTGCCTCATAGGCGTCTCCCGGAAGCACAATTAAAACCTCCTGTGCTTCCGTGTCACCCATGGCCCCACCCAGAGAACATCAGCCCTCGTGACTTCTCCCCCCGCCATGTCCAGTGCTCTCACCACTGGACACGGGCCAGGACTGCTTTTAGGGCTCCCCGTTTAAAGATGCTCCACCCAGTTCCAGAAACAGCAGTCTCTCAACTTTGGGACACCAGTCCCCCCCCAAATCACCCCCTGGGGCCGAGGGGCCTCGTGAACAGAGATCTCAAACCCTCTCTGAGGACAGAGGGCATCCCACACCCTCCTCAGCCATTTCTGGTCACGCCGCTGCTTCACTCTTGACTCCCAGGTGTTGCCTCCCCCTAAATACAGTCTCTGGGTCACAGGGAAAAAATCCACGGGTCTGTCCATGGCCATACAAGAAAGAGTCCAGCCCAAGGCCACTCCATCATCTCTTCCCACCTAGGATTCTTCTCTCCTCTTCCAGCTTCCTCACGCTTACCCATTTCCTCTGGCTTCATCTCTCTCTCTCCTCATTCTGATTCAGGAGGATTCAGTATTTGTAAGGTTCCCATTAGTCTACAAAGGGGTTAAAATTCTCACTTCTGCCTGCCCAAGGACTCCCACAGCTGCCGCATCCCCGGCTTCTGGCCGGCTGAGCTGCCAGCACAGTCTGTGTCTCTCTCTCCGGGGGGGCTGCCCAGACATCTCAAGTCTCTGCCACCCCTGCACGGTCCAACAACCTCCACCTCTGCACCTTTTGGGGCTCCCGGCCTCCTCCCTGTCATGGCCTCCCCCTGCCCCACCCAGACGCAGCTGGGCAGGGGAGAGGTCAGACTCTACTCACCAACCCGGATTCCCAAAGAGGAAGTTCTCTGGGAATCTCCTGCTTTTAACCCCTGTGTGTTCTCAGAGGCGTATCCAGATCCTCAGTGGCCACGCCACAGGCCAATTTTCAATTTGGCCACTGACTGGCCCAACCTAAACCTTTCCAGAAACACATTTCCGGGCCAAACCACGACAATGTGGCCAAACCACGACTGCCAGCACCAGAGAGACTCAGAGCATCACAAATAATGACACCAGCACAGATTCAGCTGAGTACTAAGAAGACTCTGAGGCTGTAATGAATCCCAGTGATCACAGGGCAAAGGCTGATTTGGCAGTGACTCAGGATGTGGCCATCACCACTGCCAACACCGGAGAGACTCAGGGAATCCCAAATAGTGACACGATTCCCACTCCCACTGTGATTTGTACTCCCACTAAGGATTTCTTCCAGGAGAGTGCTGTTCCATCTCTACAACAGGTAAGCAGCCTGGGGCTCAGCCAAGCACTACGCTTGGAGCATGCCATGGAACACCCCTGACTTCCCTGTCCTTTCTTCTGCAGATATTCCCAAAGTTTCTGCACATTCAATGCAGAAAGACCAGCACCGCAGCAGCTGAGGGCCCAGCTGAGCCTGACTCGGGGCTGACCCAGCTCCAGGCAGAGCCTGATGTCAGCCTGCATTTGGCTGAGCACTAAGACGACTCTGAGACCTCAGTGACTGAAATCTGGGTGAAGGCTCTTCTCATGTCAAGGATCGAGGACATGACAATCACAAACACTGACCACAGAGAGACTCAGAGCATCGAAAATTCTGACACCAGCACAGATTTGTCTGAGTACTCAGAAGACTCTGAGACTGCAATGAATCCCAGGGATCACGGGGCAAAGGCTGACGATGCAGTGAATGAGGATGTGGCCATCACCACTGCCAACACCGGTGAGACTCAGGGAATCCCAAATAGTGACACGATTCCCACTCCCACTGTGATTTGTACTCCTACTAAGGATTTTTTCCAGGAGAGTGCTGTTCCATCTCTACAACAGGTAAGCAGCCTGGGGCTCAGCCAAGCACTACGCTTGGAGCATGCCATGGAACACCCCTGACTTCCCTGTCCTTTCTTCTGCAGATATTCCCAAAGTTTCTGCGCAGTCAACATAGAAAGCCCAGCAACACAGCAGCTGAGGACCCAGCTGAGCCTGACTCGGGGCTGAGCCAGCTCCAGGCAGAGCCTGATGTCAGCCTGGATTTGGCTGAGCTCTCAGAAGACTCTGAAACGTCAGTGACTGAAATCTGGGTGAAGGCTCTTCTCACGTCAATGACTGAGGATGTGACCATCACAAACACTGACCATGGAGAGACTCAGAGCATCACAAATTCTGACACCAGCACAGATTTGTCTGAGTACTAAGAAGACTCTGAGGCTGCAATGAATCCCAGAGATCACAGGGCAAAGGCTGACTTGGCAGTGACTGAGGATGTGGCCATCACCACTGCCAGCACCGGAGAGATTCAGGGAATCCCAAATAGTGACACGATTCCCACTCCCACTGTGATTTAGGCTCCCACTAAGGATTTTTTCCAGGAGAGTGCTGTTCCGTCGCAGCAACAGGTAAGCAGCCTGGGGCTCAGCCAAGCACTACGCTTGGAGCATGCCATGGAACACCCCTGACTTCCCTGTCCTTTGCTCTGCAGATTTTCCCAAAGTTTCTGCGCATTCAGTGCAGAAAGACCAGCACCGCAGCAGCTGAGAGCCCAGCTGAGCCTGACTCGGGGCTGACCCAGCTCCAGGCAGAGCCTGATGTCAGCAAGGATTTGGCTGAGCTCTCAGAAGACTCTGAGACCTCAGTGACTGAAATCTGGGTGTAGGCTCTTCTCACGTCAATGACTGAGGATGTGACCATCACAAACACCGACCATGGAGAGACTCAGGGCACTGCAAATACTGACACCAGCACAGATTTGGCTGAGTGCACTGAAGACTCTGAGGCTGTGATGAACCCCAGGGATCATGGGGCAAAGGCTGACGAGGCAGTGACTGAGGATGTGGCCATCACCACTGCCAACACCAAAGAGACTCAGGAAATCCCAAATACTGGCACCATGCCCACTCCCCCTGTGATTTGTACTCCCACTAAGGATTTCTTCCAGGAGAGTGCTGTTTGCACACAGGATCAGGTAAGCAGCCTTGGTCTCAGCCAAGCACTACGCTTGGAGCATGCCATGGAACACCCCTGACTTCCCTGTCCTTTCTTCTGCAGATATTCCCAAAGTTTCTGCCCAGTCGACGCAGGAAGTCCAGCACCACAGCAGCTGCGGGCCCAGCTGAGCCTGACTCGGGGCTGACCCAGCTCCTGGTCTTGTTTCCTTTTTCCTCTTGGCAGAGAAATTCGCCAGTCATCCATACACTCTTGTTGTGGCATTGCATTCTACCTGCTCAGCCTGCTCAGCAAAGAGATGCTGTACTGGGATTTTCCTGCTCTGGCGTTCATTGTGGAGGTGAGCCTGAAGGCCAGCGCTGCCTCGCTGAGCTGCCTCCCAGCTCTCTGCCCTCTCGTAGCCGCAGCTGCCTGGGACGGTGCCCGTGCCCTGTGCTGCTGCCTGGGCCCAGCCCTGTGCTGTTCTGGGCTGCTGCTGGCCGGGTGCCCTGTCACTGCCCTGTGCCTTTCAGGTCCTCGAGTGCCTGGACTTGAGGGAATGCAGCGACAGTGTTCTGGAGATCATGACAAAGAACCTGCAGAGCGAGGACGGGGAGAGGCGTCACTTGGCACTCCGAGGCCTCGTGGTGCTGGGCAAGAATCCCTTGATGGTGAGAAGGGGGCAGTGGCTGAAGCCCTGCCGGCAGCGTGGGGCTGGAAAACGCTGTCACTTGGGCGTGGCTGAGCTTTGGCCCCAGGGCAGCTGCTCCCAGCTCTCCTGCCTCCCGCTTCAGCTGCCCGAGTGCTTCGGGATGGCCTTTGGCCTCTAGGCCCTGCTGCAGCCGGGTGGCCTTTCACAAACTTGTGTTCCACACAGGCTGACAAAATGTGGAGCCTGACTGAAAGTCTTGTGGAGCTCCTGGAAGAAAATGATAGTGATGTGATCAGGATGACCGTTCTTCTACTCAGATATTTATTCCTGGATAATGGTACCCCAATACCCAGCTCCCTCGCCCTGCAGCTGGCTGAGGCACTCCTGCCACTCTTTGACCGTGTAAGGCTCTGTGCCCACAGCCACGGGCACTGGCTGCTGCCCGGGCACTTGGTGCCCTGTGGAGATGCAGGCCTGTGCCCTGCTGGGCCCGAAGCAGCTGATGCTGAGCTCTTTTGTTCTTGCTTTCCTACAGGATGATAGCCAGGTGCAGCTGAGCTCCATGATGGTCTTTCAAGAGATCCTGGAGTTATTAACGGAAGATGGAAAAAAGGCCCTGAAGTCACCCGTGCACCACAGCCTGCTGCCACTCTACTTCCACTGCCATGATGAGAATCAGATTGTTGCTGAGGTGAGGACTTGTGGCCGGCTGCTGTCTCCCTGGGAGGGGGCTGGGCTGCCTCCTGTCCTGGCGCCTTGCAGGCTGCAGCCTCCCCCAGGCTGTGGCACTGGGATGCTCCTGTGCCCTGGGCTGTGGGGCCATCTCCACGTTTCTGCTGCTCTCCAGTGTTCTCGGGAAACGCTGCTTTGTGCAGCCAAGTTCCTGAAGAGGAGGGACATCAAAAAGCTGGTGAAGGAGGAAAAACTGTGGAAGTTCAGCAAGTGCCTGGTAAGGATGACCGAGAATCCCCAGCCTCAGCCTGGAGAAGGCCCCTGAGCGCGGTGCTCAATGTGCGGGGCTGGCAGCTGTGCCCCTGCCCGCTGCTGCACCCAGAGGCTGAGCGGGCTCTTCTCCAGGCTGCTGTGGGCCCGAGCCGGGTGCCCATGGAGCCCCGGCGCGGCGGGGCTGCGGGGCGGCCCCGCGGCTCCCCGGGCAGCAGCCGGCCCTCTGCCCCCTGCGGAGCCCGGCGCCAGCGGCTGCTGGCCGCGCCTCAGGGCTGTGCGGGCAGGGGAGGCCGGGGCTGGGCGCAGGGAGCGCCCGCCACAGGGGCTGAGCCCGCGCCGAGCCTTCCCTGCTGCCGCTCTCTGCAGCTGGCAGAGGACACGAGCCGAGCGGCCGAGCAGCTGCGCCGGGCCCTGCGCTGCCTGGAGAGCCCCCAGGAGCCCCTGCGAGAGGCGGCCATCAGGTTCATGGGTGAGCCCCGAGGCCGGGCTCCCTCCCCGGCCCGCCGCAGCTCGGCCCCAGCCCCGCCCGCTGCCCCGGCAGCGCCATCCGGGCCCGGCGCCGTGGAGCCCCGCCTGGCCCGGGCGCTGCTGCCGCCCTCTGGCAGCCGTGCCCTTGGGCGGCAGCGTGCGGCAAGGGCCCGGGCTGAGCCCTGCCGGGCCAGCAGGGCGTGTGGCCGCAGCGCTGGCAGCGCCGCTGGCAGGGAGCTGTGCCGCTGCCGCCCTGACAGGCTCTGTGTTCACAGGGATGGCCGGGCGGCACCTGAGGGGGCAGGCAGGAGAGCTCCCGATGATCTGCAGTGGTGAGTGATGGCAGCGGGCTGACAGCAGGAGTTGGCGGGTGAAGACCTGCAAGCCCTGCCCCGGCTGCAGAGGGCTCTGCTCCCTGTGCGGACGAAGGCTGGTCTGGGCAGAGCACACACAGATTTCAGGGCCATGTGGACAATCCGTAGCCAGCAGCTTCAGGCTGATCTCCTTGGTCCCTGCTCCCTCCTGGCCATGGCAAGAGCCGGCCGGGATGGCCCTGGCAGGGGGCTCTGCTCGCATCCCTGCAGGTCCAGGTTCTGACTGTGGCTCTGTTCCTTTCTCTTGCAGCCCTTTAAGACAGGGCAAATGACATCAGCCTTGCCGTCGGAAGCCTGGCAATTGAAACATTATGCATTGTCAGGTCAGCAGAGCAGGCTCCAATCTCCAGGTTCCAGAGGCTGCGCAGGGTGTGGAAGGCTCGGCCACGTCTGTCGCATCTCTGCAGGCTGAGCTGCTGGAGCTCTGAGGAGAACTAATCCCAGAGTCTCTTTTTGCTGAGACCCCCTGAGTAATGGGGAATTTTTTTTTTCTTCAATTTTTTTTTCTTTCTCCTTTTTGTTCGCTTTTATTATATAAATATAGAATGCGTTATAATACACCGACTCCAGGATCTTTCTTTTGCTGCCCTGCATCCACAGGGCATAGATGAGGAGGGGGAAAATGGTGCTTGCACTCAGCCAGCTGCCCAGGCGTGCAGTGCTGCTGGGACAATGGCCAGAAGCCCCTTGGCCTGTGGTGGTTCTGCTGAAGCCTTTGTGCTGCCGACAGAGCGGGTGGGCAGGGCCGGAGCTGCGGGGATCCCTGCGGGAGCGGTGCCTGGAGATGGCCACAAGGCCTGTGGCAGGCAGGAAGCGCCATCCGTGTCCTCCTGGCCGTGTGCTGCTGGCTGCATTGCTGAGGGCTCCCAGGTGCTTCTGGCTGGGGCTCCTCTGGAGCTCCTGTGGGGCTGCGGCACTGCTGCCGGGCAGCTTGGCCGGGCTGGGGGAGAGCCTGAGGGGCTGGGGCACTGGGAAACCCTGAGCAATTGGGTGTCAGAGGCCACGAGCAGCCCCCTGGCAGCCGCCTTGTTCCTGACAGCCGGCTGCTCTGGTGCTTCCTCAGTGGGCGCTTGGAGGGAACCCCTGGCATCAGGTGTGGAACCTGGTCCCGGCCTTTCAGGGCTGTGAGGCCAGGGGTTGTGGGGCTGGGCGTGTGCCCTCCCTGTGCTCGAGACTGGAGCCCGCGGCCCCTCAGCCTTAGGCACTGAGCTCCAGTGCCTGCTTGCCGAGTCTTGTTCCTGTTGCCGTGGGGGAGGCCGAGCTCTCTGGCTTTAGGCAGGATTGAGCCAGAAGAGCAGCAGCTCTGAGCACAGAGGGGCTGAAGAAAGGCAAATATAACAATTTTGGTGCCGACACCTGGGAAGGCTCTCCAAGTTCGGGGGAGATGGATAGCCCTCAGGAAAGGAGCTCCCCACCACCAGACTTTTAAGTGGTCCCGAGACTAGACCAGTCTCCCTTGGAAAAGAGAGCCTTAATTACAATAACACATAAGCAAATTAGTTATTATGACAGCGCAAATGAGGCTCCCATCAGAGTGGCGGCTTAGAGGAGAAAGGGAGTACCCATATAAAACTTCTTTGTGCACCAAGACCCTCGTGAGAAAAGGAGGCTGTGAGTATCACGAGGTTTTGGGTCTGGGGGGCTGCTGTGTGCATGTGTGAGTGTGTGTGGAGTATCTGAGACGGGGGCTGGGCAGCCTTGGACCCCCAAAGTGAGTGGGAGCTTCCGGCACCGCATTTCCGAGATCTCCGCCAGGAGACCGGCCGAGAAAGGAAGAAAGCAAGAAGAAGTGAACAAGGGAGGCCCTGGGAGGGATTGACCAAGGAAGGAAGGGAGTCCCTGGTCCAAGAACCTGTGGGAAGGTCCTTGAGCAGGAGAGAGTGACTCAGTAAGGAGACTAAGAAGAAGAGTGATTGCATTAGTTCAATTTTCTTTGAACAGTTGATGGGTAGCAGTTTAGTATGTGATTAAATAGTGATAAGAGGTAGCCAGAAAAGTGTAAAATAAATGAAGAAAGGAAGGTAGAAATAGATTGAGAAAGAAGGAGAAAATTAAAAAAGAGAAGTGGAAATAGATTGAGAAAGAGAGAAAAATAAATAGGTGTAGAAAAAGTAGTTTGAGAAGGTAGTGTGACAGAGGAATAAGTGAGGCAGTGGAACCACGGGGTGAGTGTGAGAAACCAACATTCTCCTGGTACTGGAGTGTGTTGCCGCCAGGGATAAGTCAGGGAAAAAGTAAGTGCCTAAACCCAGGGGCTGCGGATTGTGTGAAATATTCACAGGAATTTGGAGGATCTGAGGACCGTGAAGGAAGCTCTCAAGAAGAGAGCATTCCTCAAGACAGCCGCTGGGGCTGATGATACAGTTTTAGGATGAATGAGAATCCCGAAGGGGAAAAGTAAGCAAAAAATGATTAAGTATTGTATGTTTGAATAGACAAAGGAAATGATCCAGAAAAGTAATTTCTATTGGCCTAAGTTTGGATCATTTGAGGATTGGATTTGCCAGGCTCTAAATATATATGTGAATTCCAAAGAGCCTGTTAATCAGGAAGAGAGTGAGTATGCTGCCTTACAGATCCCTGAGGGGAGAAGTGGGTTTGTTGTTCAGAAGCAAGAAGGTCAGGGTTACCTGTTGTATCCTTTATTAAGCAAAGAGCAAGTGGTCAAAAGGAACAGGCAGGAGCCGTGAGACCCATTGAATCATCTCCCACCCCCCTATGGACAACCTAAGCAGCTAGCTCAGCCTCAAGTCCCTGAGGCCCCCCTGTGAATCCAAAGGCACCTCTTATTCAAGAGGAACCAGTGGCACACAGCACCAGAGGCAGGGGGAGACAAGGGGTGGAGAATGATGGAGATGAGGGGGAAGAAAGGGAAAATCGATTATTATCCACTTTGAGAGGTTCCAATGGCAAATGCAGGACAGGGACCACCTATTAATTATGTGAGTGCTCCCCTAAATACAGGGGATGCCAGGGAGTCTAAGAAGGAGATGGGCGAGCTGATAGAGGACCCTGTTGGAGTGGCAGAATAGTTGGATGAGTCTTTGGCACCAAACACATATACCTGGGTGGAGTTGCAGTCTATCCTAGAAATTTTGTTTACCAGAGAAGAGTGAGAGATGATCAGGCAGGCAGGGATGCGGATATGGGACAGAGAACATCACAGGACCAGAGCGGGGTGATCAGAAATGGCCTGTGCAGGATCCAAATTGGAATAATCAGGATGCGGGGCATAAGCAGAATATGAGTGATCTTCGGTGGATAATTATTCGAGGAATTTGGGAGGCAGTGCCCAGGGGGCAAATATGGGAAAAGCTTTGAGTGAGCATCAAAGAAAGGATGAGTCCCCGGCAGCATGGTTAGAGAGATGAAAGGAGGACTTGCAATTATATTCAGGTATAGATGCTGATTCTGCAGCTGGGCAGGTTCTTTTGAAAACCCAGTTTGTGGCGAAATCTTGGGGACACATCAGGAAGAAGCTGGAGAAACGAGAAGATTGGCAGGACAGGGGGCTTCAGGAGTTCCTGAGAGAAGCACAGAAGGTGTATGTAAAGAGGGATGAGGAGAAGCAGAGGGCAGATGCAAGAATCTTGGTGGCAGCAATTAAAGAAATGCAGGCAGCTTTGAATAGAGAAAAACCCTCAGGAAAGAACAAACAGCAGATGTCAGGTCCTATTTTTAGAAACTCAGGACCCATGTGCTTTTCTTGCCATCTGAAGGGACACTCCCAAAATTCATGCCCTACCTTTAAGGGTACAGGACCCACCTGTTTTTATTGTCATAAAAAGGGACACCTACAAAAAAGTTGTAGGAGAAAGCAGCAAGGTGAGAAAAATTTTCAGGAAGATTAGGGTGGTCAGGGGCTCTATTTAATGAAGAGCCACCAGAAGAGCCCTTGATAAAGTTAAAAATAGGTCCCCATAGTGAAGAAATTATATTTTTAGTGGACACGGGAACTTCTAGGTCAAGAGTAAGGAAATTACCACAGGGATGTAAGATAAGTCGGGAGAAAATTCCAGTAATTGGATTTTAAAAAGTGCCCTTTCCTGTAATTAAAGGGGTGCAAATTGAGACAGATGACAGATTTGGAGTGAGTGACTTATTGTTGCTCCCGGAGGCTGAGAATAATTTGTTGGGCAGAGATTTAATAATAGCCTTGGGAATACAGATAAAACCCTGTGAAGGGAAACTTAAAATATATTCTTTATCTGAAGAGGATGATCTGGAAATCAATAATACCTTTTGGCATTCAGGTGAAGTAGGGAGGTTGAACATTCCACCCATCAAAGTTAAAATACAAAATCCAGAAATACCAAACCGAGTGAGGCAATATTCAATAGTACTAGAGGGGCGGAGGTGACTAAAAACAGTAATTGAAAATTTAATATAGCAAGGAATATTAGAACCTTGCATTCCACCCCATAATACTCCCATTTTACTGGTAAAGAAATCTGACGGGAGCTACAGACTGTTTCAAGATTTAAGGGCAATAAATCAAAGAACTGTTCCTCATTTTCCCATAGTAGCTAACCCATATCCTTTGTTGAGTCAATTGCCCCCTAATTACACCTGGTACGGTGTAGTGGATTTGAAAGATGCCTTTTGGACTTGCCCTTTGGATAAGGGCAGTAGAGATTATTTTGCCTTTGAGTGGGAAGATCCGGATACAGGTAGAAGGGAACAGCTTAGGTGGACGGTGCTACCGCAAGGTTTCATGGAGTCACCCAATCTTTGTGGGAGAACATTAGAAAATCTCTTGAAATCTTTTGAGTTGCCCAAAGGAATCAAGTTGTTACAGTATGTGAATGATTTGTTATGGGCAGGGGAAACTGAGGAGAAAACTAGGAGGAGTACTATTGATTTGCTGAATTTTTTAGGTGAGAATGGTCTAAAAATATCCAGATCCAGATTACAGTTTGTGGAGTCAGACGTCAGCATTTAGGTCATTGGATCAGGAAGGGAAAGAAACAGCTGGACTCTGAAAGAGTTTCAGGAATATTAAACATGGGATCCCCAAAATCAAAAAGAGATATAAGATAGTTTTTAGGTCCTTTGGATTATTGTAGACAGTGGATTGAAGGACTTTTTTTTTAGTGGAAAAGTGAATTTTTTCTATGAAAAATTGTCTACAAACCATTTTAAGTGGACTAGGGAGGATGAGAAAAAATTGGAATAGGTTAAAGAACTTCCGTTGCAGGCTCCTGTATTAAGTCTTCCTGATCTGGGAAAACCCTTTCAGTCATTTGTAAATACAGCCAAGCAGACAGCCTATGGAGTGCTGACTCAGGACTGGGCAGGAAGTCAGAAACCAGAGGGGTATTATTCAAAACTCTTAGATCCACTTAGTAAAGGCTGGCCAAGGTGTTTACAGGCTTTGGCAGTGACTGCGTTGCTAGTGGAAGAGGCCCAGAAAGTAACCTTTGGGGTGCCTTTGGAAGTATATACCCCTCATAATCTTAGGGGAATATTAGCACAAAAAGCTGAGAAATGGCTAACAGATAGCCGAATACTGAAATATGAGGCTATCGTGACTACCTCCCCTGAATTTGAATTGAAGTTGACACAAGTCCAGAGCCCTGCTCAATTTCTTTATGGGGATCCAGGGGAACAGCTGGTACATGATTTCATAGAGATTATAGAGTTACAAACAAAAATAAGTCCAGATTCGGGAGAGCAGGAGTTACAAAGGTGGGGAGAAGTTATTTATAGATGGGTTGTCTCAGGAAGTGAGTGGGAAAGGAAAATCAGGTTATGCTATAATCCGTGGGGAAGAGCTTGAGGTAAAGCAGTCTAGTCTCCTTAGTCCATCCTGCTCAGCACAAGCTTGTGACCTGTATGCATTACTCTGTGCATTATTTATACTAAAAGAGAGAGAAGGGACTATTTATACGGATTCCAGATATGCTTTTAGTGTAGTACATACTTTTGGAAAAATTTGGAAAGAAAGGGGACTTAGAAACCCTCAAGGAAAAGGGTTAGTACACAAGGGATTGATAGTTCAGACACGTGAAACATTAAAGGGTCTGAAGAGAATAGCAGTGGTTCACGTAAAGGGGCACCAGAGAAGGAGGGATATTAGAGCCTGTCTCCCTTTGGCTTTATTAAATATCAGAATTAACCCATTCTGAGACCAGGATTTCACCATATGAAATGTTATATGGAATGCCCTATCCTCAGGGTATGACAGTGGACCCCTCGTTAGTTGGGGATAAATCCATCCAGGGATATATAACAACTATTGCAAACAATTTAAAGGAGTTAAGAGAAAAAGGGGTTTTAGCTCAAACAACTCCCCTGGATTTTCCAATCCATTCTATTTGACCAGGACATTATGTATTAATTAAGTGCTGGAGGGGAGAAAGCCTGGAGCCGCGGTGGGAGGGAGCATTTTTAGTTCTCCTGACCACGGAAACTGCAGTTCGAGCAGCAGAAAGGGCTTGGACACATGCTTCACGAGTGAAAGGCCCAATACCTGATTGGAAAATTGTCTCAACACCAGGAGATTTAAAAGTAAAATTAAGAAGCATTTGAAATTAGGCAGACCTTTTCTTACAGAAAACTGGAGTAAGAGTGTAATTTATGACATAGTAACAAGAGTAATGTGAGGATATGGTAGGATTTAAGTTGATTTTTTTATTAACCCTGATTTATGAAGAAGGAACTAGGCATTCTGGAGTGGCTGCCAACCACAATTCCCTTGAACCCAGAGGTGGAAGAACACCGATGGAAAAGAATAAGACACCTTCTTAGTCAGTGGGAATGGCCTGAAAGGGGGGGAGTGGTGGGGCAGATTGGGTGGCCAGCTGATCCAGTTGACACCCCCTCTCTTGTGGCCATGGCCAGAGCTGGGTGGGATGGCCCTGGCAGAAAGGTCTCCTAGGATTCCCACAGATCCAGGCTCTGACCGTGGCTCTGTTCCTCTCCCTTCCAGCCCTTCAAGCCCTGAGGAGAGATGACAGCCGTTCCCAGGCAAACATAGTAATTCAACAGATAGTCAGTGGGAGAGCTGCAGAACTGGCTCAGAAGAACCAGTGTTTGTAGAAGACCTGCAAATGCCATGGAAGATGAGACTGCCTTGAGACCAGAAGAGACCAGCTGGAGCTCCAGGCACAGCTCGTGATTGGCACAGCTGAGCCTGAGGGAAACTTGCATGGCTTCAGCCCTCTCCCTGCTTATAGATAGCTCCCTCCCTCCAGCCCTCAGACTCTGCCCATCCCTTCTTTTTCCCTCCATTCTCCCTCCCTTTTCACGGCTCTTTCCCTCTAGTCCTCAGATCCAGCCCTTCCCCTTTTCCCCCTCCCAGCTCATTCCTTTGCTTCCCCTGCCATTACTAAACAGTTTGGCTCCTTCACTTTGCCTGCATCCCTGTGGAGCTGCAGCAGAACAAATCCGGGGCCCTGGGACACACAGGCCCCTGCTGCCGTTCTCTGCCACGCCGTGTTTTGTGCACAGACCCAGAGGAACGAGGGCAGCTCAGGCTGGCTCGGTCCCTGTGCTGAAGGTGCAGTTCCACAACCCTGTGCAGGTACAGATCCTGCTGAGCACACGGAAGGCCAGCAGTGGCACAAGGAGCCCGTGTGTCAGGAGCCAAGTCGTGTCTAAGGCCCTGCCACATTTGATCCGCTGTTGAGCACGTCAGCAAGATAATGAAGAACAGACAGTGAAGGAAACCTTATGGTTGAACTGGTGGGAATGTGACCCTTGAGAGAAACAATGGATTGGTCAGTTGATGGGAAGTTAACCTGTGAAAGAGGAACAGCACACAGTGGAGCTGTGGTTGGCATGGAGGTGGTATCAGAAGCCATTGCGGCCTCATCTGATGCACTGGCCAAGCGTGAGATGACGTCCTAAGTGGAAAAACTGCAGAGGAGGAGATGTCAGGCCTGGTTCTGGTGTGGAGGGATGAAAAGGACAAAATGCACGCCCTGTTGATGCAGGGGATGCCCTGAAGGTGGGGGGCCTGCCTGCCCCTCCCACTGCAGCACCACGCTGAGATACCCTGAGAGCTGCCCAGTGCTCCTTGCTCCTCTCTGCTGACACGTGAGCCTTTGTCTGGTTTCGGGATGGCCCTGGCTGTGTGAGGGGGGCTACGTGGGCACGAGACAGCCGGTCCTGTCCCGCTGGGTCCCAGCAGTGCCTGGCAGCTGTCCTGCATCCACGTCAGGATGCTGGCCAAGAGCGGCCCTGGAAGCTGAGGCACAGGTCAGGGCCCATGGTGTTCCCTCAGGATACAGCAGTCCCGAGAGGTCTCCCTAATTCAAAGAAATCTGCAGACAAATGCATTGTCCACCAAAAGCCCTTTTATTGAGCTGACGGGAGGACAGGGGTCTGCACCCCACCAAAATGCTTCTCTGCCATGTATAAATTTCAGTGGGTTGATGTAGGAGTTGTATCAAAAATACCATCCATCTTTACCCTGCTGAGGTGATTGCATAGGCAGGGGGTTAGAAATACATTCTGTCAGATTCCTGTACTTGAAGCTGATGTCCAGGCGCTGGCCAGAGCGGTCTCCATGCCCTAAAGCAGCACTTCTTCCTCATGCCTTCCCTGCCCAAGGCTCATTCCCTACTTGCCCTTCCTTCTTCTGGTAGAATGTGTCTAAAGCTTTTTTCAAGTCCCTCTCCAGTCAAGTTAGACCTGCCAGGTTTTTCTTATGCTAACTGCTGCTAAGTACTTACCTGTGGCTGTGCTAAGTACTTGTTTGCTTATGTGAATTGCTTGTGCTTGTGTCAAACAAAGGCCTTCTTTCATCCTCCCCTTCTCTTTATCCTGATGCAAATTCTTTTGCAAGGTTCCCTCCACAGTCCACAGGACATATGTACTGTTATGCTGCTCTTTTAATTTTCTACCACATCCATAGGTTCATGATGGTTAAGAGGAGGGTTAATTTTTTTTTTTTAATTAGAACTGGTTTGCTGAGGAAGGTAAAAATCTGAGGAGCTGTTGGTGATTGCAGATTTGTCCATCACAAGAAGACATCTGACTCATGATGTTCTCTTTATTTCTCTATTTTGGTGATGATTGTGGTAACTTCTTTGATACCAATTTCAGTGTCCATAAGGCTCTGTGAGATGCATTTTTGACTTCTGCCACTAGCCATTCTATATTAGGCTGGTACAGCATTTGTTTTGGAACATCAATGTTCCTTCCAGTTTGGAATTTGGGTGCTTCATTATACACATCGTACGCATTCTGCATAATCTCAAGAGAAGTTATTGTGTGGTGCAGCTCAAGTCACATCCATTTTTGTTTATGAATTACAAATAAGACGTTATTATCATTAGCACTTTTATTTGAATAATCTGTTGTAATAGTTGTGCAAGGAGATCTCACCCAGGCACATCCCCTTCCCACATAACATACCTGTGACTGTGCATGGGTTACTGGGCTCATTTCACAAATACAAGGGCTGCCCTCAGTGTGCAGACACCGATCCTCTCTGTCAAGCCCTGCATTTTTGCACACAAAATTCAGTGCATCCCTTGGCACACATGCTTTGATACTAAGAATTTGCCACTTTCCAGTTTTCTTGTTGAAAATGGCCCACACATTATGCTGAATGGGACTGAGAGTTACATAAGTTCTTATAGCTCCAAGGGCCAAAATTGGAATTGCACAGTATTTTGTTGCATTCTTAATGGTTGATGTAAAAGACTGCAGGGTTCTGTTCATTCTATGTGAAACTGACCAATTGCCACCAAGTGTGGAAGTCTTTTTCAAATTCCTTTGTGGTTTCATTTTTAGGCATGATTTAGTTAATTCTCATGGCAATTTCCCCAGCTCTCCTTTTTCTATGTTTTCCTGAGATTACAAATGGTAGCCACAGCTGAATTTGTCTACAATGAAATGCTAAAGAAATGTTACCCTGTAGTTTTCCCATAAAGCCAACGACTGCTGGAAACAATCCTGCTGTGTATTGTTGGCCAGGGTGGTTAATAGGTTAGCTGCCAGGCTGTGGGTTTGGGCAAGTGTTAGCAGGGCTGATCTGACAGGATTTTGTGTCTGTCCAATATAAAAACTCACAGTGCTTCATTTATTAAGACTTCTTGATCAATAGAATTTCATATTCCCAGTTCAGACCCAAACCATCCCCTTAAGCCTTTTTATGATTTGGTGAATGGGAATGTATCCATGTCTCCCAGCCTTTTAGGCTTTGCTCTATGAATGGGTAGTATTGCTGTTTAATTTTGGATCTTTTAGCCTCTATCTTTACATCCAGCTTTTTCAGAGAGTACTGTGGATCTAAAAGCAACAATTGTTCATTTGTTTTTTTTACCACAGAGTGAAAGACTATATTATTTCACACATGGGTCCCGTGCTATGCCATTGTTTGCTAATGTAAAGCTGTTTGTTTTAATTTTAAATGCGTATTGTGTGACCTGTTCTGTTTCACTCCTTGTCGAGTACCCAAGGCATGGTAACAGGTTTCTTCAGATACATTGCCTGCCTTTAGGCAAGCGTTTCAGAAACCTTCAGAAACCTTACACTGGCCCCTGGTAGTGTTACACAGGACACTTACTTTACTAAAGTTCCCACTACAAATGGCTGAGTATTCTGAGTACCTCAGCCCATAAGAGGATGTAGTTGTGCTGTCAGGATTCCATGCATATCTGGGTTGCCATCACACGGTCATGACATTGGGCATGATATACCCTAACAGGATGATTGTGCTCCCGGCTTCCCCTCCAACTTGACTGGTTACTGTTTCTGATGGCCTGGAATATGCCAAGAATGAAATTCAATTCTCAAAAGCAAATCCTCTGTGAGACCTGTTCCACGTACTAAGCATACCAGCAGGATGGTTTATTATTCTAGTGGCACAGGAGCTGCCTGCTGGAAACAATATGTGTTGGGTCGCATTCCTGGCAGGCTCAATTCCTGTATCTCTGTGTGATGATGGTCCTCCCACCCCACCTGTGCCCCACAGAAGAAGGGAACTATCTTGTGCTAGGTTATATTCTCCCCTTTTAATTTGCATAGCACAAAAATCCTGACAGGAATCACATGAGAATGGATTCACATGCTGCTTGTTAGAAAGGTCACGGATGCACATGGTCACTGCAGTAATCTCATCTAAAAGAGGTTTGTGAGTTTCAAATTTACACGCCATAGAGGTCCTGCTTTCAGGTGGGACAAGAAAGGCCAGCATGGAGTCAGGTTTTCCTCAATCTTCAACTGCTCGGTCATTAATCCTTAATATGGCGTAAAGTGTTTTTACCTTATTATTCCCTTTTAGCCAATTAGGTCCTGAATATTTTTGAGTGCTCCATCTACCAGGATCTTGAAGGCCAAGGAGATCATGATGGTAGTGATAGTCATCTACTGTGGCTTGGATTCTAATCAGAAATATCGGGAAGATGATGATGGTGTAAAACACATCTTGGTTTCTTCTGTTCTTTCTGAGGTCCAGTTGTGGACTCCACTTGCCTTTTGCAGAAGTCTTTTAATTCTGGAATAGTGTAGCCAAGAGGTTAACGCTTCAAGCCTTAAAGGCTGTATAAGTGATTAAAAGTACTAATTAGAGTCCTTTCCATTTTGGGATAAGAGGCTTTCCCCCAGGGGATTTGACATATACCTGGTCCCCAGGCTGGATTTGTGGAGAGGAGCATCCTCTTGCTCCTCTGCTCAAAATGTGTTGATTTATTTGCTGCAGCTGTTGTGTTAGTTGCACAGCATGGTTCTGCAGATACCCCTCCCCAACTTGTACAGTATCTTCCCCTTCATAGTTATGCTTATATGGTCTTCTGTACAGTATTTCCAAGGGATTCAGATTTTCTTTTGTTCTTAGTCTCCTGGAATCCGTAATAAAGCCAAAAGTAGGGCCTGGGGCCAAGGTATGTTGGCCCCTTGTCCAGTTTTGACTATTTGTTGTTTTAGCAGATAATTCATCTTTTCCTCTTGGCTGCTGGCCTGGGGCCAATACAGCATGTGTAGGTGCCAGTTGATTTGGAGCTTATTGCAAAGTTGCTGTGCAATATTTGCTAGGAAACGTGGCCCTCGATCAGAGAAGATGTCTAAAGGCAATCTGAACCAGGCCATTATGTTGTTTAACAAAATCTTGACAACTCCTTTGGCTTTATTTGTTTGGCTTGGGAATGCCTTAGGTCATGGTGAGAAGGTATCAGTGAAAGGTAAAAGGTATTTGTAGCCCCCTTTTCTTGGCAATTCAGAAAAGTCAACTTGCCAGTACTGTCCAGGATGTTGTCCCTTGTCTACTGTGCCAAGGTCAACTCTAGTCCTATTTTGTGGGTTGGTTCTGAGACATTATTTCACACCCTTGGCTTACCTGCTTTCCACTAGAGTACAGGTTGCATCTTACTCTTGTCCTCATCAAATAATTATGTAAGCCATCCCCTTCCCACTGTATACAATTATGTTCATCTGTAATTAATTTTCACAATGCTCTTTCAGGTATAACTGTCTATCCCTGAGGAGTTGCAAAAAGAATATGTTTCCATTCTGCTCATGAATTCCTTGCTAATTCTAGATCTTCCTGATTCTACGACATACATCATTGTCATATTCTTCCTTACCTTTGGGAATTAGTGCCCAAAACTCAGCATGGCTTTGTTCTGCTGCTCTTTTTGCAACCTGTTACCCCTTTTGGGGTCTGTTTCTCCTTTCTGATATCCTTTGCAGTGCATAACTGCAACCACTTGAGTTACTAATGCTGCCTCCAACAATTTTAAGATTTCTTCTGAATGCTTAATTTGCTTTCCTTGAGCTGTCAATAGTCCTTTTCTTTCCAAACTGCTTCATGGCACGTATTACTCTGAAGGCATACTTGGAGTCTGTTCATATATTGATCCTTTTTCATCCGGCTGGTCAGAAGGTACAGGTTCAAGTGATTATCTCTGCCTTCTGAGCTGACTTGCTCTGTGCTAATTGTATATCCTGATTGAAATAAATGGGCAGGAGATCTTTCTCCTTTTTAATGCCTTTATTAAGAAGAATCAGCTCAGGTGGGAAGAAATCGACGGGTTGCGCCCTCGCCGCCGCTGCTCCCAGGCGTGGCACGAAGCAGGAGGATGATGATGCAGTTTTGTCCGCTGGTCTGCAGACAGAACTGGGGACTCTGTCCTCACGGGAGAGTCGTTGAGTCCTTGGTTTGTTGGTTTAGGAACCCGGGGGGTCTCTTTCATCAGTTTCTTTTCAGGTTAGGATGAGAATTAAATAGATACAAGCAGGTACGGGACAATGCTCCCATCCTTAGACGTCACTTTAAGTCAATTGTTGGCTCGTGATTTTAGGGGTTTTTCTTATAAAAACTGTAAAACTGTAACAATCCAGGGTGCACTGCGTTTCTTATTTGCATGTTGTTTCTGGTGTCACTGCCCATCTCTTTACCCTGGAGGGTTTCCCTTGGTATCTTCTTGGCATGCAGCCAGCATCAGGGAAACAATCAGTTAATCACCTGCCATCAACTGGTGATTAAGGGCTTTTCTTCTGCAGCGAAACTAAAGGAGTCTGACTCGGTCTGGCTTGGTTTTTTTAACTCTGAAACTTAAAAAAAATACAACTTTCTATTCATAACACTGATTTTCACTGATCTGCTCTTACAAAGACACTCCCATCTGTGTACTGAGATTCTGCTCCTGGATTTGGGGTTTCTTTAAGATCTGGGCAGCTGGAATAAAGTGACTTCATGGTTTTGATACAGTCATGCTACAAAGGTTCCTTGTCTGTCTGGTGAGTGACCACGAATGCTGCTGGATTAACTAGAGAAGAGATTAGTTTGGTAATACCACATTGTTCCACCAAAACTGCCTGATGTTTAAGCAATCTGGAGGGTGAAAGCCAACGCCCACCTTTTTGCTCAAGAATTGCTGCTACTGAATGTGAGATAAATACAATTATTTGTTGACCTAGAGTGAATTCTCAGTCTTCTTGGATGTTTGAAACAAGAGCAGCAACTGCTTACAGTCAGGCTGTCCCCTACTCACTTCATCCAGTTGTTTTGAGAGTAGGGTATTGCTGTCTTCTATGGGCCAATTTTTTGCGCCGCTACAAGGACTACAATCTCTACGCCCCCTACACAACAAACAAGGGATCAGAGGGTTACAAGGAGCATAGGGCATCAGTCACTTTGCTTTCCCTGCCACTCCCGTCATCAGAAAATGGAAATGCAGGTAGAGCTACTGCACTTGGTTCCTGTCAGACTGTAAGTCTCATTCGTGTCAGAGTCACTCTGGCCTTTCTCACCATCTACTTCTTCCTTGTCCCTCACCTGCCAAGCCCCTCAGGGTGACAATGCAAATGCAGTTCCACATATTCACACTCTTTCATACAACACAAAAGGGTACTTAGGGGCTTTCCCACAAACTAGAAAATTGTCTGAGCGCTTAAGGTGCTCCGAGCATCCAAAAGATATCATCCTATTGCTGGAAAAAATTCCCAGCTAGGCTGCCAGGGACCTATGTCCTCCAGAACCTCCTGAGAGTATTTTAAGTTCTCTAGACAATCAATTTCAATTTCCAATCTGCAAGACCATTGTCCTGGTTTGGGGCTTGTTTTGGACATAACCCCCAAAGGGGCTTCTCTACAAAAGCAGCTCCAATTGCCCCTTCCCCCTCCAACCGGTTCGGGAGAAAATATCTCCTTGGAGAAAAAGTGGAAAGAAACCTGTTTATTAAACAATAGAACCCAAACAATATTAAACAATAAAACTTCTCACTACTCCAAAAAAAAAAAAAAGGCAAACTCAGAACAGTCCCCTCCCTGGGTTGCAGCTCGGCTCACTCAGTCTCTGATCAGTCCCTGCAGTGCTGGAAACGCCGCGGCCCAGGCCCGGCCAGGGGGCCACAGGTGGAGCTGCCGGTGCTCTTCTGCGTGTTCAGTGCAGAGCAGGCTTGAACAGGTCCAAGAAAAAGGAAAAATCACAGTCCAGGGAACTTCTTTGCCTCAGCTAGCTAAAATTAACTAAAAGCAAAAAAAAAAAAAAAGGAAAAAAAGGAGCTCTGTCCGGCTGTCTGTCCATCCGCAGACAACACAGTCCAGGAGCAGGAATGTGGAGGAGTGAGACCAGTCTGAAAACAAACTGCGCGCTTCTTCCCTCCCCTCTTCACTGTCTGGAAGAGAGTCTTACAGGAGTAAAACTTATTATTCAGTATAAACAGAACAAGACGACTGGGGATAAAAGCATCATATAGTCAACCCAGGACAACCATACAACGCTGTTTCCCTCTGAGACTGTGTCTCCACTTCTTGCATTCTTAGCGATGAACCTTGGAACGCACACTCAATTTTCTGACTACTTCTACTCCAATTAATAGCATTCCATGCCCAAAGGAAAAAGGTAACAGTGTTGAGCACATTCCCTTCCTTATCTTCACATAAGCAAAGAATAAACGATGTTGCATTGACAGATTTAACACATGGACACACACATGATATTATACCAGACTTAATAAACTCTCTAAACCAGCTCCCAATCCAAATTCCAGCCACATTTAATCAATGCCAGTTAGCATACCACTCCTGAACTCTGGGACTCTAACCCACCAAGGGGACGCTCACCCCTGACCCGGGACCGTGTAGGTGGGACTCCCTGTGCCACCTGTGCAAGGCACCCATCAGACTTGAACCCACATGGTGTGAGTGAGCTGTGTAGGCGGGGGCCTCTGTGTATGACAAACGAGTGAGTATTGCTTTATACCACGGGTAACAAAGGAACAGACAGAACAAATGTGAGCGGTTAGTGATAAAGAGTTTTTCCATATGACATACTTCACGTTCCTGTCTGTCCCAGCATGGATCCAGGGTCTGTGGAGGCACCAGTTTCTTGCCTGTGGAATGTTCTTCCTCCCCCAAGAGGAAAGAGGCAGCTGGAGGAAGAGCTTGCCAGGCTGCTCTCCATCCTTTAGCAGCAGCCCTGGCTGAGTGGAGAAGTCCCAGCCGAGCGCAAATGTGCCAAGGGAACAGCCGTGCACAGGAAGGCTCGGTGGGAAGGATGATCCAGGAACCATGGGCCTGGCAGCCTGAGCTTGCTACCGGGAAAGGCCTTGGAGCAGATCCTCCTGAGTGCCATCCCACGGCACGTGCAGGGAACCAGGGTGTCTGCTGGAGGCTGGGAAAGCTCTGCGGAGGGACAGGGACAGCTGGGGGTCCTGGCGGGGTGTTGAGGGCTCCTGTGTGGGTGTTTGGAGGGGTTGGTGTTGGGGGCGTGTTGGGGAAGGAGTTGTCTGGAAGGGGAGAGGTCTTGGATGGAATTGGGAGTCAGTTTGAAGGCAGCATCTGTGGTTAGGTGCAACACTGGTTATGGAGGGCAGAAAGGACAGCTGTGACTATTTCTGTTCATGGTCCTGATTCTCCTGCAGGGAAGAAGAGGGGAGAGCTGTACTTTATTGGCCAGTTAGATATCTCTACCAGGGGGACGATTGGCCCTTTTGCCATCTATTCATTTCATTGGGCTACTTTTGTAACACTGAGTGGACTTTCATTCTTTTAGAGCTTCTATTCCTTAAGTGAATGAGGATATTATCATCCATTCATTGAAAATCGTTTGAAAGCAAAGAATGGCCTTCTGTTTGCCTCTGTGTAGTGTTATGTTTGTAAAGTGACTCCCAATGCATGACATTAAGGCACATGAGATGCTGCTTTGAGATGGGAAGCCAATTTCCAACTGTCATGTTCTCAGTCGATTGCAATTGATTGGGGGAGTTTGCAACTTTTTGGAATTACTTGAGTTGAGAAATGGAAAGTAAAGCTTTCCTGAACTGAGGAGTCTTTAATGCCAGATTTTTCCGTGTTGTCATGGTAAAGATGCTTTTGTGCTGAAGGAAATTACTTCAATAAGAAAATAATTTCAGCATGTAGTAAGAGCTTCTGACAGCAAGTGTTGCAGCAGTGCTCCAGGCGCTGCTGCCAACAGCCCCTGCAGGGAGTAGCACAGCCCCCAGTGCACGTGGGCTTTGGCTCCCTGTGGCACAGAAGCCCCCCGGGGCACAGGTCTCTGGGGCAGGAGAGGGGCAGCAGCGCTGCCAGGGCTCGGGGGGGGGCAGGTCTGCTTGGGTGGGGACTCTGCCACACCTGCTGATGGCAGCGCTGCCCGGGCCCCAGGGCTCAGAGCAGCATTGGTGCCCTGGCCCACACGTTCCCTGTGCCTGTCACAGCCGCGGGTTTAGGATGGCCAGCAGCCGGGACGTGTCCCAAGGAGGCCGTGCCAGCTTCCGTGGAAGGCCCCGTGCCCTTGCCAGCGCGGCTGCCTCGGCAGCCCTGGGGGCTCCTTCTGCTGCCCTGAGCCCGCAGAGCAGGGCAGCGTTTGCTGATGGGCTGAGCCCTTCCTAAAGATCCTGTCGGGCTGCCTTAGACACTTGGGGCCAGGGATTCCTTCCAACCGGGGCCACTTTGGGTGGGCTGGGGGCGGCCCCAGGGCAGGTGGCAGTGTGTGCAAGGGCCCTTTGTGACACGCTGCAGCACGGTCACCGTGGCATGGAATGGAGGAGTGTGTCCTTTGTGACACGTGGTGACAAAGGAGCTGGTGGTGACAAGAACACTCCACAGCGCTCGGAGCAGGCGACGGGACAGGACGGAACAGAGCGGTGCTGTGAGGAGCCCCCACACAGTGCACTCGTTCCTGTCTGACCGGGAGCTGTTCTGAGGTGTTGTTCCTGCAGCTGACCTCGAGGTCAGAGCAGAGGACCTGGTGACCTGTGGCCTTCCGAGGCTTCTGTTTGGCAGTGCCCTCGAGGGCAGAGCGCGGGACTTAGTGCCCCGGAGCTTTTCCAAGGCATCTGTCCTGCAACTAGCTCCAGTCACTGACATGGAGCAGAGACCCCCGAGAGTACCCAAGCTGCCCTGGGTGGAGGAGGAGGAAGAAGGCCCTGGAGCTGACCCAGGACAGGAGACAGAAGAGGTGGTGCCGTTCCATCCACCACAGGAGGGTGAGTGGCAGAGCTGGGCCGTAGGACTGGAGACTGCAGCCAGCTTGGCCCCATCCCGTCCCGTCCCATCCCATCCCGTCCCATCCCATCCCATCCCATCCCATCCCATCCCATCCCATCCCATCCCATCCCATCCCATCCCATCCCATCCCATCCCATCCCATCCCCTGAGGCCATGCCCATGGACAGGATGGAAGAGGGCCCAGGCAGACACCCCGCAGTGGCCGTGCTCCATCCCCCTGGGGCATCCCGGGGCTGTCCCTGCCTGGGGAGCGCAGGGCTGGGCTGTGTTCTCCGGCCTCTCCCGCAGCCCCTCAGCTCTGGCTGTGCTCGCTCTTTGCCAGATGCAGCCGTAGAGCGCACACAAGAGCAGCAATCCAGCCGTGGCCGCTTCCGCAGAACAGTGCAGGTACCTGCAGCCATGCCTACCTGGGCTGGGCCTGCTGTCCCTGCTCGGCCAAGCACCGTGTGTGGAGCACTCCATGGAACATCCCTGGTTCTTGCCCTTCTCCTACAGCTCGTTTGCGAATTCATTAAGAGTGTTCGGCAGGAAGAGGCCAGGGCCATGGGCACTGGGCTCCGAGCTCACTCAGAGGTCCTCAGACAGGAGACCAGTGCCACCCTGCTGCATTTGCTTGTGGAGAATGGTGTTTCCAGGCTAGATCAAGTAAGCAGCCTGTGGCCAGGCTTCCATTCCCCCATGAGTCACATGGCGACCCAAGCCATGTCAGCTGGTCCCTGTGAGCCTTTGAGGCCATGGCATTGCGGTGGGAATGGAAGCACTTCTCTGGGTGCACTGGGGACATTGCTCCCTCTGGCATCTCTCCAAGTCTTGCCGTGCCTTCTCCAGGTGCACTACCACGCTGAGATGTCTCCCAGCTCTCTGCCCTCTCATAGGTCCTGCCTGGGACCTGTGCTGCTGCCTGGGCCCAGCCCTGTGCGGTTCCGGGCTCCTGCTGGCCGGGTGCCCTGTCACTGCCTTCTGCCTTTCAGGTCCTCGAGTGCCTGGACTTGAGGGAATGCAGAGACAGTGTTCTGGAGATCATGTCGAAGAACCTGCAGAGCAAATACAGGGAGAGGCGTCACTTGGCACTCCGAGGAGTCACAGTGGCGAGCAAGAATCCCTTGATGGTGAGAAGGGGGCAGTGGCTGAAGCCCTGCCGGCAGCGTGGGGCTGGAAAACGCTGTCACTTGGGCTTGGCTGAGCTTTGGGCCCTGGGGCAGCTGCTCCCAGCTCTCCTGCCTCCCACTTCAGCTGCCCGAGTGCTTCGGGAAAGGCTTTGGCCTCTAGGCCCTGCTGCAGCAGGGTGGCATTTCACAAACTTGTGTTCCACACAGGCTGACAAAATGTGGAGCCTGACTGAAAGTCTTGTGGAGCTCCTGCAGGAAAAAGAGAGCGACATGATCAGGATGACCATTCTTCTACTCAGATATTTATTTCTGGATAATGGTGCCCCAATACCCACCTCCATCGCCCTGCAGCTGGCTGAGGCGCTCCTGCCACTCTTTGACCGCGTAAGGCTCTGTGCCCACAGCCACGGCCACTGGTTGCTGCCCGGGCACTTGGTGCCCTGTGGAGATGCAGGCCTGTGCCCTGCTGGGCCCGAAGCAGCTGATGCTGAGCTCTTTTGTTCTTGCTTTCCTACAGGATGATAGCCAGGTGCAGCTGAGCTCCATGACTCTATTTCAAGAGATGCTGGAGTTATTAATGGAAGATGGAAAAAAGGCCCTGAAGTCACACGTGCTCCAGAGCCTGCTGCCACTCTCCTTCCACTGCCATGATGAGAATCAGATTGTTGCTGAGGTGAGGACTTGTGGCCGGCTGCTGTCTCCGTGGCAGGGGGCTGGGCTGCCTCCTGTCCTGGCGCCTTGCAGGCTGCAGCCTCCCCCAGGCTGTGGCTTTGGGATGCTCCGGTGCCCTGGGCTGTGGGGCCATCTCCACGTCTCTGCTGCTCTCCAGGCTTCCCGGGAAACACTGCATTCTTCAGCCAGATTCCTGAAGAGGAGGGATATTGAACAAATGCTACAGGTGGATCAGACATGGAGGTTTGGCGAGGCCCTGGTAAGGACGACCGAGAATCCCCAGCCTCAGCCTGGAGAAGGCCCCTGAGCGCGGTGCTCAGTGTGCGGGGCTGGCAGCTGTGCCCCTGCCCGCTGCTGCACCCAGAGGCGGCGCGGGGTCTTCTCCAGGCTGCTGTGGGCCCGAGCCGGGTGCCCATGGAGCCCCGGCGCGGCGGGGCTGCGGGGCGGCCCCGCGGCTCCCCGGGCAGCAGCCGGCCCTCTGCCCCCTGCGGAGCCCGGCGCCAGCGGCTGCTGGCCGCGCCTCAGGGCTGTGCGGGCAGGGGAGGCCGGGGCTGGGCGCAGGGAGCGCCCGCCACAGGGGCTGAGCCCGCGCCAAGCCTTCCCTGCTGCCGCTCTCTGCAGCTGGCGGAGGACACGAGCCGAGCGGCCGAGCAGCTGCGCCGGGCCCTGCGCTACCTGGAGAGCCCCCAGGAGCCCCTGCGAGAAGCGGCCATCAGGTTCATGGGTGAGCCCCGAGGCCGGGCTCCCTCCCCGGCCCGCCGCAGCTCGGCCCCAGCCCCGCCCACTGCCCCGGCAGCGCCATCCGGGCCCGGCGCCGTGGAGCCCCGCCTGGCCCGGGCGCTGCTGCCGCCCTCCGGCAGCCGTGCCCTTGGGCGGCAGCGTGCGGCAAGGGCCCGGGCTGAGCCGTGCCGGGCCAGCAGGGCGTGTGGCCGCAGCGCTGGCAGCGCCGCTGGCAGGGAGCTGTGCCGCTGCCGCCGTGACAGGCTCTGTGTTCACAGGGATGGCCGGGCGGCACCTCAGGGGGAAGATGGAAGAGCTCCAGGTCATCTGTGATGGTGAGTGAGGGCAGTGGGCTGACAACTTGAGCTGGCCATGGGGGATCTGCAGGGTCTGCCCCATCTGCAGAGGTCTCTGGTGCCTGTGCGGATGAGGGGTGGTGTGGGCAGAGCACACTGAGATTTCAAGGGCACATGGGGTTTCATGGCCAGCAGCTTTGGCCTGATCCCTCCTGGACATGGAAATTGCCCCCCGGGATGACCTTCGCAGGGGGCTCTCCTCCGCTCCCCACAGATGCAGGATCTGACCTTGGTTCTGTTGCTCTCTCTTGCAGCCCTTGAAGAAATGGCATTTGACAGCAATCCCGCCATCAGAAACCTTGCAATTGAAACTGGGTTCGTTCTCCAGGCCATACAGAGAGCTCCCTCCTTCACATGGCGTAAAGTGCAAGATCAATTCCTCAGTGCATGGAAGAAACGGCCTCGTCTCTGCCGCAGAGCCTTGCTGTGCTGCTGGAGCTCTGTGGAGGGCTGATTTGGAAGGCTCTGTCTGCTGGGGCCATTTGAGAAGGATTTTCTTTTTCTTCAAGATTTTTGTTTTCTTTTTCTTTTTTTTTTTTGTTTTTGTTCAATGTGGCATTCACAGTCTCTGAACAGAGAGGGACATAATTTTCTCTCACAGGATTTTTTTTGGAGAAGCAGAGAAGAAGAGAAAAGAATTTTTGTCTCTACTTGCTGCTCCAGTTGTTTTTGGACATATGGAATAGTTTAGGAAGATTTTTTTACCTGAAGTGATTTTTCAGTTGGATCCTGATGAGGTTTTTTTTTTCCTTGGCAGTTGGGAAAAAGCTGTGTCCTGACTGGAGACAGTCACGGGTTTTTCTTTAGTCTCTTTTAGTATCTCTTTAATATAGTCTAGTATAATGTAATGTAGTTTAGTTTTAATAAAGCAATTGTTCAGTCTTCTGAAACAATGGAGTCAAATACCAATCATTTGCCGCGTTGGGGGCTCTCTGCATTCGATAAGTGGTGACTTCTGACGTTGGCTGAAGAACCAGGAGCTGGATGGATCCAATTGGGTTTGCAGGTGAGGCTGAACACGAAAAGGTTTGCTGAACACTGACGGAGAGTGTCCGGTGTTCCTTTGGTGAGTCACGAGATGGGAGATGCCACTTAGACCTTCTCTTGGACCCTGCGGGACCCTGCACAGCCCGTTGTGGCCAGTCACTTTGGCTTCCTGGAGAAGGTACTGTTAACCCTTCTCCTCCTGACAATAGCATTGCCCTCCACGAGAAATGGAGTGACGGTTGGGAAGAGATGCCTTCAGAAATGGAAGTTCAATTTTCTCCATTAGAGGAGGACACTATTGGAGTGTGGAGGTTTCTGCCTCTGCACTACAGAATTCCTGTGTTGGAGGAAGATGTCTATGAGTTTTTCAGATGGGCAAAAGCTCATGGGTTTTCGTGGATTTGCAGTTCTCGCTGGATTCCAGGGCTTGGCAACCCCTGGATCTTGACTTTTGGAGGAACACATGCAGGCTGAGGAAATTTCTCGGGAGTTCCCGCTCAGTGCATCACTTTCCTCCATTGGGAGGAAGAGAACCTCATTGAAGAAGCGCCTTACCCCAGGCTGGTGGCCATCAGGCCCCTCGCCACAGCTGGACCAAATTGTCCAGGGACAGTCTCCACTGGTTTTCCCCACCTGCATGGGGCGGGGGGAGCAGCTTTGCGCATGGCTCAGAAACAGCTTTTTTCTGTCTCCCTGGAGCATGCACAGGAAGGACCAAAGCCTTCAGCAGCTGCGCTTTATGGGTCAACAATTATTTTGACTGGAGTAGCGGTCATCCCTTCTTCATCACTTTCACCAGAGCTGGAGGGACTTTTGCCATCTCCATCCCCTCCTTTTTCCCTCAGTGTGGCGTGTGGATCTGCCCCGCCGCTGGATTCCCCCGCCTCTGTGCCCCAGGAGGGTGCAAAGCCGCCCCCGCCCCCGACAAGAGAGCAGCCGGCTCTGCGACGGCAGCCGGCAGCCCCATGCTGGAGAGCACATCCAGTCCCCCTGCATCGCGGCCAGCAATTGATTTCATGACCTGGGAGCCTGCAGTGCCGGCAGGAACACCCGCCGCAGGCCCCGCCGATTCCGCCGCCTCCGCCACTCCCGGCACTGCTCCCCGCTGTTGCCCTCGGGTTGCCAGCAACGCTCCGGCAGTGGCGAAGGCTCTGCCAGCGCCGCCCTCCCTGAACCAGGAAAATCTGCAGCGGCGATTCCTCGCGCCTGTGTCCGCTGCACTGGCGGCGGCTGCCGCTCTCTCCAAACACCACGCTGCAGGGGAAAAACCCCTGCAACCAGTGGATGCTGCAACCTCCACTCCATGATCTGCCCCTTCAGCGGCTGCTCTCTGACCCCCACCGCGTTCAAGCGGAGGCGCTGCTCCGCAGCTGTTTGTCCGTGCCTCCAGACTGACAACTCTGGCACTCAGTGCTTTTCTGGGAACAGCATTTTTCTCTGACCAGTACTTGCTTGGTCAGGGGGTACCCTGATCTGTGGGGTGCCCACCGGGGCTCAGGGCGCCTCACCCCTCCGGCAGGAGGGGCCATTTCTGAGAAAGCTGCCAGCTCGTACTGGAGTTCCAGCACGTGTGCCACAGCAGAGCTCAGTGGTGGATTCGCTTCATTCAAGGCACGATAGTCCACAGTCAATCTCCGTTCTCTGTCAGACTTTTGTACAGGCCAGATGGGACTATTGAAGGGTGAGTTGGTTTTGCTGACCACCCCTTGGCTCTCCGGTTCACGGATCATTTTGTGCATGGGGATCACAGCATCTCGATTGGTTAAATACTCCCGGCAGTGCACCATCGAGGTGGCAATTGGTACTTGTTGCTCTTCCACCTTCAGGAGTCCTTCTGCAGATGGGTTTTCTGATATCCAGGCAAGGTGTTCAACTGCTTAATGTTCTCAGCCTCTACAGCAGCTATTCCAAAAGCCCACCTGCGTCCCTTTGGGTCTTTGTGATAGCCCTTCCGGAGGAAGTCTATGCCCAGAATACACGGGGCCTCTGGGCCGGTCACAATAGGATGTTTCTGCCACTCCTTCCCAGTCAGGCTCACCTCATCTTCCAACAGGATCACCTGCTGTGATCCCCCCCGTCACCCCAGCAGTGGAAACGGGTTCTGCCCCCACATGGCCTGATGGGATTAGAGTACACCGTGCACCAGTGCTGACAAAAGCCTCTTATTTCTATGGCTCTGGTGTGCTAGGGATCCACACAGCCCAAAAGCCTGCTGTGTTCTGAGTAATTTCTAAAGGGCAGATAGAGATAATTATGGGACCAAACCTGAGATAAATGTTAGGGGAAAGAAAGAAAGAACACTTGGGGGGTAAAATCTCAGGTTATCTGCCTTCCCACCACCTTGTCCCTTGCCCCAGCAGGGGAGCTTTGCCCTCCCTGTCCCCAGCCAGCCCAGCCTGGGCAGCTCAGGGCTGTCCCCAGCCTCTTGCTGAGGCCTGGCCTCGAGGGCTTCTGCTGCAGGCCTGGCAGACGCTGTGGGGAAGCGCCAGAGCAGCCGGGTGTCAGCAACAAGGCGGCTGCCTGGGGGCTGCTTGTGGCCTCTGACACCCAATTCCTCACTGGGCTTCCCAGTGCTCCAGCCCCTCAGGAGCCTTCTGTTGTTCTGCCAATTGACAGAGGCGATTTAAAGGACACCTCACAGGAAATCATGTTCTTATTTTACTGTGAATATTAAGGAACCACAGTGAAAGATGATACATTCAATAAAAATGTGCACTTGGTTTTAGTGAGAAGCAAAAACAAGCAAGGCAGTGCACCTCAATCAGTACTGTAAGAGAGAAAGGAGAGTGATTTAGAAAGATGCATCATCAATTGCCTGAATTGTTTATCATCTTGTAGATCCTCAGTTGCTGGGGTGCCCTGTTTTGCACCAAGGACCTGGAGAACCATTCCCAGCAATTGGGAAAATCCTAGGTGGTCCATCCACCCATAAATGAGGTCTCCAAATTTGCTCTGAAAGTGGGTCAAGCTTTTATAGGCCAAAAAGAGCAAGTCCAAGTGACTTGATTATATTTTTAGCCCAGAAACACCTGGAGCTGATGGCACACTTCACAACCAGCAGGGGACACAGCTCGGCCAAAGGCCAGACCTCTGCTGTGAGGGTTTCCCCTAAACTGCCCTTCAAACAAACCTCCATTCATGTCTGTTGCGAAAATTTCTTAGAACGATGCATTTCTGCCACATAATTACACAGGGTTATGTGACAGTTTCTAAAGCAGCTGGTTTGGAGTCAAACAGCCAGAATTAAGAGTCCTTGTCATCTATTTGTAGCTACATCACACTTAGGGGGATTTGAAGGAGTTTGGAATGAGTTAGAGACTGGACCTCTGAGTTTTTTAGATGATGCCATTTCTTTTTCTTATCTTTGACACAGACAGGAAGGGTGAGTTTGGATCACATCTCCACTGTATGGCCCACAAGGTCACAAGACTTCTTGTTACAAGACCTTTTAAGCTTTACTTGATCAATAAAACACTGCCAACAAGGATATGTATGTTTTTGACCCAATCCTTCAACATTTCGTCTTACGGATTCATGCTACATTGTAAGCTTCCTTAGCCAATCATGTTATGGCACACAAACCTACAGCACTGCATTCTCCACTTCTTGTTTACCTTTCGAAATACTTTTATTTTTTCTACATCTTAAAGTCTATAACTTTAAACTTTCCTCCACTGAGCTTCATGTGTCACTGCTATGAACTCTAAATCTACATTCTTGCTTCCAGCACCTAAATTTGGAAGCCTTTTCCAAGGTCTCAGATCAAATCCTCTGTTAAATTCTAAGCTTTGCTTACAAGACCAAAGGTCTGAGAATTCCCTACATTTCGGGTTCCAACAGCACTGATGCAGTGAGTTACAGAGTGCCCAGGACCTGTCTTGTAAGTCAACTCCGTCAGGAACAAGGCGGCTGCCAGGGGGCTGCTCATGGCCTCTGACACCCAATTGCTCAGGGCTTCCCAGTGCCCCAGCCCCTCAGGCTCTCCCCCAGCCCGGCCAAGCTGCCCGGCAGCAGCGCCGCAGCCCCACAGGAGCTCCAGAGGAGCCCCAGCCAGAGGCACCTGGGAGCCCTCAGCAATGCAGCCAGCAGCACACGGCCAGGAGGACACGGATGGTGCTTCCTGCCTGCCACAGGCCTTGTGGCCATCTCCAGGCACCGCTCCCGCAGGGATCCCCGCAGCTCCGGCCCTGCCCACCCGCTCTGGCGGCAGCACAAAGGCTTCAGCAGAACCACCACAGGCCAAGGGGCTTCTGGCCATTGTCCCTGCAGCACTGCATGCCTGGGCAGCTGGCTGAGTGCAAGCACCATTTTCCCCCTTCAGGGACCCCTCAGCTTGCTCTGCTGCTGAGCACAAGCATCTTTTTCACCGTTTCCTCTCTCTTGCCCTGCAGATCCTGGGCAGCAAAGAAAAGCTCCTGGGAGTCTGTGAATTGTAACACATTCTATATTTACAGAAATTCAAAAGAGGAAAAAAAAAAAAAAAAGAAAAATCTTAAAAGATAAAGGAAAATTCCCACTGGCTAGGGTTGCCCCCACCAAGTGTGCCTTGCCCATCAGTTCTCCTCAGAGCTCCGACAATGCAGCCAGCCGAGCCCTGACAGACGAGGCCGACTCTTCCATGCCCTGCGCAGCTGATCTTGCAGCCTCTGGAAGATGGAATAGTGCCCACGCTGAATTGCCCGGAGGACATGCAGTGTTTGGAGTGCCAGCTCTGACACGGCACTGCTCATATCCTCCGTCAGGAGTTCAAGGGCTGCATGAGAGAGGAACAGAGCCACAGTCAGATCCCGGATCTGCACGGAGACGAGGAGAGCCCCCTGCCAGGGCCATCCTAGCCGGCTCTTGCCATGGCCAGGAGGGAGCAGGGACCAAGGGGATCAGCCCAAAGCTGCTGGCCAGGAATGCCCCACATGGCCCTGAAACCTCTGTGCGTTCAGCCCACGGGAGCAGAGCCCTCTGCAGCCGGGACAGGGCTTGCAGGTCTTCACCCGCCAACTCCTGCTGTCAGCCCGCTGCCCTCACTCACCACTGCAGATCATCAGGAGCTCTCCTGGCTGCCCCCTGAGGTGCCGCCCGGCCATCCCTGTGAACACAGAGCCTGTCACGGCGGCAGCGGCACAGCTCCCTGCCAGCGGCGCTGCCAGCTCTGCGGCCACACGCCCTGCTGGCCCGGCAGGGCTCAGCCCGGGCCCTTGCCGCACGCTGCCGCCCAAGGGCACGGCTGCCAGAGGGCGGCAGCAGCGCCCGGGCCAGGCAGGGCTCCACGGCGCCGGGCCCGGATGGCGCTGCCGGGGCAGCGGGCGGGGCTGGGGCCGAGCTGCGGCGGGCCGGGGAGGGAGCCCGGCCTCGGGGCTCACCCATGAACCTGATGGCCGCCTCTCGCAGGGGCTCCTGGGGGCTCTCCAGGTAGCGCAGGGCCCGGCGCAGCTGCTCGGCCGCTCGGCTCGTGTCCTCTGCCAGCTGCAGAGAGCGGCAGCAGGGAAGGCTTGGCGCGGGCTCAGCCCCTGTGGCGGGCGCTCCCTGCGCCCAGCCCCGGCCTCCCCTGCCCGCACAGCCCTGAGGCGCGGCCAGCAGCCGCTGGCGCCGGGCTCCGCAGGGGGCAGAGGGCCGGCTGCTGCCTGGGGAGCCGCGGGGCCGCCCCGCAGCGCCGCCGGTTCTTAAGGCTGTTCTTACCAACACCTCGGCAAACGCCAACAGCTTCTCTGCCTCCACCAGCTCTTTGAGATCCCTCCTCTTCAGGAACCCGGCCGCACAATGCAGCGTTTCCCGAGAAGCCTGGAGAGCAGCAGAGACCCAGAGATAGCCCCACAGCCCAGGGCACAGGACTCACATCCCTGTACCACAGCCTGGAGGAGGCTGCAGCTCGGGTTGTGAGCAGGGCAGCCGGCAGCCCAGCCCCCTGCCAGGGGGACACCAGCAGCCCACGAGTCCTCACCTCGGCCACACGCTGATTCTCATCGTGGCAGTGGAAGAAGAGTGCAGGAAGGCTCTGGCACACCACTGACTTCAGGGGCTTTTTTCCCTCCTCTGCTACCAAATCCATCACCTTGAAGAAGAGGTCAAGGGAGAGCAGGTGCACATGGGTGTTGTCCTGAATGAAAGAAAAAAACTCAGCGCCATCTACTCCAGGCCCACCTGAAGAGTACAAAAATCCACAGTGCACAATGTTTCAGGGCAGCACCCAGTGCCCGAGGCTGGGGATACAAAGCCTTACGTGGTCGAAGAGCAGCAGGAGAGCCTCAGCCAGCTTCGGGGCAGTGGTGCTGGATACCAGCATGTCTTTGCTCTTGAGCAAATTAGTGAACACAGAGAGCGTCACGCCGACCAGCTCTCCGTCTGCATCACCCAGCAGCTCCAGAAGGCTTGGAGACAGAGTGCCCATTCTCCTGGCCTGTGTGGAACACAAGGCTGTGCTGGGAAGCCATGGACGGCTGCAGCGCCAGCACCACCCTGGCACTGCAACCCCACCCTGCTGCTGCAGGGCCCACAGGCCAAAGGCCTGCCCCAAAGCAGTGGGGCAGGTGAGGCAGGAGAGCTGGGAGCAGCTGCCTCAGCCGCCTCAGCCCTGCCAGCCCATGGGGCTGCTTTCCCCAGCGCAGCTTCAGCCGCTGCCCCTTCTCACCATCGAGGGATCCTTGCTGAGCACCACGAGGCCTCTGAGCGCCAGGCGACGCCTCTCCCTGCACTCGTTCCTCAGGTGCCTTGACATGATCTCCAGGATGCTGTCAGCACATTCCCTCAAGTCCAGGCACTCGAGGACCTGAAAGGCACAGGGCAGTGACAGGGCACCGGCCAGCAGCAGCCCAGAACCGCACAGGGCTGGGCCCAGGCAGCAGCACAGGGCACGGGCACCGTCCCAGGCAGCTGCGGCTACGAGAGGGCAGAGAGCTGGGAGGCAGCTCAGCGAGGCAGCGCTGGCCTTCAGGCTCACCTCCACAATGAACGCCAGGCCGGGCAGATCCCAGTGTGGCTCCTCCCTGCTGAGCAGCCCAAGCAGGCGCAGAGCAATCCCAGAACACAAGGAGAGGGAGACACGGCGCATCTCTCTGGAAGGGGAAAAAAGACACCAAGAGCCTGAGGTGGGGGGACCAAACCTTGCCCAGGACTGACTCACAGAGGTCTGGTCTTTGCCCAGCATCCCTGGAGAGGATGTGAGCGCTGTGGGAGGTGGCCCCTTCTGGGCACCCTCCTCTCCCAGCCTTTTCCAGTCTCCTTGGCCGTCCCTTGGTGACAAGGCCCTCTGGCCCATGACCACAGGGACTGTGTGGGGCACCCGGGCACAGGGCACAAATGCTGGGGGCAGTGTGGAGGAGAAGGGGGTCTCACCTGGCCAGCAGACCCACGGCATAGTGCTGGGTGTGAGCACACAGCAGCGTGTCCCAGCCACACTTACGCTCCATAGCCATCACCTCCTGGTCACACTCCAGTCGGCAGAGCAGAGCCTTCATGGCCTGCACTGCAAACCTGTGTGCAGAGCAAAGCCCAGGTCACACTGGGAGCACTGGCACTGGCCACACGGGCAGGGGAAGGGCAGGAGGACTGGGACCTGCTGGGCTTGCTGGGAAGGCGGTGTTCCTCCTGGCACGCTCTCCAGAAGTTTTCAACTTCCTCTGATGGCATCTGCTGCTGTGTGGTGATGACAACGTGGAAGAGCAGAGCCACAAACAGGCGGGAGGAATGAAGGATCATGGCCTCATGGCATTTAGGCACAATGACCCAGATCACCAGAGTTGCCTGCAGAAGAAGCAGCCCAAGACAGCGCTCAGTGCCCTGGTGTCCATGGGGCAGGGCCCAAGGGCAGATGCAGGGGGAGCAGTGGGCCTAGTGCCCCCTGAGTCTGCCCCTAGACCAAGTTTCATCCCAGCGACTGAGGCAGGGAGAGGATGGACAGCTGCTGGAGAGGCAACCAGGTGGCAAGCAAAGGCCAGTTCCAGAAACTCACAGCCAGGGCAAAAACATCCTTGTTGTCCCCATCGGAGGTGCATGTGCTGTGCACAGGCCAATCCTCCATCACACAGAGCAGTGTTGCCAGCACCTTCTCCATTGTTGGTTGTGATGAGCCTATGGCTCTCCACATCATTGCAGCAGCTCTGTGGGATCAGGGCTCTGTGTCAGGGGAATCTCAGTCACAGTACCATGCCCTGTGCAGCTGTGGGGGCACAGGTGACTGAGCCCCGGTGCCCTGAGGGGCAGGGAGGGAGCATTGGCAGCAGGCTGGGCAAAGAGAGGGGCCCGAGGGTCCTGGAGCTCTCTACCTGTCTGGCAGAGCCCATTGGACAGGCTGTGATGGGCCACGGGCCCTAAGGGCTGGTGAGCCCTGAGCTCTCAAGGCACGTGGGCCCCATACCTGTCACACGTTGGGGCACAGTGCAGGAGGGTCAGCGCCACGTCTGCAGGGTGTTCCTCAGCCAGCCTCACAATGTCACTGTGCAGCCTGGCATCCACAGTGACGTGGGACATGAGATTCTGGTGGATGTTCTTCACCATGGCTGGCACCTGGAGGAGGCATGGGGAAGACCTGGAGCGCTGTCTATGGGAGCAACTTCCCCAGTTTCCCCCCAAGAAGTGCCTCCTTTCCCGTCACAATCTACTGGCCTCAAAGGCTGAGGGGGCCCAGTGACCGAGGCTTGAGGGGACACACGGCCCTGGGAGGCCTCCAGTCCTAGCCCCAGGCTGCTTACCTGCTGCTGATAAGGAACAGCACTGTCCTGGAAAAAATCCACAGTGGAAGCACAAATCTCAGGGGGAGTGGGCATGGCTCCAGTATTTTTCAAGGCCTCAATCTCTTCATTGTCAGTGTTTTTTATGACTCCATCCTCAGTCACTGATGTGGGAAGAGCCTGTGGCCAGGTTTCAGTCCCTGAGGTGTCCAAGTCTTGCGAGAGCCCAGCTGAATCTGGGCTGACATCAGGCTCTGCTTGGAGCTGGGTCAGCCGCGAGTCAGGCTCAGCTGGGCCCTCAGCTGCTGTGGTGTTGGTCTTTCTACGCCGAATGTGCGGGAATTTTCGGAACATCTGCCAAAGAATAAAGGACAGGGAAGCCAGGAATGCTCCAAGTGTAGTGCTTGGCTGAGCAGGGACAGCAGGCCCAGCCCAGGTGGGCATGGCTGCAGGTACCTGCGCTGTTCTGCGGAAGCGGCCACAGCTGGATTGCTG
This sequence comes from Passer domesticus, assembly GCF_036417665.1. Taxonomy (NCBI): domain Eukaryota; kingdom Metazoa; phylum Chordata; class Aves; order Passeriformes; family Passeridae; genus Passer; species Passer domesticus. The sequence continues at coordinate 990,212 of NC_087503.1, read as the reverse complement.
CTCTTGTGTGCGCTCCACGGCTGCATCTGGCAAAGAGTGAGCACAGCCAGAGCTGAGGGGCTGCGGGAGAGGCCGGAGAACACAGCCCAGCCCTGCGCTCCCCAGGCAGGGACAGCCCCGGGATGCCCCAGGGGGATGGAGCACGGCCACTGCGGGGTGTCTGCCTGGGCCCTCTTCCTTCCTGTCCATGGGCATGGCCCCAGGGGATGGGATGGGATGGGATGGGATGGGATGGGATGGGATGGGATGGGATGGGATGGGATGGGACGGAATGGGGCCAGGCTGGCTGCAGTCTCCAGTCCTACGGCCCAGCTCTGCCACTCACCGTCCTGCAGTGTCTGGATCTGCTCTGGCTCTTCAAGTTGCTCTCCTGAAGCAGCTCCAGGGCCTTTCTTATTTTTCCCCCGGAAGCATTTGAACAGGCTGAAAAATCTGCCTGCCATTCTACCTTCCAGCCTTGAAGGCACCTTCTAGAGAGATGCCTCAGGATATTGCCAAGTCAGCAATTTCAGTTGTGCCTTGAAGATTTCTGAGACAGAGAGGTCTCAGGGTAGCTGCAGGACAGCAAGTCCTGCACTCTAGTCTTGGGCGCTCCTGCCACAATGACAGGAGATTCCTGGTAAATTACTCAGGTCAGCAAGTCCCACAGTCTGGCCTTGAGGTCAGCTGCAGGAACAACACCTCAGAACAGCTCCAGGTCAGACAGGAACGAGTGCACTGTGTGGGGGCTCCTCACAGCACCGCTCTGTCCCGTCCTGTCCCGTCGCCTGCTCCGAGCGCTGTGGAGTGTTCTTGTCACCCCCAGCTCCTATGTCACCACGTGTCACAAAGGACACACTCCTCCATTCCATGCCACGGTGACCGTGCTGCAGCGTGTCACAAAGGAACCTTGCACACACTGCCACCTGCCCTGGGGCCGCCCCCAGCCCACCCAAAGTGGCCCCGGTTGGAAGGAATCCCTGGCCCCAAGTGTCTAAGGCAGCCCGACAGGATCTTTAGGAAGGGCTCAGCCCATCAGCAAATGCTGCCCTGCTCTGCAGGCTCAGGGCAGCAGAAGGAGCCCCCAGGGCTGCCGAGGCAGCCGCGCTGGCAAGGGCACGGGGCCTTCCACGGAAGCTGGCACGGCCTCCTTGGGACACGTCCCGGCTGCTGGCCATCCTAAACCCGCGGCTGTGACAGGCACAGGGAACGTGTGGGCCAGGGCACCAATGCTGCTCTGAGCCCTGGGGCCCGGGCAGCGCTGCCATCAGCAGGTGTGGCAGAGTCCCCACCCAAGCAGAGCTGCCACCCCCCAAGCCCTGGCAGCACTGCTGCCCCTCTCCTGCCCCAGAGACCTGTGCCCTGGGGGGCTTGTGTGCCACAGGGAGCCAAAGCCCACGTGCACTGGGGGCTGTGCTCCTCCCTGCAGGGGCTGTTGGCAGGAGCACCTGGAGCACTGCTGCACCACTTGGTGTCTGTGAGAAGGCAGAGGCTGTTAGTCAGTCCTGAAATGATTTGCTCATGGAAGGGATTGGCAGTAGCACCACAACACCATCAGCTGCTGAGTTTCCCTGGACAATTGGATTGTTCAGGGACACTGTCGTGTTTCATTGTGATCTTCTGTCAGTTCTTCTGGGAAAAACACTAGCCCAGTCTGTGATGTTCAGTGCTCCATTTGCTGTGTGTCTGTCTATGTCTTAGCTGATGCAAAGCAAATATTTCCTCCAGATCCAAAGAGCTGTGCCTGAAAATTCACAGAGCTACATCCATTTCTGATTTTTTTAAAAAGTTTTCCAGAGCCCGCTGATAATTTTCAAGGTTTTCAGAGAACCACAGAATAATGAGGTTGGAAGACATGTCTAGGATCATCAAGTCCAACCTATGCCCCAACACCTCAATTAGACTATAGCACCAAATGCCATATTCCACCTTTTTTAAAACACATCCAAAGATACTGATTCCACCACCTCCCTGGGAAGAACATTCCAGTACTTTATTATTCTTTTGGTTAACTTTTTTTTCCTAATATCCAACCTGTACCTTCCCTGACGTATCTTGAGACTGTGTCCTCTTGTTCTGTCAGTCGCTGCCCGGTGGAAGAGACTGACCCCCACCTGTCTACAACCTCCCTTCAGGAAGTTGTAGAGAGCAATAAGGTCACCTCTAAGCCTCCGTTTCTCCAGGCTAAACAACCCCAGTTCCTTCAAACATTCCTCATAGGGCTTGTGTTCCAAGCCCCTCACCAGCCTTGTTGCCCTCCTCTGGACGTGCTCAAGCATCTCAACATCCTTCCTAAACTGAGGGGCCCAGAACTGGACACAGTACTCAAGGTGCGGCCTCACCAGCGCCGAGTACAGGGCAAGAATGACCTCCCTGCTCCTGCTGGCCACACAATTCCTACTGCAGGCCGGGATGCCATTGGCCTTCTTGGCCACCAAGGCACATTGCTGGCTCATATTCAACCGGCTGTCAACCAGCACCCCCAGGTCCCTTTCTGCCTGAACACTGTCCAGCCACACTGTCGCCAGCTTGTAACATTGTAGGGGATTTTTGTGGCCAAAACGTAGAACTCTGGCACTTAGACTTATTAAACTTCATGCTGCTGGACTCTGCCCATCCATCCAACTGATCCAAGTCTCTCTGCAGAGCCCTCCTTCCTTCCAGGAGATCAACACAAGCTCCCAGCTTAGTGTCAGCTGCAAATTTACTAATGAAGGACTCGATGCCCTCATCCATGTTGTCTATAAAAATATGAAATAGGACTGGTCCCAGCACAGAGCCCTGAGGGACAGCACTGGTGACTGGCCGCCAGCTGGATGCAGCACCGTTCACCATCACTCTCTGGCCCGGCCATCCAGCCAGTTCCTAACCCAGCCAAGAGTGCTCCTGTCCAAGCCGTGGGCTGCCAGCTTCTCCAGGAGTGTGCTGTGGGAGACAGTATCAAAGGCCTTGCTGAAGTCTAAATAGACCACATGCACAGCCTTTCCTGCGTCCACCAGGCGGGTCAGCTGGTCACAGAAGGAGACCAGGCTGGTCACACATGGCCTACCCTTCGTAACCCCTGATGACTGGCTCTGATACCCTGGCCATGCTGTAAGTGCTGTGTGATAGCACTCAGTGTGAACTGTTCCATCTTACCTGGTACTGAGGTCAGGCTAACTGGCCTGTAATTGCCAGGATCCTCCTTACCACCTTTTTTGTAAACAGGTGTCACATTGGCCAGTTTCCAATCATCTGGAACCTCGCCAGTGAGCCATGACTCCTGGTAAATGATGGAGAGCGGCTTGGCAACCTCATCTGCCAGCTCCCTCATCACCCTAGGGTGAATCCCATCTGGTCCCATTGATTTTTAAATATCCAAGTGTCCCAGCAGTTCTCTGACTGCCTCCTCTTGGATAATAAGAGGACCATTCTGATCCCTGGCACCACCTACCAACCCTTGAGGACAGTTGTCATGAGGATAAGCTGTCTTACCACTAAAGACTGAGGTGAAGAAAACATTAAGCACTTCCGCCTTTTCCGCATCTTTAGTAACTAGTTTGCCTGCTCCATCCAATAAGGAACCGAGGTTGGTTATACCCTTCCCTTTACCATTAATATATTTGTAAAAACTTTTTTTATTATTTTTAACAGAAGTTGCCAAGTTGAGTTCAAACTGAGCTTTGGCCTCCCTAATTTTTTTTCTACATGCCCTGGCAGCACTCTTAAATAATTCCTCAGAAATCACTCCCTCCTTAAAAAGATGATACATCTTTTTCTTATTTCTAAGTTCCTTCAAAACCTCATTACTCATCCAGACTGGACGTTTGCCTCGTCTACTCATCTTTTGGCACACAGGGACAGTCTGTTCTTGTGCCCTCAAGATCTCTGCTTTGAAGCACACCCATCTCTCCTGGACTCCTTTGTTTTTAAAGGCTGTTTCCCAAGGAATTCTCTGGACAAGTCTTTTAAATAGGCCAAAATCTGCCCTCCGGAAGTCCAGTGTAGAGATCTTATTGATATTCCTCCTTATTTCACCAATTATTGAGAATTCTATAGTTTCATGATCACTATGCCCCAAGCGGCCTACAACCTCCACATCACCTACCAGTCCATCTCTATTTGTAAACAATAGGTCTAACATAGCCCCTCCCCTGGTGGGTTTGCCCACCAGTTGTGACAAAAAGTTATCCTCCACACATTCTAAAAACCTTCTAGATTGCTGGTTTTTTGCTGTATTGAGTTCCCAGCAGATGTCTAGTAGGTTGAAGTCACCTACAAGAACAAGGGCTGATGATCCTGAGACTTTGTTCAGTTGTTTATAGAATAAGTTGTCCACCTCTTCATCCTGGTTGGGTGGACGATAGCAGACTCCCAGTAGGATGTCAGCCTTGTTGGCCTTCCTCTTAATTTTTACCCATAGGGACTCAACTTCATCATCATTAGTCTCAATACCTGTGACATCCAAAACCTCCCTAATATAAAGGGCCACCCCTCCACCTCTTCTCCCTTTTCTGTCTTTTCTGAAGAGCTTGTAGCCATCCAGTGCAGTGCTCCAACTATGTGAGTCATCCCACCACGTTTCTGTGATGGCAACTACATCATAGTCCTGCTGATGCACCATGGCCTCCAGCTCTTCTTGTTTGTTACCCATGCTGCGTGCATTGGTATACATGCATCTCAGCTGGGCTGCTGATTTCTCCCCTAACACAGTCTTACCACCCCTGGGCCTGCTTCCAAACAGCCCAGCTGCATCCCCTTCCCCCTTCAAACCTAGTTTAAAGCCCTCTCAATAAGGTCTGCCAGTTCATGAGCTAAAAACCTCCTACCCTTAACAGAGAGATGTACCCCATCTGATTCCAATAGAGCAGGTGCCATAAAGGTTGCTCCATGATCAAAGAATCCAAAATTTTGCCGATAACACCAACCCTTGAGCCATTTGTTAATGATATGAGTTTTCCTATTCCTTTCATTATTTTTCTCTGCCACCAAAGGGACTGAGCAGAACACTACCTGTGCACCTGTCCTATCAACCACTTGACCCAGTGCCCTAAACTCCCTTTTAATCACCTTGACACTCCTCTTTTCAATCTCATCACTGCCAGCTTGGAGTATCAGCAGTGGGTAATAATCAGAGGACTGAATCAGCCTAGGAAGTTTCTCAGTGATGTTTCGTACTTGGGCCCCAGGGAGGCAGCAGACCTCCCTGTGGGATGGGTCAGGTCGACATACGGGGCCCTCTGTCCCCCTCAGAAGGGAATCACCCATCACGATTACCCTTCTTTTTTTCTTGACATTAGAGGTGGTAATCCTCTTTTTAGGCAAGTCATAATTGGGAGGCTCACTGGGTAGATGATTTTCCTCTAAATCATCTCTCTAGCTGTCTAGATCCAGTGCCTCATACCTATTCTGAAGTGGCACCTGGCTAGGGGATGGGGGGCAGGAGGGGTTTTTTGTTATTACCACCCCGAGCAGGGACCCATTTCCACTCCCCTTCATCTACCAGGTACCCCTCTATTGCCTGAGAGTGAAAGACACATGAGCCCTCTGACTCCTGGTGGGCCTCCCTTAAAGATGTAAGGGCTGAACTCCACCAGTCTATTTCCTTTTCACTATCCCTGATACTCCTTAACCTTTCAACTTCTTCCCTAAGCTCAGCCACTAGCGAAAGGAGGTCATTCACTTGTTCACACCTCAGGCAGGCCTTCTCCATAACATCCCCTGAAGCCACTGATAAGCTCAAACACTCCGGGCAGGAATGGGTCTGTACGGACACATCCTTTTTGGAGGGCTCTACTTGGTCATATACACTTGTACCAACCACGGATTTTGACCGGGTTAAAACCATTGCTTAGGAGAAAGCCCAAGATCAATCAACCAATAAAACAATACTTCACCAAACTAGCTGGAACCTGCAGCCCTGCCTGCTTGCCCTGCCTGCGCGAACGGCTGTGACCCTGTTTGCCTGCTCCTGTTCACCGCACTCCGGGTCGCCGCGCTCCCCAGAGGTCTCTTACAATGGGTCACTCCGGAACAAGGAAGCTCCACCTCCTGCTCCTGAGTGGCTCACAAAGCAATTAAGGTCATTAAAGTCCTTGTGCTGTGTCTGTGCTGCTGAGCTGGGCTGGGCTCCTGGCACAGAGGCAGCTCCTGGGAAGCAAGAAGAGCTTCAAAAGCACATTTCTCTTGATGAGCAGCTCTTCTGCCAGCCCAGCAGGGCTGGGGCACTGCCTGCAGCCAGCCCGGGCACAGCCCAGAGGCACAGAGAGCTTCAATCAGTCAGGGCTGGGAAGGTGCTGAGAAGTGCCTGGGGCAGAATCACTGCCAGCCCTTGGGGCAGGAACCTCTGGCTGCAGGACAATGCAGCTGCAGCTCCTGGAGCCATCTCCTAAAGCTGGAACATCCCAATGCCTGCAGACTCTATGAGTACATTCTCTGATTGTCTCTTGTGCAGAGCAGCCAGGGGTGGCCAGGGCTGTCCTGCAGAGCAGGCTCCTGCAGCCCAGGGCGCTGTGCTGGTGCAGGGACTCTGCTGCCTGCCAGGGACAGCTCTCAGCCAGCCCTGGCAGCTGCTCCCAGCACTGGGGGACAAGATCTGGGGGGGAGGAGACAGCTGGTAAGGCTTTGAAGTGTTCTCCTTGTGTGGTGAGGATGCTGCATTGGTCAGGATTGCTCCCAGCATAACATTTAACTGCCGAACATCTACAAGTAGATTATACAGCTAACACAGCTAGTCAGGGGCTGGATAAAAGGGAAAATCCTGCTTTTTAAATCTACTGCTGTTGGTTGCCTGGATAGGAAATTCCATATAGATGTTAATCTCAGTTCAGGTGAAGAAAAATAAAAACAATTTTCTCAAATCTGAACAAACCAGGCAGTGACAGCAATCACCACAGTTCACTTTAAAGGCAGCATCAGTGTCGATTTTCCAGCCTGCTCAGGGTTGCTCTGATGTTGCCATCAGAGCCTGCAGAGCCAGAGCTGCCCCTGGGCAGTGCCAGAGCTGGGAGGGGTCTGCAGGGCAGAGCTGAGCCCCCAGGGCTGGGCTGGGCTCTGGCAGCACTGGCAGGGCCCAGCCCTGGGCACAGGGAAGCAGCTGCTGGCAGGGACAGCTCCAGGCAGCAGAGCCCTGGGCAGGCAGTGGGGGGAAAGTGTCCCCAGCCCGTGCTGGAATATTTAAAATCCTCTCCTAATGCAACTATTCTATGATTAATTTTTATACAGATCCCCATGCCAAGGCACCACAAATGTCCAACAGCAGCTCCATCAGCCACTTCCTCCTGCTGGCATTGGCAGACACGCGGCAGCTGCAGCTCCTGCACTTCTGCCTCTTGCTGGGCATCTCCCTGGCTGCCCTCCTGGGCAACGGCCTCATCATCAGCGCCGTAGCCTGCGGCCACCACCTGCACACGCCCATGTTCTTCTTCCTGCTCAACCTGGCCCTCAGCGACCTGGGCTCCATCTGCACCACTGTCCCCAAAGCCATGCACAATTCCCTCTGGGACACCACCACCATCTCCTACACAGGATGTGCTGCACAGCTCTTTTTCTTTCTGTTCTTCATTGGATCAGAGCTTGCCCTCCTGACCATCATGTGCTACGACCGCTACGTGTCCATCTGCAAACCCCTGCACTACGGGACCCTCCTGGGCAGCAGAGCTTGTGCCCACATGGCAGCAGCTGCCTGGGCCAGTGCCTTTCTCTATTCACTGCTGCACACGGCCAATACATTTTCCCTGCCCCTGTGCCATGGCAATGTTCTGGGCCAGTTCTTCTGTGAAATCCCCCAGATCCTCAAACTCTCCTGTTCACACTCAAACCTCAAGGAACTTGGGCTCATTGCTATTAGTGCCTGTTTAGCACTTGGCTGTTTTGTGTTCATTGTTTTTTCCTATGTGCAGATCTTCAGGGCTGTGCTGAGGATCCCCTCTGAGCAGGGATGGCACAAAGCCTTTTCCACCTGCCTCCCTCACCTGGCTGTGGTCTCTCTGTTCTTCAGCACTGTCATGTTTGCTCACCTGAAGTCCCCCTCCATGTCCTCCCCATGCCTGGATCTGGCCCTGTCAGTTCTGTACTCAGTGGTGCCTCCAGCCCTGAACCCCCTCATCTACAGCCTGAGGAACCAGGAGCTCAAGGCTGCAGTGTGGAGACTGACGACTGGATGGTTTCACAAACATTAAACTGCAGGCCAATTTGGGAAAATCACTTGTAATAAAAGTCATCTTTGATACTTCTTGATTTCCTTGTCCAGATGCTTCTCTTTGTTTTACTTTTTTCATATTGTCCAAAAAGAAAAGTTATTGTTTGTGTAATTTCTCATTTTGTTTCTCCCCACCTTCCCTGTGGCCACAGACTGTCAATGAGGGGCTGTGCTTTCAGCGGCTTTAAAGGAACTAAAGGATCTCCCAGCACAGTTTTCTGCAGAGATGCCCATTTGTTGCCTTCTCTGGAGCTGCAGCAGCAATGTCTGTGTGCAGAGCTGGGGGCAGATCAGTGCTGGCACAGCAGCTGTGCCCAGCAGCAGCAGCAGCAGCACTTGGTGTTGGCAGTGCTGCTGCCGTGGCCCTGCCCCGCTGCCCTGGTGGCCCTGGTGTTGCTGCAGGGCCTGAGTGCTCTCGGGGCGGGCACAGTCCTGGGGGTGGCAGTGCCAGGGCTGCAGCAGGGACAGGCCATGGGCACTGCTGGGGCAGCGCTGACGCCTCAGGCCAGGCCCTGGGGGCTGCAGGCTCCTTGCCCAGGCTCTCTCAAGAACACGGCCAGCCCAATGCTCAGCACAGAAAAGCCCCAGGGTGAGCAGCCCCAGGCTGGCCGTGGGCAGGCTGGGGGTAAACAGCATGGCTGGGGCTCTGCAAGGGCTCTGGGGGAGACGGGAAGGAGCAGCAGAGCAGGGGCTGATCCATCCCCAGTGTGCTGCACAGCCCAGGGCAGCGTCCCAGAGCGTCCTGATGGAGCTGCCAACAACATCCCCCCTCTGCAGCCCTGGCCTCTCCCCCAGCTCACACAGGTGCCGCATCCTTGCAGGCACAGCCACGGCAGCACTGGCTCAGGAGCCCCTGTTTGCATTGCACAGAGCAGGCACGAGCACCTCCATGCTGCTGCTGTGGGGACATGAACCTGAGGGAGCACAAATGCCATCAGCCCCTGGGGCCAGCAAGGGCTGGGGGACACCAGGGACATCACTCAGCTTTGTCGTGGCCTTTGCAGTCAGCCAGAAAGTTTGTTCCCATCAGCTGGGAGTTTCCTGTGCCACTGCAGATGCTATTGCTCAGAGCCAGGCCTGACTGGCAGCCACCCCCAAACTGCCCTGAGCATTTTTGTTTACATCACCTTTGCTTTCTTCATGTTCCCTGCTACAAATTTCTTCCTGTTGTCCAGCCCTGTTCCCTCCCCTGCCAACAGCCCATCCCTATTTGCCCTTTCCTCTCTGACCCCACTCCCCATTGCAGTTCCTGACTTGGCACCATGGGAACGTCCCTTGGGCAGCAGGATCATCCTCCAAGTGCTGCAGGAATTGTCTGCAGGCTCCTGCAGTGTCTTGTGCTGCTCCCTTGCCAGAGGCTCCCCAGGCCAGGGGGGCACATCTGGGCTGCTGTGTCTGCCTGTGGGGCTCCCTGTTGTGGGCAATGAGGAGGAGCTGCAGAGGCTCTGCAGGACTGACACGGGTTTTGGGGCTGGCAGGAGAAGCTGAGGCACCTGGGCTGCTGCAGCTTCTGAAGAGGAGGCCCAGGGCTCATCCTGCAACTGCTCCAAGAGTGGTTTCAGAGAATTCCAGAACCAGCACGGATGGAAAAGTCCTTGGAAATCATCAAGTCCAACCTGTGCCCTGACACTGCCTTGTCTCTCCTGAGCCTCCTCTTCTCCAGGATAAACAACCCCAGCTCCCTCAGCCGCTCCTCACAGGATTTGTGTTCCAGATCCCTCACCAGCTTTGTTGCCCTTCTCTGGACACACTCCAGCCCTCCATGCCCATACTAAATTGGGGGGCCCAGAACTGGACACAGCACTCAAGGTGCTGCCCAACCTGTGCTGAGCACAGGGAAGAATCACTGCCCTGCTCCTGCTGGCCACACCATTCCTGATCCAGGCCAGGAGCCACTGGCCTTCTTGGCCACCTGGGCACACTGCTGCCTCATGTCCAGCCTGCTGTCCATCAGTCCCTGCAGGTCCCTTTCTGCCTGGCTGCTCTCCAGCCACTCTGTCCCCAGCCTGTAGTGCTGCAGGGGTTGATGTGGACAAAGTGCAGGACCCAGCACTGGGACTTGTTAAACCTCACCTTGCTGGATTTGGGCCCTGGATCCAGCCTGTCCAGGGCCCTGTGCAGAGCCCTCCTACCCTCCAGCAGATCCACACTCAGAGCCAACTTGGTGTCATCTGAAAATTTGCTCATTCTGGACTCATTCCCCTCATCCAGATCATCAATGCAGATATTGAAATCCACACTGGCTGGCTCTGATCCCTCAGCCATCCTGTGGGTGCCCTGTGATGGCTCTCAGGGTGATCTGTTCCATAACCTTGCCGGGCACCCAGGTCAGGCTGACAGGCCTGGAGTTCCCCAGATCCTCCTTCCAGCCCTTCTTGGGGTTGGGCTCACACTGGCACCTCCACTCCTCTGGGACCTCCCTGCTGAGCCAGGACTGATGGTAAATGATGGAGAGCAGCTTGGGGAGCTCATCCACCATCTCCCTCATTCCCCTAGGATGGGTCCTATCCTATCCCGCACACCTTTGAGCATCTGAGTGGCTCAGCAGGTCAGCAACTGCTTCCTCCTGGTTTCCAGGGGGCTGTTCTGCTCCCTGTGCCCATCCACCAGCTCAGTAGGACATTGGTCCTGAGGACAACCTGTCTTATGGTTGAAAACGGAGGCAAAGAAGGTGTTCAGTACCTCAGTCTTTCCTCATCTTTAGTAACCATATCTCCCCCTGCATCCAATAATGATGCAGATTGTCCTTGCCCCCACCTTTTGCCAATCATGTATTCATAAAAACATTTTTATAATCCTTCACAGAAGCAACCAGGTTAAGCCCCACTTCAGCTTTCACCTCTATAATTTTCTTTCCCATGACCTAATGACATCCTTAAACAATTCCTGAGTTTCCTGCTCCTCTATCCAAAGGTGATGTGTCCTCTTTTATCCCCTGAGTTCTTGCTAAAGCCCCATGCCCAGCCAGGCCAATTATTGTCCTTGCTGGCTCATTTTTTGTCACATAGGGACAGCCTGTTCTTGTGCCTTCAAGGTTTTGTTCGTGACATATGTCCATTCTTTTCTGAACAACTTTACTTTAAAGGGCTTCTTCCCTTTAAAATTCAGTACCTGATTCAGAAAATCCCAGATCTACATCCTGAATAGGCTGAAGTCTCATCTCTGTATGTCTAGTGTACAATTTTCCTTGCTACCCCTCCTTCTTTCACAGAATATTGAAAACTTGATTGTTTTATGGTCACTTTGCTCCAGACAACCTCTGACCTCCACATCTCCCAGCAGTCCTTCTCTGTTTGTGACCAGCAGGAGACAGAGCTTTCCTTGGGAGTGGGGATTGCAGCACAGCTCCCCAAAGTGCAGCTTGGAAGGTTCAGCCTGGAGCCTAGGAGAAAGCAAAGTCCCTGCCAGGGTGGAATTGTGGTGCTCGAGGTGTGGCAGCGTGAGGCTGGGCCATGGCCGGCTCTGTGTGCCAGGAGCCGGCAGCGCTGGGTGCAGGGAGCCCAGGGAGGGCACAGAAAGGTGGCTGAGAAATGCTGGGGCACAGCGAGAGGGGCGAGTGCAGCCGGCCAGGGCACAGGAGCAGCACGCACAGGGGGCACAGCCTGCAGGACAGATGGCCAAGGGCTGGGCAGGGCTGGCAGGGCCACAGGCACCCAGGCCTTTGTGCCCTGGGCTCGGGCAGCGCCTCTGGAGGCCCCACAGCAGGAACTTTCCTGGCAGGGGCTGCACTTTGGCTCTCCCTCGGCCTCCCTGGCCAGGCTGGCAGGGGCTGCAGCTTTATGGCATTTGTCCTTGCTGCCCCTCACATCCCCCTGCCCCACAGAGAGCCCCGAGCCACCCGTGAGGGACAGGCCCTGCTGGCCCAGGCTGGGCTCAGGGCTTGGCCTTTCTGCTTCCCCCAGCCAGCCCAGGCCTTGCTCAGCATTGCAGTTCCCTGCCCAGAGCCTTGGGCTCCCTGCACTCCTGGCCTCAAGGATCTGCTCTCAGCAGTCCCGGGGAGCCTTTGGCTCTCCCTGCCCTCACTGGGGCCCAGCCATGCTCCAAGGCACTTGGAGTTTTGCTGCTGACTCCTTGAGCAGCTTCTTCATCCTTCTCTCAGTGCCTGAGGCTCCTGGACCCAGCTCCAAATCCACCGTGGGGCTGATTAAAACACAGAAAGCCCTCAGGAGCTCTTTGTCTCCCTTCAATTGTCTTCAAGTCTCCAGGGCTTGTGCAGTGATTGGAGTCAGTTTGGAGTTCTGTTAAGGAGGAAGATGTCAAAGTGCACCTCATGATTTTTGGTTTTTTAATCACACGTGTGGGTTTGGTTTGTTTTTTTTTCATTGCAGAGAAGAGGTGATAGAAGCATTCCCTAAGTGATCTTGATGCTGAATGTCTCCTTAGGAGGTCTGGAGAAGAACAAGCCCCTTTTGGGCTGACCCTCTGCTCCTCACCCCCAGCCTCACCATGTCTGTCATAACCCACCTGGGACTGACATCCCAAAATATCAAAAAATGTTAATGTAATTTATTCTTTTATTTTATTCTGTAACACATTATTTTGTGTGATTGTTTAATTATGTATATATTTATTTTCATTTATAATATTAACAATGGTTTTTCTTACCTAGTTTTTATATTTGCATAAAAAATCTATACATTTTTACTAGCCAAGAACATTAATGTTCTTTGGTTCTATGTAGCACAATCCCCTTCCTTAATTAATTAAGGTCTATTGGCTATTTATTTCATCCTCTTTATGGTAATTAGTAATATGTCCAGTCATTTTGTCATCATTTTTATCATCTTTTTCTCAGACAGGGGCATGGGAGAGCCCTTTGGTGTCCAGGGAGACATTTCTGGGGCACATTTGAGGCAGTTGTGGGTCTGGGGAGGGAATTTAGAAAGAACTTGAGGGTATGGACTACACTTGGGGGAGCCGGATGGGCACTTGGAGGGGCACTCAGGAATTCTGAGGGACAGTTCGGGGTCGAGGGGAGCACTTGGGGGTCCAGGGGGGCCCTTGGAGGTCAGGGAGGGGAATTTGGGGCCCTTCGGGGTCCGGGCGGGCCCTTGGGGGGCTCGAACGGGGCTCTCAGGGGCGCGGGGGGTGATGGGAGCTGTAGGCGCGGGTATAATACGGTTAAACGGGGCCGCAGAGCATCACGGGAGTTGTAGGCGCAGCTGCAATGGCTTTTGGTGATGGCGGGGCATGACGGGAGATGAAGTCCCGGCTCGAAGAGCGCTGTACGTGCGCCGCGGCGCATGACGGGAGCTGTAGTCCCGGAAGTGGCTGGACCGCGGTGTTTGGGGGTTCAGGAAGGCACTTGGGGAACACTTCAGGGTCCGAGCCGCGACGTGAGGTCCTCGGGGGGAACGTAACTGGTTCGGTAATACCTGGGGGGCGCTTGGGGAGCTCCAACCGGGCTCTGTAGGGCGCGGGGCACGGCACGAGTTTTAGGTGCGGGACTGTGCTCTGAGGGGCTCTGAGGCCGCGGGGGATGAGAGGAGATGAATTCCCAGAAGCGGCTGTACCCGGTATCTGTGGGGTTGGGAGCACTCAGGGGATCCGGGGGCGCTTTTGCGGGGTCCCGAATGGGCGCTGAGGGGCACTGAGGGATCCTGGAGGGTCTGGGGGACACTTACGGGACAGATGGGGGGCGGATACCGGGGTGGGTTCTGTGGAGCGCGGGGCATGACGGGCGTTGTAGTCCCGGCTCCAATGGGGCGCTATCGGGCCGCAGGGCATGACGGGAGTTGTAGGCAAAAATAAAAGATGGCGCTGACACCAGGCACTGCTCCCAAGAACCCAATCCCTGTGCTGATTGGCCGATGGCTGTGATTGGCAGGACCATCGGCAAATGGGAGACAGTGGAGGTGGGAATAGCCCATTCAACCCTTCCAGTCCCTCCCAGCACAGCCCAGTTCATCCCCAGTACAGACCAGTACGACCCCAGTGCCTCTCCAGTCCCTTCCAATACACTTGAGTCCCTTCCAGTTCCTCCTATTTTCATCCACAGTATGCCCCAGTGTCTTCCACTCTTCTATGCTGTGTCACCAGTGATCCCAGTTTGTCCCAGTATCTCCCAGTATCACTCCAAGTGTGTCCCAGTATGTCACACTGTGTCTCACTGTACCTGCATAGCCCCTCCCAGTCTGCCCAGATTGCCCCTCAGCATTCCCTGTGTTCCCAGATTGTCCCAGTATCCCCCAGTGTCAATCCCAGTATACCCCCGTGTCTCCCACAGCGTTCCCAGTGTTCCCCAGTATGTCCCAGTCCTCCCCAGTGTTTCCAAGCACAGTTTAATGTCTCACGGTTGCCGTGGCAGCCAAACCCAGCAGTGGGGTCAGGGCAGTGTCCATGGCCACAGCCCCTTGCAGTGGCCCAGTGCAGCTTGGGCTGATGATCCACCCTCACAGCTGGCCCAGGGCAGCCTGCAGTGGTTTTGGTGGCACCTTGGGCTGGCACACACCTGAGGAGTGTGTCTGTGTTCAGTGGGGAAACTCAGGAGATTTTGATTGCTTCAAAAAAGATAAAAAGGGAAAACCCCTCTTAGGCTGAGTGCAGCCAGCTCTGCAAGCCCAGCAGGTCCCAGGTGAGTGAGGACAGACAGGATGGGGCTGGGGAATGTGGAGCAAGGCTGTCCACACTGGGTCAGAGCTCAAGGCAAAGCTTCTCTGAGCAGGCCAGAGCTCCTGAGGAGAGACCCTGGGTCAATATCAATCACAGAATGCTGCAATCACCTCTGATCTAAAGAGAAATGTAATAAAATAAACCCTTTAAAATAGGTATGTGTATGTCTTACAAGCTCTTTGAAATATTTCCCCATAATTGGACTTGGAAAACTTTAATGACACTCTCAGGGCTTTGGTGTTGTTTACCTCATACTCGGTCCCTGAGAGAGTCTTCAAAGAACTTTTCAAGAACTCAAGGTTAAATTGAAACTCTGAACTTTCTTGAAGTTTTAATGGGTCCCACTGAGGGACATGACTGAGAAACTGTCCCCAGGTTCCAGGTAGAGCAGAGAACTGCAGGCAGTGATGACAGCTGGGGACAAGCAAGGCAAAGGTGTCTCTGGTGCTGAGCAAACCTGGATGTGTTTCAGGAATGCAAAGGGCCAAGGCCTGAGCCCCAGCCCCTGGCCAGGCAGATCCTGTCCCTCCCTCATTGCTCAGGGCTCTTCCCGGGATGGGCACTGGGATGTGGGGATGTGCAATGCCAAGGGCAGGACCATGGGGCGGCCCCTGCCAGGCTGCTGAGCAGGGACAAGGAGGCAATGAGGCCCCAGGGCTGCCAGGGTCACTTGTCCCCTCGTGGCCTCAGGCCCAGGGCCAGCAGCCATGGCCAAAGTGCTGCCCAAGTTGGCTCTGTCAGGGCCTTGCAGCTGCTGCCCATCCCTGTGCCCTGTGCAGCCCAGGCTGTCCTACGGTGTCCCTGCCCTGCGCCTCTGTCCCTGCAGGCTGTCGTCATCCCCCGGCTGCCCCACCTGGCTGGCCCCTTCCTTTGCTGACAGCTCTGCCTCCTGCCTGCCTCTGCCTGCCCACACAAAGCCTTGGGCTGCTCCAGGCTCCTTGTGGGGATGTGTTGCACCACAGCCCTGCCCTGGGAGGGAAATTCCTTTCTCCTGGTGTCCAGTCTGGTCTTCCCAAGCTGCCCTTGGTGCCATTATCTCTTTCTCTGGCTGTTTTATACAATAAAGAAAAACTCCAGGATGTGTGAAACCACCCTTTAATCCCTCCCCGGGTACTCTTATTCTGTCCTCAGTCTCCACACCACTGAGCCCAGAGTCTGCTGCCTCTCCCTGCTGGTTAGGGGATGAGGCCTCCAAACACTATCTTGAGAGGTTTTTGGATTCTCTCCAAGGTCTGTGAAAATAAAAACAGTGGTCAAAGTTATTTTCTCCCAAATCTTGCAGTGACAGAACAAGGCTCAATATCTTTGAACTGAATGAGGGTAGATTTACAATTGTTTAAAGGCGAAAATATTTTCCATTTCTGAGAATGGCAACTGTTCTTCCACAGAATTGGATTTCCCATCTCAGGAATTATCCAAGAGCAAGAGCTTTGTACAACCTGACCCAATGAAACCCTCTCATCCCCAAGGACAGAATTCCTGTTGTGTGGGTTCTCTGATGTGCTGGGTGCCCTCACAAAGCTTCTGGCCAGAATGTCTGCTGAGGGCAGCCAGGCTGCTGCAGGGGCAGTGACCTCACAGCCATCACCATGGCAGCCCTGTGCCCTGGGCCTGGCTCTGCCCTTTCCTCTGCCCCTGCCTTGTCTCTGCTGGCATGAAGAGTTTTCTCATTCATATCTTGTCCCCAGGGTGCTGGGGCCAATGGCTTCCCAGGCAGCTCCTGGAGCAGAAGTGGCTTTTCAGAGCCCAGGCAGAAATGAGCCCTGAGGCAGCAGCTCTGCAGTGCTGGCCACCAGGCCGGGCTGCCAAGGGAGGCTTCTGGCCATGCCCTGCAAGCAGCTGCTGCTGCCAAGGTGCCTTTGGTGCCTCAGGCTCTGCCTGGCACAGCTCCCAGCACGGCACTCTGCCCTTGTGCCCGAGCCCTTCCCTGTGCTGGGGCTGGCCTGGGGCTTTTCCTGCAGTGGGACCTGCCCTGCTTCTGGCACAGGAAAGGCAGTTCCTGCTGGAGCAGGAGGCTCTGCCTGCCATGGGCTCCAACAACTCCAGCCAGGCCCTGTTGACTTCAAAATTGCTTCCTAGAGCAGAATATTCTAATAATTGTTATAGCTCCTGTACTGTGGAGTAAACAACTGTGGTTAAGTTCTTTGTTCTAATAATGATCAGAATCAATAAGAGCTGTATTTATGTAAATATATCTGGTATTCCATCCTTAATCCTGTGGGACAAATTGCATTAAGTTCCAATTCACCTGTCCAATCTCTACACCTTTGACAAAGTCTGGGGCCAGCATTGGATCCAGTCACTCCCAGTCTCCTCTTTTAGAAGGAATTTTAGAAGTCTGGGGGCCCTGCAGGGGTTTGAGGATCCATGGTCGGTGTTGGGTGGCATTTCTCCACTTCATGATGCAGCAGAAGTTTCTCCAATAAAGAAATAAAGCTTTTGCCTGAAGCTCCCATCGTGCCCATGACAGGAACCCCTGTCAGTGTCTGGGACATCCCGGCCCTTTGGCAGCCTGGTGACTCCTGTGATGTCACCGTGGAGCCCCCGTGAGTGCCTGTGACAGATTGGTGCCTTTGCAGCCCAAGGTGCCCTGGGATGTCACCGTGGAATGGCTGTGACTGCCTCTGAGCACACGGCTCTTGACCAACCCCAGAAACCCCTGGGAGGTGTCCATGGAGCCCCTGTCTCTGCCTGTGACATTCCAGCTCGTGAACAGCCTGGAGACTCTTGGAAAGTCCCCATGGAACCCCTCTGAGGGCCTGTGACAAATCTGATCCTTAGTGGGCAACCATCACCACTCCATTCCTATGGTCAGTTTCCATGGCAACCATCACCAGGCCCCTGTTCCCCCGATCCACAGAATTGGCTGAGCTGGGAGGGACCCATCAGGATCCTGGAGTCCAACTGCTGGCCCTGCACAGGACACCCCAACAATGCCAGCCTGGGCCTGGCAGCGCTGCCCAAACGCTGCTGGAGCTCAGACAGCCCTGGAGCTGGGAGCCTTCCCTGGGGAGCCTGGGCACTGCCCCAGCAGCCTCTGGGGAAAAACCTTTTCCTGAGATCCAACCTGAGCCTGCCCCGACTCAGCTGCAGCCGTTCCCTCCAGTCCTGTCCCTGGGCACCAGAGGGAAGAGGTTCCCACAGCCCCAGCCAGGGACCCCCTCCCAAGGCTGCTGCCATGGCCACCAGGGCTGGGACCAGCTGGGATGCTCGGTTTCCATGGGCCGGGATTCAGGAATGGGATTCCCCAATTTCCTGCTCCCGCTAAAACCGCGCTGCTGCTTGCTGCCCTCCCACCTTCCATGGAAAGCACAACAGGCAAAGATCCCGGGCTGGGATAAGAACAATTTACTGGGAACAGCAACGAGATAAAGAACAAACAGAAACAGAAACAATATTGATAAGACAAGGGATAAGACAAACAATTTACAGGGAAAACTACAACACAACTGACTGGCTTTTCCCAGCAACATATTTCCCTCTCCTTGGAAAGGACACCCTTTTCCTTGGGAAGAGAGAAAGTCCCTTTCCTGCCCCTGGCAATGACCTGCGGTGGGAGTGAATGTAATGATACAGCCCTGGCCAGACCCTCATGATCTTCAGTCTCCCATCATGTCACTGGCAGGGGCAGGAAAATGGACAGGTGTCTTCCCAGCATGGATCACAGGGAACATGCATCACAGGTCTCTTCCCAACGTGGGTCCTCCAATTCGGTATGAAGCTGGAGCCAGGCACAAAGCTCTCCCTGCAGGGACATTTGCTGGGCTTCCCTTACTGGTGCTTCCGTAGGTGTCTGGTCAAGTCAGAGCTCTGGGTGAAGCTCTTCCCACACTGGGGACACTCGTAGGGCAATTCCCCAGTGTGGATCATCTGGTGGTGGATCAAGTGGGAGCTCTGCCTGAAGCTCTTCCCACACTCCAAGCACTTGTAGGGCTTCTCCCCATCATGAAGCTGCTCATGGGCCACCAGCTCCGATCCCTGGATGAAGCTGTGTCCACCTTCCTGGCTCAGGGTGCAGCCTTTCACCTCAGAGCAACCTGGGCTGGGTTTGGAGCCCCTCCTCCTGTGGGATCTCTGGTGCTTTTCCTCCCTGTTGAATTCCTGCCTTGTGGAGCTGCTCAAATCTGCCTCTTCCTTGAGATTCTCTTGAGGGGATTTGTCCTCCCTGGTCTCCATCCTCACCTCCTTGTCTGGGGCAGGTAGGACAAGGAGAGGATGGGTTTTGCCCCTATGCCACAGGGAAAGGGAAGAAGATTCCCCAGCATCCCCAGCAAGAAAGCAGTGGGATTGTCCTGCAGCCGGGGGCATTGCTGGGCTGGGAGATGGAGCAGGAGAGAGGGGGAAAGGGGCACTGACTTCCTCCTCACCTGCCTGCATGTCCCGGGGAATCTTCCTCTTCCTCACAGCCTCCTCCTCCATCCAGCCAGTTTGGGAATGAGAAATCCTGATTTGGGGAAAAATATAGCATATGAGTACATTGGATTAGGGCGTTCCTCCTGCCCAAGTCCATCTCCAGTGTTGTGGCACATCCACAACGAGTCCCTGTGAGCAACCTGCACTCCAAGGGCCTGGAGCACGCTTGCTTAACCTGCTGATGGACAAGGCCAGAGACGGGTCTGTGTGCACAGCTCCAAATGCAGTTTATTGCAATGCAGAGGGTCCAGAGACAGAGACAAAATGGGGCTGGGGACACAGGGTTTGATAAGGGGGGAAAGGGGCGGGTCTCAGGGCCAAGGGCCAATGGGAACTGAGCACAGGTGGTGCAGAGGAGGGGCAGCCAACTGGGGAACCAATGAGGTAACAGGGGCAGAGCATTGCAGTAAACCGGGACCAATGGGGGACAAGAGAGGGGAGAACATTCTAGGGGGAGCACATATAAGGAAAAAAGGGCAGCTGGACTGGGTGATACCAATGAAGCCTGCTGCATTCACATGAGCCTGCAAATGCTGATGGTGAGACCATTGTCCTCAGAGGGGTGTCTCTCTCTGACCCTGGTCACCTTTGCCTTGAGGTATTGCAGTTCCAATGTTGGGCACCTGTGCCTCCACACTCTAGAAGTCACTGGGAATCTGGTGCCCATGTAAACCCCCAAAACACTGAGATTTAGTCCCCCAAAATACAGAAATGACCAAGATTCAGCAAAAACACCCAACCCTGGATTTCCCCTCTCTGGTCTCTCTTTCGGCTCCTGGAGGCCCCCCTGTCTGGGTTGCTGCGGGTCAGGTTTGTATTGGTGTTCCCCTCTCTGGGCTGCTGGGGCTCCTGGCAATCCCACAGGTTCCCCTTCTCTGGGCTCACCACTTTGGCATCACAGGTATCCCAGGGGTCAGCACTGTCCGGGGTCCCTGTTTCAGAGTCCTGGGGTATCCATGGCTCCCCCCTGTCCATGCTGCCAACATGTCCAGGCTTCTGGAGCACCCCCAGGTCTCGCATTGCCCGTTTCTGCTCCCCCCAGGGCCGGTTTCCCTGCCAGCCCTGCCGGTCCCAGGCGATCCCCAGGTGGCTCTGGGCTGACAGTGCAGCCCCTGGGCCGGGCAGAGCCAGCCCCAGCACGGGGGGACCCTGCATCCTCCGCTGCCTCGGCAGCCGCACCCAGCGCCGGGCACAGAGCTCGGGCAGCCCCCGCCGCCCCCTGCCCAGGGAGCCCCGGGACCCCCGCAGCCGGGGCCGGCTCTGAGCGAGGCGGCCCCGAGCCCGGCTGCGTGGCCAGGGGGGCACGGCGAGCCCGGGGCCTCTGTGCCAGCGCTGCCCCCGCTCTCCCTCAGCCTTTGCCCGGCCCGGCCCCGAGCACAGAGCTCTGCCCGGGGCTCCCGGCCCGAGGGGCGGCTCCGGGCCCGCCCGGCCGCTCCCGGCTCCCACAGCCCGCCCAGGGCCGCCAACAAAACATCCCAGCAACAAATCCACAAACCAGCCACTGCCACCCTGTCCTGCTGCGCCTTCCCAGGGACCCCAACCCCGCGGCAATGCCCCCGGCGCATCGGGACAAAAAGCTGCTCCAGCCCAGCCCCTCGGAAGCCCCAGCTGCGGCCCGTCCCTGGCACAGCGATCCCGGCAGCTGCCCCGCTGTCGCAGCTGGGCTCTGGAGCAGGGAGGCTCTGCGGGACCCCCGGGCTGTGCCCCCTCCCAGCCCGTGCCCGCCCCGCACCTTCAGCCCGGCCTCTCTCGCTGCTCCGGCTCCTGCACAGTCCCCGCTCTCCATTCCTTGGCCCCCTGGGCTCTCCTCTGGGGCTCCTACAACACCCGGCAATGGAAAACAATCGATTTTGGTGCTCCCGGGTGAAGCCACAACTGAAACTTTGTTCCTTTGGCCTGGCTGCATTGACCCCCAGGGCGTTTTCTGAAGGCGCTCCCTGCAAATGTCACTGTGCCAGGGCCCTGTCCTTGCTGTCACCTGCTGGGGCTGGCCATGCACAGAGCTCCTGGACTTGCATTTCCAGCTGCTGTGCAGCCAAAGATGAGGGACCTGCAGCTCTCTGAATGCAAAAACTGGAATAGGAGCCTCTCTCCAGGGGGAAATTTCCCCTCCTGTGCCAGCCCCTGGCAATGCTGCCATTCTCTGCTGCTGCTGGGGCACTCGGGGCTCTGGCTGGACAGCAAAGGTGACCCTGAGCCAGGAGCTTTCCTTGGCTGCAGCAAAGCCTCAGCACACAAAGCCCTTCCCTGCGCTGTGCCCTGTGCCAGGAGGGATTGTGCCAGCCGAGCTGACCCGAAATTTCTTCTCCCAGGCAGCTTTAGGACACGCACCATGGAGAAGCAAGAGCCCACTCTCAGCTTTGCGCAGTCCTGCAGAAGAATCCGGTGTGTGAAGCAGCCTGGGAACAGGGTTTGGTGTCAGGGGAGGGGAACTCAGAGCCCTTTTCTGCCCTGTGGGCTGAGGCTCTGCATTTGCAATGGCCCTGCAGCTGCCAAAGGGGCTCAGCTGAGAACAGTTCTGCTGAGACCCTGTCCTAAACCTGCTTTTCCTGCAAATGTGTTCAGAGGAATCCTCATTTTTTTGCAGCCCCAGGTCTTGTGTGTGGGCAGGTGTGACTGTTGAAGGATGGAAGACCTCTACTTGGAAAAGTACTCCTTTTTTTTTTTTTTTTTCTTTTTTTTTTGTTTGGTTAGATTTGGTGTGGTTTCTTCTTTGGGGTTTTTTTGGGTTGTTTGTTCTTACTGGAGTTTTGGTTTTGTTTTGTTTTGGATTTCATTCTTTTTTTGGGTTTTTGTGTTGTTTTTTTTTTTTTTTGTTTGGGTGGTCGGGTGGTTTTATTGGAATGATTTTCTTTTCTTTTCTTTTCTTTTCTTTTCTTTTCTTTTCTTTTCTTTTCTTTTCTTTTCTTTTCTTTTCTTTTCTTTTCTTTTCTTTTCTTTTCTTTTCTTTTCCTTTCCTTTCCTTTCCTTTCCTTTCCTTTCTTTTCTTTTCTTTTCTTTTCTTTTCTTTTCTTTTCTTTTCTTTTCTTTTCTTTTCTTTTCTTTTCTTTTCTTTTCTTTTCTTTTCTTTTCTTTTCGTGTTGCAGAGGGGTGTTTTTTCAGGTTTTTTTTTATTAACTCCCATGTCAGTGCTGGGCAGAGCTCTGTAAGTGTGTCTGACACTTGTCTGTGGCACTGTGCAGGTGGCCAGGGGGACCCTCCCCGAGCTGTGCAGAGGAATCCACATCAGCCCAGGCCGGGCTGGGCAGTGGCCGCTCAGTTCCATGGACTGGACGCGGCTCTGGATGCTTCCCTTGGAGCGTCTGCAGGGAGGGAACGCTGGGGCTGTCACTGCTGGGGTGTCACACACAGGGAAACGCTGGGGCTGTCACTGGTGGGGTGTCACAGACAGGGGAACGCTGGGGCTGTCACCGCTGGGGTGTCACACACAGGGGAACGCTGGGGCTGTCACCGCTGGGGTGTCACACACAGGGAAACGCTGGGGCTGTCACTGGTGGGGTGTCACAGACAGGGGAACGCTGGGGCTGTCACCGCTGGGGTGTCACACACAGGGGAACGCTGGGGCTGTCACTGCTGGGGTGTCACACACAGGGGAACGCTGGGGCTGTCACTGCTGGGGTGTCACACACAGGGGAACGCTGGGGCTGTCACCGCTGGGGTGTCACAGACAGGGGAACGCTGGGGCTGTCACTGCTGGGGTGTCACACACAGGGAAACGCTGGGGCTGTCACTGCTGGGGTGTCACACACAGGGAAACGCTGGGGCTGTCACTGCTGGGGTGTCACACACAGGGGAACGCTGGGGCTGTCACTGCTGGGGTGTCGCTGGGGCTGTCACCGCTGGGGTGTCACAGAGAGGGGAACGCTGGGGCTGTCACTGCTGGGGTGTCACACACAGGGGAACGCTGGGGCTGTCACTGCTCCTGCCCAGTCCCCAACAGCTCTGCCAGCGCCTCGAGGGGACACAAAGGCTGAGCCAAAGGGTGAGAATTGCAGAAGGGGCTGAGATGGGAGGGACCCATTGGGATCAGTGAGTCACAGAATCACAGAATTACTGGGTTGGAAGAGACCTTCAAGGTCATCAAGTCCAACGCAGCCCTAACACCTCAACTGGACCATGGCACCGAGTGACACATCCTGTCTTTTTTTTCAACATATCTAGGGATGGTGACTCTACCACCTCCCCAGGCAAACCAATCCAATACTTTACCACACTTTCTGCAAAAAAAACCTTTTCCTAAAATCCAACCTATATCTCCTTTGGTGCAGCTTAATACTGTGTCCTCTGGTTCTGTCAGTTGTTGCCTGGAGAAAGAAACTGACCCTACCTGACTGCAACCACCTTTAAGGAACCTGTAGAGAGCAATAAGGTGACCTCTGAGTCTTCTTTTCTCCAGAATGCAGCTGGAGAAAAGACAACCCGAAGAAATAACCCCAGCTCCTTCAGTCATTCCTCACAGGATTTGTGTTCCAAGCCCCTCACCAGCCTTGTTGCCCTTCTCTGGACACGCTCCAGCCCCTCCATGTCCTTCCTAAATTGGGAGGCCCAGAGCTGGACACAGGACTCGAGGTGCTGCCCAACCAGTGCTGAGCACAGGGGAAGAATCACTGCCCTGCTCCTGCTGGCCACACCATTCCTGATCCAGGCCAGGAGCCATTGGCCTTCTTGGCCACCTGGGCACACTGCTGCCTCATGTCCAGCCTGCTGTCCATCAGTCCCTGCAGGTCCCTTTCTGCCTGGCTGCTCTCCAGCCACTCTGTCCCCAGCCTCTGGCATTGCAGGGGGTTATTGCGGCCAAAATGCAGATCTGCACTCTGCCCTTCATCCAACCATTCCAGGTCTCCCTGCAGAGCCCTCCTGCCTTCCAGCAGATGGACACACACTCCCAGCTCAGTGTCATCTGCAGATTTACTAATGAAAGACTCAATCCCCTCATCCATGTCATCAATAAAAATATTGAACAGAGCTGGCCCAGCACAGAGCCCTGAGGGACAGCCCTGGTGCCTGGCTGCCAGCTGGATGCAGCAGCGCTCACCAGCACTCTCTGGGCCGGCCATCCAGCCAGTTCTGAACCCAGCAGAGAGTGCTCCTGTCCCAGCCCTGGGCTGCAGCTTCTCCAGGAGTGTGCTGTGGCAGACAGTGCCAAAGGCCTTGCTGGAGTCCAAACAGACACATCCACAGCCTGTCCTGCATCCACCAGCAGGGTCACCTGGTTGTAAAACGAGACCAGGTTGGTCAAACACGACCTACCCCTCCTAAACCCCTGCTGGCTGGGTCTGATACCCTGGCCATGCTGTAAGTGCTGGGTGATGACACTCAGTATAAACTGTTCCATTTCCTCACTGGGTACTGAGGTCAGGCTGACTGGCCTGTAATTACCAGGATCCTCCTTCCCACCCTTGTTGTGAATGGATTTCACATTGGGCATTCCAGTCGTCTGGAACCTCCCCAGTGAGCCAGGACTGCTGGTAAATGATGGAGAGTGTCTTGGCAAGCTCATCTGCCAGCTCCCTCATCACCCTGGGGTGGATCCCATCTGGGCCCATAAATTTATGGACATCCAAGCATCTCAGCAGTTCTCTGACTGCCTCCTCCTGGATAACAGGGGCCCATTCTGCTCCCTGACCACGGAGAACAGTTTTCCTGAGGACAAGCCGTTCTTCTCACTAAAAACAGAGGCAAAGAATGCTTTAAGCACTTCTGCCTTCTCCTCATCTGCAGTTGTTGAGTTCTTTTATGCATCTAATAAAGAATAAATTTTGGTCTTACCCTTTCTTTCATCATTGATAGATTTGTAAATACATTTTTTATTTTCCTTTATAGAAGTCGCCATTTTAATTCAAACTGAGCTTTGGTCTCCCAAATTTTTTTTCTACCTGATCTAGCAGCTCTCTTAAATACATCCTGAGAGACCTGATCCTCCTTCCAAAGATGATACATCCTGTTTTTTTTCTAAGTTTCTCCAAAACCTCCTTCCCCATCTAGGCTGGGCATTTGCCTCGTCGACTTGTCTTTTGGCATGCAGGGACTATTGCTTCTTCTGCCCTCAAGATCCCTCTTTTGAAGCACACCCATTATTGCTGGCCAGGGCTCCGTGTACAAATCACGAATGGAATGGGACTGCTGTGGAAAGCATCTCAAGCTGTTTATTTTCTAGCATCGGTCTCATTACATGGTTATGATTTGTGGAAAGAAAAAAACTCTGCAACTTCGCAAAAGTTGTAATGCCGGTATGTTTATTTCAGCACTGGACACGTGGGGATTGTTCCCCCTTAAAGGACATGTGTACCCCTGAGAACTCCCAACCCTTTTTTATCTCCCTTACTTGCAGCGTGTCCAAAATCCCCCATTCAGGGTGGCCCCGGCAAGCTCAGTGGCACGCGAGCTGCAGCGCTGGGGGCACTCTCCCCTCTTTGTGTGCTGCAGGGAGTGCGCCTGAGGCAATGATGCCTTCTCAGACTCTGGGCTTGCTACGGCAGGAGCGATGGAAAGGCGGAGTCTGTCTTCTGGGATAAACTGGGTTTATTGAGGAGCAGGGAAGTGGAGGGTCCAAGGAAATCAGAAGGCAAAGACAAGACTAATGGAATAATGGCAGCTTATAAAGGGAGGTGGGTACAAAGCCTGCCCTCCAACCAATGGAGTAACAGGGAGGAGTGGGTAAAGGGATACAGACATTATTGTACAACTAAACACAGGTAACCTGGGGAGGGGCCCCAGCCCCTGAGCCAATCACTCAACGCCCTAAAGAGAAGCTTCTAGATGAAAGGACTGGGTCGTCAAGTGACAGGCAGGGCACCAGGGAGGGACAGAGCAAAGGGATGCAATGGCTCTTAGGGTAACCAGGGAGGAGATAGGGAAACTGACAGGGGATTCAGAAGAGGAGGCAACTGGGCAGAAGCACTATTAGCATGAGGGGAGAATAGAATGCACCAATTTACAAAGTACAACTCAAAACAGCTAGAACCAGTTAAAAGCACAACCCAACAGTAAACTGACTGAAAATCTTGTGTTTTGTCTCCTTACATTGTCAGTAAGGAAGAAAAGGTTGTAGAGAGAGGAGAAGTGTTCTGAAAGATTTGTTCTGATTCTTATTACTCTTTCTTTTAGTTACTATTGATAAAATTTTCTTTATACGCTTTTAAAGTTTTGAGCCCACTTTGCCTTCCACCTACTCCTGTCTCACAGCAGGAAATGTGTAAGTACATCCTAGTGAGTGCACAGATAATTAGCCAACACTGAACCCACCACACTAATTGATGCATTAGCCTAGAATCTCAGTTTGGCAAACCAATACCACTACAGAAACTTTCCTGATGAACTGCACAACAAAAGAAGAAAATTAAGGCAGGGCAATGGTTTCTCAAAACTTGTTTGATCCTAATGAGCCCTGTGGTGCATTTGGAGCTGAGTCCTTGAACCTCAGGGCCTGAGAAGAGATTGCACAAACCTTTCCAGGAGTCAAAGCCCAAACTGTCTCAAGGAATTAAGGGTCCCAGTGAGGTCAATCCCCAACACAGCCTCCTCGTGGACTCCTTGGAGAAGAGAATTAGAGGGCAGGATGGCACAAAACCATCTCAGAGACTCAGTGTGGAAAGGAAATTCCAAAGTACCCTAAAAAATTTTAGTATCTCAAGGAATTAATGAGTCTCAATGAGTGTCAGTACAAAGCTCTCAAGGGACTAATTAAAGCAGATAATTGGAGGCCATGATTCACAAACCTCTCACAGAGTCAGTATCAAAAAGGAAACACCAAGTACCTTAAAATAACTGAAGTACCCTGAAGCATTAATGAGCCCCACTGAGTGTTGTTACTGACAAAGCCTCTCCAGGGACTAATTACAGCAGATAATTGGAGGCCATGATTGCAGAAACCTCTCAGAGACTCCAAGGCAAAAGCCAAACCCAAAGTCCTCTGAAAAACCTGCAGTCCCTGGGAGCATTCAGGAGCCCCCAGGGCCATTGCTGAGCAAGGCTCCTCAGGGACTCCTTCCAGCAGATCCTTGAGGCCACTGGGATGTGGGCTAGGGGGGGATGCTGAGGGCAGGACAAGGGGCTGACAGTGCCCAGCCTGGCTGGGGCTGTGCCAGGAGGCCCCAGGGCCTCAGGACAAGGTGTCTCCTCCCAGCCCTTGCTGGCACAGACCCTGCTGTGTCCCAGGCCACCAAGACTTGGCTTCTCTTTGTCCCCACCTGTCATCACTGCCTCCAGTTCTCTGCTCTGCCTGGGTCCTGGGGACACTTTCTCAGTCGTGTCCCTCAGTGGGACCCATTAAAAGTCCAAGAAACTTTGGAGTTGGATTCTGCCTTGGAGTTCTGGAGAGGTTTCTTCAGCTGCCTCTCAGGGACTGATGTTCAGGGCCTGAGCACAAAGCCCCAGAGGGTCATTAAAGTCCTGGTGCTGTGTCTGTGCTGCTGAACTGGGCTGGGCTCCTGGCACTGAGGCAGCTCCTGGTAAGCAAGAAGAGCTTCAAAAGCACATTTCTCTTGATGAGCAGCTCTTGTGGCAGCCCAGCAGGGCTGGGGCACTGCCTGCAGCCAGCCCGGGCACAGCCCAGAGGCACAGAGAGCTTCAATCAGTCAGGGCTGGGAAGGTGCTGAGAAGTGCCTGGGGCAGAATCACTGCCAGCCCTTGGCACAGGAACCTCTGGCTGCAGGACAATGCAGCTGCAGCTCCTGGAGCCATCTCCTAAAGCTGGAACATCCCAATGCCTGCAGACTCTGTGAGTACAACTCTGAGTATTTCTGGTGCAGGGGAGGTGAAATGCTCCTGGACCTCTGACATGCTGAGGGGTTCTGTTCAGTCATAGAATATTTCCAGAACAAGGATTTTGATAAATATGAGGAAATTTTCTTACACTTTATATTCAATTTTATACTATTCAAGAATGGCAGGGAGGTGAGATAAATATTAAAGGTTGATTATGAATTATCTTTTAGTGATTAGTAGGTTCACAGAAGATCCCTGATGTGCTTTCAGCCTCTCTGCCCATGGACAACAGCAGCATCACCTTTGCTGGAGCCATCAGGCTCAGTCTGAGCCGTCCTTTCTCCAAGCTGCAAACAGAACCTGTCCCCAGCCAGTGCCCTGCAAACAGGCAGGGTTCCGTCAGGCCCAGGAGAGTGCACAGAGATTTGGGGTCTGTGGGTGCTGGCAGGGAGAGATCAGGCACAAGGAAACACCTGCAGGAGGAAAATCTCCAGGAAGCAGAGAGAAGATCTGGCAATGACAGAAAACAAAACCCAGCAATGCTGTGGCAGGGAGAGTTTAGAGATGTCCACAGGATCCCCTCCAGTGCAGCCCCCCACTCTGAACAAGCCCCCTCCCTCCTGTCCCCCAGCCAAGCCTCTGCCCTCAGGGCCGTGGCTCCAAGGCGTGAAGCCCCTCCTGTGCAGGCAGAGCTGCAGCAGAGCCGTGGGGCAGCTCTGCAGCCCTGGGCCCAGTTCCCTCTGCAGAGCACAGGGCTGGGAGCAGCTGCCCGGCCCTGGGGGCTCTGGGAGGGGGCACAGCTGGCTCAGGGTGACGCTGTGCCCAGTGCCCGGCTCTGGGCAATGCTGTCAGTGCAGCCAGGCAAGGAGCTGCATCTCCCTTCATCCAATGCCAGCATAAAAACACTTGGAATTCTCCCTGAGATTTCAGTTCAAGCTGGGAGCTTCAATCCAAGGTGCAAAGCTCTCCTAGAGCATCTCTGAGTTATAAGATTGATGGGGAATAGCAGATGTGCTCTGACACTGAAAATGCTGCTGGGTTGGTGAAATGAGCAAAGCCCTTGTCTACAAATGTGGAGCTGGGCTGTGGTGGATCCATCTCTTCCCAGCACTATCTGGTGATCTTTAAGGAAAACTTGGGAGTGTGAACATCCTCCATTTGAGAAAAGTGAAAGCCCAGAGAAACTCTGAACAGAATCAACTGACAGACCATCTCCCCTCAGTCTCCACTCATCACTTTGCCTCACAGAACGTGCTCTGTTCTCACTGCAGGCAGCAGAAATGCAGAGGGTTTCTGATGTCCAAGAATACCTAGAGAAATACAGATGGAGATTAAAAAGAAAACCTCAGAACTCTTAAATACAGAAGCTTGTCAGTGTGTGTTACAGAGGAGGGTGTATGGGAAATGGCTTTGATTTTGGTTACAGACATCTCCTCTAACTCTTCATTATCCTTTCTCCATGAGCAGGTCCCCATGTGCAGCCAGAGGAAATGTCCAACAGCAGCTCCATCAGCCACTTCCTCCTGCTGGCATTGGCAGACACGCGGCAGCTGCAGCTCCTGCACTTCTGCCTCTTGCTGGGCATCTCCCTGGCTGCCCTCCTGGGCAATGGCCTCATCATCAGCGCCGTAGCCTGCGGCCACCACCTGCACACGCCCATGTTCTTCTTCCTGCTCAACCTGGCCCTCAGCGACCTGGGCTCCATCTGCACCACTGTCCCCAAAGCCATGCACAATTCCCTCTGGAACACCACCACCATCTCCTACACAGGATGTGCTGCACAGCTCTTTTTCTTTCTGTTCTTCATCTCAGCAGAGTATTTCCTCCTGACCATCATGTGCTACGACCGCTACGTGTCCATCTGCAAACCCCTGCACTACGGGACCCTCCTGGGCAGCAGAGCTTGTGCCCACATGGCAGCAGCTGCCTGGGCCAGTGCCTTTCTCTATTCACTGCTGCACACAGCCAATACATTTTCCCTGCCCCTGTGCCATGGCAATGTCCTGGGCCAGTTCTTCTGTGAAATTCCACACATTCTCAAGCTCTCCTGCTCACACTCAAACCTCAGGGATCTGGGGCTTCTTCTCATAAGTTTTTTTTTAGGTTTTGGCTGTTTTGTGTTCATTGTTTTCTCCTATGTGCAGATCTTCAGGGCTGTGCTGAGGATCTCCTCTGAGCAGGGACAGCACAAAGCCTTTTCCACTTGCCTCCCTCACCTGTCTGTGGTCTCTTTGTTTGTCAGCAGTGGCACATTTGCCTACCTGAAGCCCCCCTCCATCTCCTCCCCATCCCTGGATCTGGCCCTCTCAGTTCTGTACTCGGTGGTGCCTCCAGCCCTGAACCCCCTCATCTACAGTCTGAGGAACCAGGAGCTCAAGGATATCTTGAGGAATCTGATTACTGGATTTTTTCGGAAACACTAACTGCTTGTTTTGTCCTCCATAGTCTAAAGAGAAAGGCATTGCAGGTCCAGCCTCTCCTTTAAAATACTTCATAGTGGTTGTGTGCATGTGGGGGATTTCCTTTTCTATTTTGTGATAATTTTGTGCACAATGAAATTTGGTTATTCATCCCATTTCTACCTCCCTTCTTACACCCTGAATTTTGCCCACAGACTGTATAAATGTGGAATCACCTCCTCTGTGCACTTTAGCAAAATAAAGGATCCTTCATGTATTTGTTTTCCAAAAATCCTTCCTTTGAAACCTCATCTCAATCTGGTAGGGCAGTGCCTGTGTGCAGAGAGAGAGAGAAACAGAGTCCCAGCACAGCAGCTGTGCCAGGGAGCTTGAGCACTTGGTGTTTTCAAAGAGACGCTCTCTTTGCACTTGCACTGTCCTTCTGTGCCTTGTGTGAGTCCTCAGCTCTTGGGTGCTCGGGTGCTGTCCTGCTGTGTGGCTGTCCTGAGATCACAGGAGGGATTGACAATTTTCTGCTGTTTAAAAGAAGACAAGATGGGCTGGAATTGTTGGGCTGAGTAGTGAAGATTTTCAGAGTTTTATGGCCCTGGTATATATGTCACAGGTGGATCACAGTGAATCCTGGCAATCTGAACATGAATAATAGAATAGACAAAGCTGCAGCTTAAATGTGACTTTAAAATAAATACCCAGAGTTGCCAGCCCAGAGATTGTGGCGTGTGAACTGCACCAACCACATTACGACAGGGACTGCAGACCCCACCAAAACCCACCAAAACCCAGCTCAGTGGGGTGATGGTGACCCTGTGGCAACCACTTGGTACCAAAGCACTGAAGCCATGGAGAGCGAGAGACTCAGTCGCTGACATTTCTGTTGGATGAGGGTGTTGTGTGAGGGGTGGGGTCTTTAGATCACAAGGCAGAAATTGCCCAAGAGATTTTTGGTTTTGTCTGTAGTGTGTTGACACTGGCTGGAAGCCAGGCACCCACCAAAGCTGCATCTCACTCCTGTTAGCAGCTGGACAGGAGAGAGAAAGTATAACAAAGAGTTCATGGGTTGAGATAAGTGTGAAAAATGCCAATCACTTGTTTTTAAAATTTTAAAACTTTAATAGTAATAAAATG
Source organism: Passer domesticus (assembly GCF_036417665.1). Lineage (NCBI taxonomy): Eukaryota > Metazoa > Chordata > Aves > Passeriformes > Passeridae > Passer > Passer domesticus. The sequence continues at coordinate 958,778 of NC_087503.1, read as the reverse complement.
GTTATAAAAATAGTAATAAAATTAGAGTAATAACAATTTGGACAATTAGGCTTATGACAATATGAGACAATAAAAACAAAGAGTTATGGACAGTCCAGGTACCTCTTTCTGGGCAAAATAAGCCTGAAAAAGGACACATGTTAACAGAGGATTAACCCTTAAAAACAACAGCCTGTTGCATATTCATACATCTCATACATGATGCAGAACTCCCATTCAAACAAAGGATTCTGTCTGGTCAGTGTCAACTTCTTCCTCTTAATCCTGACGGTGTCTTCAGGGCTGAGCGAGGCAGGAAAAAGTTTGTTTCTTCTGATAAGTGAGCAATAAATTCTTTTTCTCTGAAAGATTTAGGTGTCCTGTGGCTGCTATCTCAGTGTGAGTACCTCGTTACTCTCTTTAAAAAAGTATCTTACACAGCATAGTTTCTATTTTAATATTATAACTTAAAACTTATAACTTAACACACTGCTTAAGAAAATTAATACAGCATAACTTTCCAACATAATACATATAATATTAATTTTAATATTTGCAAAAAAAAATCATAAACCACACATTTTTCACAATCACCCTTCTTATTCGTTGTAAATCATTTGGCTTGAGCAATATTTTGTATCTACTTGCATCTTATGGACTATGCTGTCAAAATAAAACAGGGGATTACACAAGGAAGAAATATCAAAACAGTTGTAACACATAAAAGGAAAAATCTTAATTTCTTCTATCATCCTATCTCCAATACATTACCCACCAGCTAGGTTTTCACATTGCTTTCTAATTTTGCACTGGTACCTGGGGTATTTTTTTTTCTGATATCTTTTGCTTTTTCTAGAATGACTTCCCTGTGGTCATCTATTTTCAACAATCTGATATATTAAACTTTCCACAAACGCTCCCTTCTTTAACCAATAAATAGTCCAAAGCCAATCTTTTCTGATACACTACAGGTTTTTGTTTGGCTTTGCTGACGTGATAGTAATTCTAATGCCTGAGCAGCTTTATTTGTTATCATTTCTATAACTGCTTGGAGCCTTGTAATATGACTCAATATATAATTTGGGTTCAATACAGAGTTAGATTGCTGTGCTAGTTTTACTCTTTTGTTTACTAGTCGTTTTCGGTTGGTGGGATTTTCTTTTGTTTGTTTGGGGTGTTGGGGTTTTTTTTGTTTGTTTTTTGGGGTTTTTTTGTTTGTTTTTTTGTTTGTTTTTTACCGAATCCTGAACTGTTTCTTTAAGATTAAATGTAAAACAAATCCATCTCTCTCCTTTTGGACATTCAATTCCCTGTCAATTACCACTTTTTCCTAAGTTTCTTGTGATACAATTTCTTTTGTTTTGCCTATAGGTTCTTAATTTGGATGGGTTATAACAGTGACTGTTGACATAAAAGTATGTAATAAAAGAGGAACTTTGGTTTAATTCCCTGTGATGCTTTCTGTAGCATTTGTGACATGTTCTTGCTGGTATCTCAAAAGGGAAAAGACAACAAATGAGTGACAGAAAGAGGAATAACAGAGGTCCAGTATGGCTTATACTCCCACCTCCCATGCCTGTGGAGTTGCAATCCACAGCAGGTGTATTTGATCTTCTTGGTGGCGAAATACAGAGGCCAATTTGATCTTGCCCTCTATTTCTTTGTCACTTTCTTTTAGCTAATTTCCAGGCAAATCATTTTGCCACTCCTTAACTGTGGTTTCCTACCCTTCCTCAGGTACTTTTCATTCAACAGGCACTAATAATTCCCATCCACAAAACAAAATTCTTACTTTAACACTTCTTGCTACAAGGGCATAAATTGTGTGAACCACAATACTAATTATTCCTACAATTCAAACATTTACTTATAACCCAGCTAGCATGTCCACTATAGGAATAAATCAAGTAAAGTTTACAGTATGGTAATGATGGAAATGGTAATTCTCCCTCTCCCTTCTTTAATTCACGGGCTAAGGTCAAAATATAACAGCTCTTTGACCAAAACAGTTCTGATCTTTCTGTTTGAAATATTCTTCCCCAAGGAGATGTTTTATTTAGGCAGTGCTTGAAACCAGTGATGTAAGCTTTGCCTTATTTCTTAATTAAGTGTAATTCTTTGTACATTTCTTGGATCATGTGAGTTTTCCCAAATCATTACCACCCAGTCCCCGTTTGAAAGTCAATTTGGTATCACTCGGTTAATTTGGTATCACTCGGTTATCATTTTGGGTGATAGTCCATTCTTCAGGTTCCTTCACAAGGCCTTTGACTCTGCTGGCATGAATTCACCCTCTTTCCGTGGTTTGGATTGCTGTTTCAGTAGTACCTGGAAAGGACTTCTTAACAGTACAGTGATAAAAGAAAGACAGTACTGCATTAACTTTTACCATTAGCTTTTTTTTCCCCAAATTGGGTTTAGCTACAAGCTTTTTCCACAGCCACCTCTTCTTCTTGTATCCAGCTAATAGCTGCAGAGGCAAATTCTTCTTTCTGTGAACTGCAGTTAGTTAAATAAGAAAGGCCAGACTGATTTTAAGGGGAGATGTATCACATCTATTGCTTTTTACTTTTTGGGCACCATTTAACTGTTTTGGTCTCACATATTCCTTCCTCAGGACAAAAGCCTCCTCTTTTTAACAGCAAACAAAATAAAAAACCTCTTACTTTAAAAAATAAACCACTTTGTGAAGTTTGGAGAGCCAGCAATCTCTGCCTTGATTTTATCTTTTAGTGCTGGCCTCTCTCTCTCTGTCTGTCTCTCTTTTTCTCTCTCTTTTTTCTCTCTCTCTTTTTCTCTCTTTTTTCTCTCTCTTTTTCTCTCTCTTTTTCTCTCTCCCTCTCTCTCTTTTTCTCTCTTTTTTTCTCTCTTTTTCTCTCTCTCTCTTTTTCTCTCTTTTTTTCTCTCTTTTTCTCTCTCTTTTTCTCTCTCTCTCTTTTTCTCTCTTTTTTTTCTCTCTCTTTTTCTCTCTCTCTTTCTCTCTCTCTCTCTCTCTTGACCCACTTCCCAGGGCCAATGCTGCCATCCTGGACTTGGGAGCCTGACAGTCTGAGAGCCACCCCAGCAGTTCCACCACTGAGCCAGCCCGCTCCTGGGCAGTGAAATAAATGGGCAGGAGATCTTTCTCCTTTTTAATGCCTTTATTAAGAAGAATCAGCTCAGGTGGGGAGAAATCGACAGGTTGCGCCCACACCGCCGTTGCTCCCAGGCGTGGCACGAAGAAGGAGGATGATGCAGTTTTGTCCGCTGGTCTGCAGACAGAACTGGGGACTCTGTCCTCCTGAGAGTCGTGGAGTCCTGCTTGTTTGTTTAACACTCCGGGATGTCTCTTTAATCAGTATCTTTTCAGGTTAGGGTGAGAAACAAAAAGGTCCAAGCAGGTACGGGACAATGCTCCCATCCTTAGACGTCACTTAAGTCACTTGTTGGCTCGTGATTTTTAGGGGTTTTTCTTGTAAAAACTGTAAAACTGTAAAAACCCAGGGTGCACTGCATTTCTTATTTGCATGTTGTCTCTGGTGTCACTGCCCATTCTCTTTACTCTGGAGGGTTTCCCTTGGTATCTTTTTGGCAAACGGCCAGCATCAGAGGAACAATAGTTAATCACCGGCCATTAACGGGTGATTAAGGACTTTTTCTTTGGCAGCACACCCAAAGAAGTCTGACCGGTTTTACTTGCTTTTTTAAACTCTGAAACTAAAAAAAATACAATTTTCTATTCATAACAGGCAGTAAACCTGTGCAATCTGTGCCCAGCACCGCCGCCAGGTCACCTCCATGAATCGGTCCCTGCCGCAGCTTCCGAGACCCTGCCACTCCTCCAGCAGCAGTCAAACACCTCCCAACCTTGACAAAACAACTTTGTGACTCCAGGTGCTCCTGATATTCTTTTTCTTTCCTTAGCCAACATATCCTCTTTTCCCTTCAAGGAGGGCCTGTTCTGCTAAAACTTTTTCGGGCCCTGGTTCAGCATCGAGCAATCTCCTGACAACCATGTGTAAGACCCTTCCCTGCCCTTTATGCAGAAACGTCATTCACACTTCTGCTCTTTTCTAACACCAAAACATCACCACTCCACATCCCAGAGTCTGCTAACCACCCCTCCCCCTTCTTCAGTTTCCTCTTTCCTCTCTTCTTGCTTTCTCTTTTTTTTTACTTTTTTTTTTTTTCCTTATCTTTTATCATTTTCTTAGTCCATTCTACCATACAATATTGTATCATTTTCTCTTTACTTTTTCCTCTCCTGGTTTCACATTTATTCCACAATTTTAACATTACCCAAAGGGGGCTGTCCTGGGGTATGTCTGGCAAAATGCTCCCTCTTTTTCTGGTACCTTCAGTACCTCTATTTTCCTGCTGGTTTATACCAGCTTCTGGGTTTTTGCTTTGGCATTTACCCATTTTATCCTAACAGGTGTTCCCTCACCCGCCTCGACCACACTGGTTCAGATCTTGGTCCCTTCTTGTCAAGGATTTCTCTAATAAAATGTCCCTTCTACCAGTACCGCCTCCCACCTCTGATTTACTAAAACAAATCCCCCCTAACTATTATCGCATCCCGCCCCCAACCTTTTATATGCAGAAATCCTCCTTCACTCGCTTTGTTCCTTCACCTGCTGCTCCCCTCATGGGGTGGCAAAACCAAGGTTCGAAGAACTCCACAATTGCTTCATAACTAGGTCACATCTCACACACACACCATTCACACTCTTACACGTCTACACCCGTTCTTATCCCACCCAACCAAGCGATACTTACAGCCTCCTTTTCTTGCCTGGGTCCTCGTGCACGAGTTATTACAGGTGCATTTACTGCAGTCTACTCAGGGAGCTCAAAATTCTTTGCTCATAACTTACCTTAAAGATTTCCTCTTCCCTGAAAGGTTTCCCAGTCACTCAGGGCCACCTGAGGCAAAAGCCTCCAAAGTGGGGCGCCTCCCTGGGATCAAGAGTCTCCCTCAATGGATTTGGAAATTCCTGCCCAATGCACCAAATTTTGTTATAAATTAGAAGCTTGACGAGGCCAATATTCAAGCAGCAATCAATTTATTAATTAATATGGTAAAGTATGAGCAATACAGCGCTGGCTGTGGGGGAAATTTTCCCTCCAACTGCACGCCGATAGTTGGGGCTTACAGATATTTATAGGGGTACTCATAAACTTTCTCAGCAGTTCCTATTCCAAATTTTTACATCACAATTCTATACACTATTGTGATTTAGTTTTTCTCAGGATGCATCCCAGAAAGGAGTATCCCCAGATGGTGGGGTCTGGCTTCTGAAAGAAGTCTCCCAGCTGGTGAGGCCCAGATTCCAGATGCGGGTCCACCTTTTAATTGCAAGGACTATAAATCTCATAACAGTGATGTCCAGCTTCCCTTGGTCGAAACTATCAATCCTTAAGTTGATATTCGTCTTCCTATCTCAAGCTCCTTTTCACTGTTTTGTTGAGGCATTGAGATAAGCATGTTTCCTTTTGATATATTCTAAAGCTACAGTTTCAAAGATCCTTACTACAAGCAATATTCTAAAATTTTCCTTCAAAAGGTTATTATTGCAAAATTCTTACAGGCTTAGCTACAAGCAGAAAGTTCCTGTCAAACAGCAACATCCTTAAAGCTTTAATTCACAGAATCACAGAATCACAGAATCACAGAATTTCTAGGTTGGAAGAGACCTTCAAGATCATCGAGTCCAACCCATCCTATCTTATACCTCAACTAGGTCATGGCACTAAGTGCCACATCTAGTCTCCTTTTAAACACATCCAGGGATGGTGACTCTACCACCTCCCTGGGCAGATGATTCCAGTGTTTGACCACTCTTTCTGTGAAAAACTTCCTCCTTAGGTCTAACCTGTATCTCCCTTGGCGCAGCTTGAGACTGTGTCCTCTTGTTCTATCTGTTGTTGCCCGGAGAAAGAGACTGACCCCCAGCTCACCACAGCCACCCTTCAGGAAGTTGTAGAGAGTGATAAGGTCACCTCTGAGTCTTCTCTTCTCCAGGCTAAACAAACCCAGCTCTCTTAGTCGTTCCTCATATGGCTTGTGTTCCAAGCCCCTCACCAGCCTCGTTGCTCTCCTTTGGACACGCTCAAGCATCTCAGCGTCCCTCCTAAACTGAGGGGCCCAGAACTGGACACAGTACTCTAGGTGTGGCCTCACCAGTGCCGAGTACAGGGGAAGAATGACCTCCCTGCTCCTGCTGGACACACTATTCCTGATACTGGCCAGGATGCCATTGGCCTTCTTGGCCACCTGAGCACACTGGTGGCTCATGTTCAGCCGACTGTCAACCAGTACCCCCAGGTCTCTTTCCACATGAGCACTGTCCAGCCACACCATCCCCAGCCTATAACGCTGCAGGGGGTTATTGTGGCCAAAGTGCAGGACTCGGCACTTGGACTTGTTGAACTTCATCCCATTGGATTCTGCCCATCCATCCAACCGTTCCAAGTCCTTCTGCAAAGCTCTCTGTCCCTCTAACTGATCGACACATGCTCCCAGCTTAGTGTCATCTGCAAATTTACTAATGAAAGACTCTAAACCCTCATCCATATCATCAATAAAAATATTAAACAGAACTGGCCCCAGCATAGACCCCTGAGGGACACCACTGGTGACTGGCCTCCAGCTGGATGCAGCACCATTCACGACCACTCTCTGGGCTCGGCCATGCAGCCAGTTCCTAACCCAGCACAGAGTGCTCTTGTCCAAGCCACGGGCTGCCAGTTTATCAAGAAGTATGCTGTGGGAGACGGTGTCAAAGGCCTTGCTGAAATCCAAATAAACAACATCTACAGCCTTCCCTGCATCCACTAGGCGGGTTACCTGGTCATAAAAGGTGACCAGGTTGGTTAAACATGACCTACCCTTCCTAAACCCATGCTGACTGGGTCTGATACCCTGGCCATCCTGTAAATTCTTCATGATGGCACTTAATATAAACTGTTCCATTATTTTGCCAGGTACTGAGGTCAGACTGACTGGTCTATAATTACCAGGATCCTCCTTTGCACCCTTTTTGTGAATGGGTGTCACATTGGCCAGCTTCCAGTCTTCCGGAACCTCACCAGTGAGCCAGGACTGTTGGTAAATTATGGAGAGTGGCTTTGTAAGCTCATCTGCCAGCTCTCTCATTACCCTGGGGTGGATCCCGTCAGGTCCCATAGATTTATGAACATCCAGGCATTTCAGTAGTTCTTTGACTGTCTCCTCTTGGATAAAGGGGGAACCATTCTGCTCCCTGACCCCATCAACCAGCCCAGGGGGGCAGGTATCTTGAAGGCAAGTCATCTTCCCACTAAAAACTGAGGCAAAGTAGTCATTAAGCACTTCTGCCTTCTCCTCATCTGCAGATACTAAGTTCCCTGCCTTGTCCAATAGGGAACTAAGGCTGGTCTTACCCTTCCTTCTAGCATTAATGTATTTGTAAAAACATTTTTTGTTATCCTTTACAGAAGTCGCCATTCTAAGTTCAAACTGAGATTTGGCCTCCCTAATTTTCTTCCTGCATGCTCTAGCAGCCTTCTTGAATACTTCCTTAGAGACCTGACCCTCCTTCCAAAGCTGATAGGTCCTCTTTTTATTCCTGAGTTCCTCTAGAACCTCTTTGCCCAGCCAGGCTGGACGTTTACCCCGCTGACTTATTTTTCGGCACACAGGGACAGTCTGTTCCTGTGCCCTCAAGATCTCTGTTTTGAGGCATGTCCACCCTTCCTGAACTCCTTTGTTTTTAAGGGCTGTCTCCCAAGGGACGCTTTGAATAAGTCTCCTAAACAGGCCGAAGTCTGCCCTCCGGAAATCCAGTGCAAGAGTCTTACTGGTGCTCCTTCTGACTTCACCAAATATTGAGAACTCTATTATTTCATGATCACTCTGACCCAAGCGACCTCCAACCATCACATCTCCCACCAGCCCATCTCTATTTGTAAACAGCAGATCTAACATAGTCCCTCCCCTGGTGGGTTCACCCACCAGCTGTGACAGAAAGTTGTCTTCCATACTCTCTAAGAATTTCTTGGACTGCTTCTTTTCTGCTGTATTAAGTTCCCAGCAGATGTCTGGTAGGTTGAAGTCACCCACAAGAACAAGGGCTGATGATCTTGAAACATTACCTAGCTGCTTACAGAACAAGTCATCAACCTCTTCTTCCTGGTTGGGTGGACGATAACAGACTCCCAGTAGGGTGTCAGCCTTGTTGGCCTTCCCCTTAATTCTTATCCGTAGACATTCAACTCCATCTTCCTTAGTTTCAATTTCTATGGCAACAAGAGTCTGCTTAATATAAAGGGCTACCCCTCCACCTCTTCTTCCTTTCCTGTCTCTTCTGAAGAGCTTGTAGCCATCCAGTGCAGTGCTCCAGCCATGTGAGTCATCCCACCATGTTTCTGTGATGGCAATTACATCACAGCTCTGCTGCTGCACCATGGCCTCCAGCTCTTCTTGTTTGTTGCCCAAGCTGCGTGCATTGGTATACATGCATCTCAGCTGGGCTGCTGATTTCTCCCCTAACACAGTCTTACCACCCCTGGGCCTGCTTCCAGAGAGCCCAGCTGCATCCCCTTCCCCCTTCAAACCTAGTTTAAAGCCCTCTCAATGAGGTCTGCCAGTTCATGAGCTAAAAACCTTTTGCCCTTAACAGAGAGATGTAACCCATCTGGTTCCAGCAGAGCAGATGCTGTAAAAGTTTCCCCATGATCAAAGAATCCAAAATTTTGCCGATGACACCAACCTTTAAGCCATTTGTTGATGATGCGGATTCTCCTGTTTTTTTCATCATTTTCCTCTGCCACCAAAGGGACTGAGCAGAACACTACCTGAGCTCCTGACCTTTCAACTACCTGCCCCAGTACCCTAAAGTCCTTTCTAATTGCCTTGACACTCCTCTTTTCAATCTCATCACTGCCAGCCTGGAGTATCAGTAGTGGATAATAATCAGAGGGCTGAATCAGCCCAGGAAGTCTCTCAGTGATATCTTGTACCCGGGCCCCAGGGAGGCAACAGACCTCCCTGTGGGATGGGTCTGGTCGACAGATGGGACCCTCAGTTCCCTTCAGAAGGGAATCACCTACTACGATTACCCTTCTTTTTTTCTTGATGTTAGAGGTAGTGATCCATCTTACAGATGGATCATAACTGGGGGGCTCAATGGGCAGACAGTTTGCTTCTAAGTCATCTAGTTGGGTCTCTAGTTCCAGGACCTCATACTTATTCTGTAGTGGTACCTGGCTCCTAAATTCAAATGCTCCTAAATCCACTGAAGACTTATAAAGGTTAATTGCAAACAAAGGATAGGTTCAAAGGCCTTCTTCCATGCTTTACTCCCTCAGTTATTTATTAAAATTCATCTTTATAACTGTCCCATGGTGGGTTTCCACACATATCACAATCACAAATATACACATTGCCTGTATGTACATGAGACGAAACACAGCTTTGTATTTCACAATCTGCAGCTGCCTGAATACAAAAACTGCAATAGGAGCCTCTCTCCAGGGGGAAATCTCCCCTCCTGTGCCAGCCCGTGGCAATGCTGCCATTCTCTGCTGCTGCTGCTGCTGCTGCTGGGGCACTCGGGGCTCTGGCTGAGCAGCAAAGGTGACCCTGAGCCAGGAGCTTTCCTTGGCTGCAGCAAAGCCTCGGCACACAAAGCCCTTCCCGGCGCTGTGCCCTGCGCCAGGAGGGATTGTGCCAGCCGAGCTGACCCGAAATTTCTTCTCCCAGGCAGCTTTAGGACACACACCATGGAGAAGCCAGAGCCCACTCTCAGCTTTGCACAGTCCTGCAGAAGACTCCTGTGTGTGAGGCAGCCTGGGAACAGGGTTTGGTGTCAGGGGAGGGGAGCTCAGAGCCCTTTGCTGCCCTGTGGGCTGAGGCTCTGCATTTGCAATGGCCCTGCAGCTGCCAAAGGGGCCTTTTTGGCTCAGCTGAGAGCAGGTCTGCTGAAAGCCTGTCCTAAACCTGCTTTTCCTGCAAATATGCCCAATCCTCAATCTTTGCATCCCCAGATCTTGTGTGAGTGCAGATGTGACAGCTGAAGGATGGAACAGGTTTGCTGGGGGGAAGTTCTCTTTTTCTTTTTTTTTTTTTTTTTTTTTTGTCATAGTTTTTTGGGGTTTTTTTTTTTGTTTTTTGGGGTATTTTTAGGTTTTTTTTTCCCCTTTGGTTTCGTTTTATTCTTTTGTTTGGTTTGTTTGTTTTTGGTGGCTTTTGGTTTTTGTTTTTTTTTTTCTTTGTTTCATTTGGGTTTTTGTTTTTTTTTGTTTATTTTGTTGGTTTTCTTGTTTAGGTCATGGGGTTTTTGTTTTTGTATAGTTTAGTTTGGGGTTTTTTTTTTGTTTTCTGTATCTGTGTCTGACACTTGTCTGTAGCACTGTGCAGGTGGCCAGGGGGACCTTCCCCGAGCTGTGTGCAGAGGAATCCACATCAGCCCAGGCCGGGCTGGGCAGTGGCCGCTCAGTTCCATGGACTGGACACGGCTCTGGACGCTTCCCTTGGAGCGTCTGCAGGGAGGGAACGCTGGGGCTGTCACCGCTGGGGTGTCACACACAGGGGAACGCTGGGGCTGTCACTGCTGGGGTGTCACACACAGGGGAATGCTGGGGCTGTCACCGCTGGGGTGTCACAGACAGGGGAACGCTGGGGCTGTCACTGCTGGGGTGTCACAGACAGGGGAACGCTGGGGCTGTCACTGCTGGGGTGTCACAGACAGGGGAACGCTGGGGCTGTCACTGGTGGGGTGTCACACACAGGGGAACGCTGGGGCTGTCACCGCTGGGGTGTCACACACAGGGGAACGCTGGGGCTGTCACCGCTGGGGTGTCACACACAGGGGAACGCTGGGGCTGTCACTGCTGGGGTGTCACACACAGGGGAACGCTGGGGCTGTCCCCGCTGGGGTGTCACACACAGGGGAACACTGGGGCTGTCACCGCTGGGGTGTCACAGACAGGGGAACGCTGGGGCTGCCCTGCTCCTGCCCTGTCCCAAACAGCTCTGCCAGTGCCTTGAGGGGACACAAAGGCTGAGCCAAAGGGAGAGAATTGCAGAACGGGCTGAACTGGGAGGGACCCATTGGGATCATCAAGTCACAGAATCACAGAATTGCTGTGTTGGAAGAGACCTTCAGGATCATCGAGTTCAACACAGCCCTAACACCTCAACTGGACCATGGCACCAAGTGCCACATCCTGCCTTTTCTTAAACATATCCAGTCTTTTTTTAAGCATATCCAGAGATGGTGACTCTACCACCACCCTGGGGAAACCAACCAATACATTATTATCTTTTCCGTAAAAAAAATTTTACTAATATCCAACCTATATTTCCCTTGACGCAGGTTAAGACTTTGTCCTCTGGTTCTGTCAGTTGTTGCCTGGAGAAAGCGACCAACCCCACCTGACTACAACCACCATTCAGGAAGTTATAGGGAGCAATAAGGTCACCTCTGAGTCTTCTTTTCTCCAGACTAAACAACCCCAGCTTCCTCACTCATTCCTCATAGGACTTGTGTTCCAAGCCCTTCACCAGCCTTGTTGCCCTTCTCTGGACACGCTCCAGCCCCTCCATGTCCTTCCTAAATTGGGAGGCCCAGAACTGGACACAGCACTCGAGGTACGGTGCCAGTACAGGGGAAGAATGCAAAATACATCAGTGCCAAGGACAGGGGAAGAATGACCTCCCTGCCCCTGCTGGCCACACCATTCTTGATCCAGGCCAGGAGCCATTGGCCTTCTTGGCTACCAGGGCACACTGCTGGCTCATGTTCAGCCGGCTGTCGAGCAGTACCCCCAGGTCCCTTTCTGCCTGGGCACTGTCCAGCCTCTGGCATTTCAGGGGGTTATTGTGGCCAAAGTGCAGGACAGGGCTCTGGTACTTATTAAACTTCATCTGATTGGACTCTTCCATCCATCCAGCCATTCCAGGTCTCTCTGCAGAACCCTCCTATGTTCCAACAGATGGACACATGCTCCCAGCTCAGTGTCATCTGCAGATTTACTAATGAAAGACTCAATCCCCTCATCCATGCCATTAATAAAAACATTGAACAGAGCTGGCCCCAGCACAGAGCCCTGAGGGACAGCCCTGGTGCCTGGCTGCCAGCTGGATGCAGCAGCGCTCACCAGCACTCTCTGGGCCGGCCATGCAGCCAGTTCTGAACCCAGCACAGAGTGCTCCTGTCCCAGCCCTGGGCTGCAGCTTTTCCAGGAGTGTGCTGTGGCAGACAGTGCCAAAGGCCTTGCTGGAGTCCAAATAGACACATCCACAGCCTGTCCTGCATCCACCAGCAGGGTCACCTGGTCATGAAAGGAGACCAGGTTGGTCAAACACGACCTACCCCTCCTGAACCCCTGCTGGCTGGGTCTGATACCCTGGCCATGCTGTAAGTGCTGGGTGATGACACTCAGTATAAACTCTTCCATTTCCTTAGTGGGTACTGAGGTCAGGCTGACTGGCCTGTAATTACCAGGATCCTCCTTCCCACCCTTGCTGTGAATGGGTGTCACATTGGGCAGCTTCCAGTCATCTGGAACCTCCCCAGTGAGCCAGGACTGCTGGTAAATGATGGAGAGCGGCTTGGCAAGCTCATCTGCCAGCTCCCTCATCACCCTGGGGTGGATCCCATCTGGGCCCATGGATTTAAGAATATCCAAGCATCTTAGAAGTTCTCTGACTGCCACCTGTTGGATAATGGGGGGACCATTCTGCTCCCTGGCACCATCTACCAACCTAGGACAGTTTTCCTGAGGACAAGCCATCTTCCCACCAAAGACTGAGGCAAAGAAGGCGTTAAGCGCCTCTGCCTTCTCCTCATCTGCAGTTACTAAGTTTCCTCCCTCATCTAATAGAGAACAGAGCTTGGTCTTACCCTTCTTTTTACCATTGATATATTTGGAAAAAACATTTGTTATTATCCCTTTAAAAAGTTGCCAAATTGTGTATGTACTGAGCTTTGGTCTCCCTAATTTTTTTCCTACATGCACCAGCAACCCCCTTAAATACTTCCTGAGAGACCTGACCCTCCTTCCAAAGATGATTGATCCTCCTTTTATTCTAAAGTTCCTTCAAAACCTCCTTGTGCATCCAGGCTGGATGTTTGCCTCATCGACTCATCTTTCAGCACACAGGAACAGTCTGTTCCTGTGCCCTCCAGGTTTCTGTTTGGAAGCATGTCCACCTTTCCTGAACTCCTTTGTTTTTAAGGGCTGCTTCCCTAGGAACTCTCTGGATAAGTCTCCTAAGAAGCCAAAGTCTCCAGAAGTCCAGTGTAAGAGTCTTATTGATGTTCCTCCTCATTTCACCAAATATCAAGAACTCTATAATTTCGTGATCACTCTGCCCCAAGTGGCCTCCAACCACCACATCTCCCACCTGCCCATCTCTATTTGCAAACAACAAGATCTAACAAAGTACCTTTCCTTGTGGGCCCACTCGCCACTTGTGACAAAAGGTTGTTTTCCACACACTCTAAAAATTTCTTGGACTGCCTCTTTTCTGCTGTATTAAGTTCCCGGCAGATGTCTGTCAGGTTGAAGTCACCTACAAGAACGTGGGCTGATGATGCAGAAACATTCTCTAGCTGCTTAGATAATGAGTTGTCCACTACTTCTTCCTGGCTGGGTGGACGATAACAGAATCCCAGTAGGATGTCAGCCTTGTTGGCATTCCCTCTAATTCTCACCCACAGGCATTCAACTTCATCATCATTAGTTTCAATACCTGTGGTGTCCAAAGCCTCCCTAATATAAAGGGCCACCCCTCCACCTCTTCTCCCTTTCCTGTCTCTGCAGAAGAGCTTGTATCCATCCAGTGCAGTGCTCCAGCCATGTGAGTCATCCCACCATGTTTCTGTGATGGCAATTACATCACAGCTCTGCTGTTGGACCATGGCCTCCAGCTCTTCCTGTTTGTTACCCATGCTGTGTGCACTGGAATCCATGCACCTCATCTGGGCTGCTGATTTCACCCCTAACTCAGGCTTACCACCCTTGGGCCTGCTTCCAGAGAGCCCAGCTGCATCCCCTTCCCCCTTCAAACCTAGTTTAAAGCCCTCTCAACAAGTTCTGCCAGTTCACGAGCTAAAATTCTTCTGCCCTTGACAAAAAGATGGAACCTCATCCAAGCAGACCAGGTGTGTAAGAATTGCCCCATGATTAAAGAATCCAAAATTCTGTCGGTAACATAAACCCTTGAGCCACTTGTTAATAATTTGAGCTCTCCTATTGCTTTCACTGTTCTTCTTAGCCACCAGAGGGACTGAGGAAAAGACAACCTGTGCCCCTGTCCTATCAACCATCTGACCCAATGCCCTAAGGTCCCTTTTAATTGTCCTGACACTCCTCTTTTCAATCTCATCACTGCCAGCCTGGAGTATCAGCAGTGGGTAATAATCAGAGGGCTGAATCAGCCCAGGCAGTCTCTCAGTGATATCCTGTACCCAGGCCCAGGTGAGGCAGCAGACCTCTCTGTGGGCTGGGTCCCATCGACACATGGGGCCCTCTGTTCCCATCAGGAGGGAGTCACCCACTATGATTATGCTTCTTTCGTTTTTGATGTTAGAGGTCGTAATCCTCACAGGTGAATCATAACTGGGAAGCTCACTGGGCAGATAATTTTCTTCTAAATCATGTGTCTGACTCTCCAGATCCAGGGGCTCATACCTGTTCTGAAGTGTCACATGGCTGGGGAGTGGGGGTCAGGAGGAATTTTCATTATTACCTCCTCGAGTAGATATCTACTCCCACTCCCCTTCATCTACCAGGTGTCCTTCTATTGTCTGACAGTGAGAGGCATAAAAGACTGTGGGAACCAAGGAGAGCATTGCTGCACTGCCAGACCTCATGGAACCAAGGATCCCTTGGGACATTTCAGGGCCTTGGGGGACCAAAGGGCCATTGCGACACTGTGAGGCCCAAGGATCCAAGGGAGTTTGTGACACCAAGGGGATCCATGAAACCAAAGGGACATTGTGAGACTGGGAGGCCTCATGGAGACCGTTGGGACACACTACGGCCTCATGGAACTGTGGTGACACAAAGTGGGGTGCAAGTGTGGATCTGCTGGAGGGTAGGAGGGCTCTGCAGAGGGCCCTGGACAGGCTGGATCCAGGGAAAACATTCCAACAAGGTGAGGTTTAACAAGTCCCACTGCCGAGTCCTGCACTTTGGCCACAACAACCCCTGCAGCACTACAGGCTGGGGACAGAGTGGCTGGACAGCAGCCAGGCAGAAAGGGACCTGCAGGGACTGATGGACAGCAGGCTGGACATGAGGCAGCAGTGTGCCCAGGTGGCCAAGAAGGCCAATGGCTCCTGGCCTGGATCAGGAATGGTGTGGCCAGCAGGAGCAGGGCAGTGATTCTTCCCCTGTGCCCAGCACTGGTCGGGCAGCACCTCGAATGCTGTGTCCAGTTCTGGGCCCCCAATTTAGGAAGGACATGGAGGGGCTGGAGTGTGTCCAGAGAGGGGCAACAAGGCTGGTGAGGGGCTTGGAGCACAAGTTTTGTGAGGAGCAGATGAGGGAGCCGGAGCTGTTTATCCTGGAGAGGAGGAGACTCAGGGGTGACAAGGCGGTGTCAGTGCACAGGCTGGACTTGATGATCTCCAAGGTCTTTTGCAGCCTTGCTGATTCTGTGATTCTCTGAAACCACCCTTGGAGCAGTGGCAGGATGAGCCCTGAGCCTCCTCTTCAGAAGCTCCAGCAGCCCAGGTGCCTCAGCTTCTCCTGCCAGCCCCAAAGCCCATCCTGTCAGTGCTGCAGAGCCTCTGCAGCTCCTCCTCATTGCCCAGAACAGGGAGCCCCACAGGCAGACACAGCAGCCCAGATGTGCCCCCCTGGCCTGGGGTGCCTCTGGCAAGGGAGCAGCACCAGGCACTGCAGGAGCCTGCAGACAATTCCTGCAGCACTTGGAGGATGATCCTGCAGCCCAAGGGACGTTCCCATGGTGCCAAGTCAGGAACTGGAATGGGGAGTGGGGCCAGAAAGGAAAGGGCAAACAGGGATGGGCTGTTTGCAGGGGAGGGAACAGGGGTGGCAAAAGGAAGAAATTTGTACAAGGAAGAGTAAAGAAAGCAAAGGTAAAGCAAAGGAAATGGTGAGGGCAGTTTGGGGGTGGCTGCCAGGCAGCCCTGGCTCTGAGCAACAGCGTCTGCAGTGGCACAGGAAACTCCCAGCTGATGGGAACACATTTTCTGGCTGACTGCAGAGGCCAGGACAAAGCTGAGTGGTTTCCCTGGTGTCCCCCAGCCCTTGCTGGCCCCAGGGCCTGATGGCATTTGTGCTCCCTCAGGTTCATGTCCCCACAGCAGCAGCATGGGTAGGCTCCTGCCTGCTCTGTGCAATGCAAACAGGGGCTCCTGAGCCAGTGCTGCCGTGGCTGTGCCTGCAAGGATGCGGCACCTGTGTGAGCTGGGGGAGAGGCCAGGGCTGCAGAGGGGGATGTTGTTGGCAGCTCCATGAGGACGCTCTGGGACGCTGCCCTGGGCTGTGCAGCGCCCTGGGGATGGATCAGCCCCTGCTCTGCTGCTCCTTCCCGTCTCCCCCAGGGCCCTTGCAGAGCCCCAGCCATGCTGTTTGCCCCCAGCCTGCCCACGGCCAGCCTGGGGCTGCTCACCCTGGGGCTTTTCTGTGCTGAGCATTGGCCTGGCCGTGTTCTTGAGAGAGCCTGGGCAAGGAGCCTGCAGCCCCCAGGGCCTGGCCTGAGGCGTCAGCGCTGCCCCAGCAGTGCCCATGGCCTGTCCCTGCTGCAGCCCTGGCACTGCCACCCCCAGGACTGTGCCCGGCCCCGAGAGCACTCAGGCCCTGCAGCAACACCAGGGCCACCAGGGCAGCGGGGCAGGGCCACGGCAGCAGCACTGGCAACACCAAGGGCTGCTGCTGCTGCTGCTGGGCACAGCTGCTGTGCCAGCACTGCTCTGCCCCAGCTCTGCACACAGACATTACTGCTGCAGCTCCAGAGAAGGCAACAAAAGGGCATCTCTGCAGAAAACTCTGCTGGGAGTTCCGTTACTTTGTATAAAATCATTGAGAGAACAATTCTTTCTTGACACAATCTGTGGCCAGTCTAAATGAGGTGAGAAACAAAATGAGAAATGGCACAAACAATGACATAGCTTGTTTACAATATAAAAAATGGAAATCACAGGAAAAAATACAAGAACCAACCCAAAAAGTACCAGCAAAGATTACTTTTATTACAAGTGATTTGCAGTAATTGGCCAGCAGTTTAATGTTTCTGAAACCTTCCACTCATCAGTCTCCACACTGCAGACTTGAGCTCCTGAATCCTCAGGCTGTAGATGAGGGGGTTCAGGGCTGGAGGCAACACCGAGTACAGAACTGACAGGGCCAGATCCAGGGATGGGGTGGACATTGAGTGGGGCTTCAGGTAGGCAAATGTACCAGTGCTGAGGAACAGAGAGACCACAGCCAGGTGAGGGAGGCAGGTGGAAAAGGCTTTGTGCCGCCCCTGCTCAGAGGGGATCCTCAGCACAGCCCTGAAGATCTGCACATAGGAGAAAACAATGAACACAAAGCAGCCAAATGCTAAGCAAATGGAAAACATAAGCAATCCAAGTTCCCTGAGGTGGGAATTGGAGCAGGAGAGCTTGAGGATCTGTGGGATTTCACAGAAGAACTGGCCCAGGGCATTGCCATGGCACAGGGGCAGGGAAAATGTATTGGCTGTGTGAATCAGTGCATTGAGAAAGGCACTGGCCCAGGCAGCTGCTGCCATGTGGGCACAAGCTCTGCTGCCCAGGAGGGTCCCGTAGTGCAGGGGTTTGCAGATGGACACGTAGCGGTCGTAGCACATGATGGTCAAGAGATAAAACTCTGCTGACAGGAAGAAGAAAATGAGAAAGACCTGTGCAACACATCCTTTGTAGGAGATGATTGTGGTGTCCCAGAGGGAATTGTGCATGGCTTTGGGGACAGTGGTGCAGATGGAGCCCAGGTCGCTGAGGGCCAGGTTGAGCAGGAAGAAGAACATGGGCGTGTGCAGGTAGTGGCCGCAGGCTACGGCGCTGATGATGAGGCCGTTGCCCAGGAGGGCAGCCAGGGAGATGCCCAGCAAGAGGCAGAAGTGCAGGAGCTGCAGCTGCCGCGTGTCTGCCAATGCCAGCAGGAGGAAGTGGCTGATGGAGCTGCTGTTGGACATTTCTTCTGCCTTGGCACAGGTTTCTGTAAAAAAGTAATCTGGGAATATTTGGATTTGGAGAGGACTTTAAATATCCCAGCACAGCCTGGGTGCACTTTCTCCCCACTACCTGCCCAGGGCTCTGCTGCCTGGAGCTGTCGCTGCCAGCAGCTGCTTCCCTGTGCCCACGGCTGGGCCCTGCCAGTGCTGCCAGAGCCCAGCCCAGCCCTGGGGGCTCAGCTCTGCCATGCAGACCCCTCCCAGCTCTGGCACTGCCCAGGGGCAGCTCTGGCTCTGCAGGCTGTGATGGCAATGTCAGAGCAACCCTGAGGAGGCTGGAAAAATGACACTGATGCTGCCTCTAAGGGGCCCTGTGCTGATCTCAGTAACTCCCCTGTTTATTCAAATGAGGGAATTTTTTTTTCCTCCACTTGAACGAAGAGATATCTATGTGCAATTTCCTATCAAGGCAAGCCAGGGCCATAGATTAAAAAGCAGGATATTCCTTTTAATGCCACCCCTTTCTTGCTGTGCTCCCTGTATAATCTACTTATAAATATTCTGGAGCTCAGTGCCATACTGGTAGCAGCCCTGAACAATGCAGCATCCTCACCACACAAGCACTTCCAAGCCTTAACACCTGTCTCCTTCCTCCCAGATCGTGGCAGTGCTGGGAGCAGCTCCCCTGGCTGGCTGAGAGCTGTCCCTGGCAGGCAGCAGAGTCCCTGCCCCAGCACAGCGCCCTGGGCTGCAGGAGCCTGCTCTGCAGGACAGCCCTGGGCACCCCTGGCTGCTCTGCACAAGAGACAATCAGAGAATGTACTCACAGGGTCTGCAGGCATTGGGATGTTCCAGCTTTAGGAGATGGCTCCAGGAGCTGCAGCTGCATTGTCCTGCAGCCAGAGGTTCCTGTGCAAAGGGCTGGCAGTGCTTCTGCCCCAGGCACTTCTCAGCACCTTCCCAGCCCTGACTGATTGAAGCTCTCTGTGCCTCTGGGCTGTGCCCGGGCTGGCTGCAGGCAGTGCCCCAGCCCTGCTGGGCTGGCAGAAGAGCTGCTCATCAAGAGAAATGTGCTTTTGAAGCTCTTCTTGCTTCCCAGGAGCTGCCTCTGTGCCAGGAGCCCAGCCCAGCTCAGCAGCACAGACACAGCACCAGGACTTTAATGACCCTCTGGGGCTTTGTGCTCAGGCCCTGAACATCAGTCCCTGAGAGGCAGCTGAAGAAACCTCTCCAGAACTCCAAGGCAGAATCACACTCCAAAGTTTCTTGGACTTTTAATGGGTTCCACTGAGAGACACGACTGAGAAAGTGTCCCCAGGCCCCAGGCAGAGCAGAGAACTGGAGGCGCTGATGCCAGGTGGGGACAAAGAGAAGCCAAGTCTTGGTGGCCTGGGGCGCAGCTGCAGGGTCTGTGCCAGCAAGGGCTGTGAGGAGACACCTTGTCGTGAGGCCCTGGGGCCTCCTGGCACAGCCCCAGCCAGGCTGGGCACTGTCAGCCCCTTGTCCTGCCCTCAGCATCCCCCCCTAGCCCACATCCCCGTGGCCTCAAGGATCTGCTGGAAGGAGTCCCTGGGGAGCCTTGCTCAGCAATGGCCCTGGGGGCTCCTGAATGCTCCCAGCAACTGCAGGTTTTTCAAAGGACTTTGGGTTTGGCTTTTGCCTTGACTTTCTGAGAGGTTTGTACAATCATGGCCTCCAATTATCTCTAATTAGTCCTTTGAGATTCTCTGTCAGTAGCAACCTTCAATGGGACTCAATTAATTCTTCAGGATACTTCAGTTTTTTAGGCTACTTTTTGTTTCCCTTTTGATACCGACTTTATGAGAAAGATTGTGCAGTCACAGCCTCCAATTATCTGCCTTAATTAGTCCCTTGAGACCTTTGTACTGACACTCTGTTGGGCTCGTTAATACTTTGAGGTAGTCAAGGTGTTTAAGGTACTTTGGAATTTCCTTTCCACACTGAGTCTCTGAGAGGTTTTTGTGCCATCCTGGCCTCCAATTCTCTCCTCCAAGGAGTCCATGAGGAGCCTGTGTTTGGGATTGACCTCAGTGGGACCCATTCATGCTTTGAGACACTTTGGGTGTTTCTTCTGACTTTCACTCCTGGAATAGTTTGTGCAATCTCCTCTCAGGCCCTGAGGTTCCAGGGCTCAGCTCCAAATGCACCACAGGGCTCATTAGGATCAAGCAAGTACTGACAGACCATGGCTCGCTCTTGATTTCCCTCTGCTCTGGGCAGTTCACCAGGAAGATTTCTGTAGTGTTTTGGTTTGCCATTTTGAGATTTCTTGGAGAATGGATTAATTAGTTTGGTGAGTTCAGTGTTGGGTAATTTCCAGTGAACTCACTAGAATATTCTTACTCATTTCCTGCTGGGAGGTAGGATTAGGAGAAAGGCAAAGCAGGCTCAAAACTTTAGAAGGGTATAAAGATAAGTTTATTAACAGTAACTGAAAGATAGAGAATTAAGAAGCAGAAAAAAGCTTTCAAAACACTTGTCTCCCTACAACATTTTTTTCCTTAGTGACAATTTAAGGAGACAAAACATAAAGTTTTCAGTTTGTTTGGCACCTCTAGAGTAGTCTTTCTTCAGTTCACTTAGGGAGAGGAGTCTCTCTTTCAGGCTCTGGAGACGTCTCCATAAGAAAGCAATTCTCTCATGGCTCTCAATTTCCAGGAATGGCAGCCACCCAGAATATCATGAAGTCCCTCCTATTTTTTCACAGCTTTCCCACAGATGTGTTTATAGGCCATGTCAGCTTATGGGGCATTAGTTTAAAAATTAGTTGTTTAAAAGTAAAACTTCTCTTCATCCATTCTTGAAATCATCTCCATCTCTGACAACAGAGGTCTTCTTCTCTCCCTGAGGGCAACAGGTCTCATCAGTCTTGCCGGTTTCAATGTTCAAACTTCTCATGGGATCACAGCTACTTCAACATTTGCTTCCTTTAGCATGGAGGCCTTTGCTGAACAAGTCATCTCCCCATATTTTTCAATGAAATATAGGGCAAAAGAGAGCCTGATGTATCAATTACATCCTTCTCCATAGCTTTACAAGAGGATTTCATCCTCAGGATCAAGGACATCTACTCATCCCTCCCATCTGGGACGCAACTTCCTCCTCACAGATCTCAGTTCCTCCTCTATGTGCCTGCACTTTGTCCTTTTCTCTCATGCGAGGGAGGATGGAAGCACTGAAAGAGTTAATATCTCTCCCGGGGCCTGCAGATGGTTCCGTGACCCCGGCCGGGCTCGGTCCTTGCGGCCGGAGCCGTTTTACCATGGAGGTTTCTGCAGCGGCTGTGCTGGGGCTGTGTCAGGATGGGCCGCGCTGGGGCAGGGCCAGGATCTCAGCAGCCAGGCCAGAACACAGCAGCAGCACGGCCGGGGCCCATGGCTTCTCCTCGCCCTGCCCGGGGCTTGCGGGTGAACCCCAAGGGTGGCAGAATCTTGGCCGAGCCGGCCCGGCTCGGGGCTGCTCCTGGGGCCTGGCGGATCCTGGCTGGGCCCGGGCTGGCGGCGGGGCAGGGCTCGGTAGCGGCCAGGTGTTGGCAACCGCAGCCATGGCCCGGCCCGGCCTCGGCCCCACGGCCTCCCCTGCCCTGCCCGGCAGCCGATGGGGCCTGGGGGGCTCCCTGGGAAGGGGCCCGGCCCCACGGCAGGAGCTGCCCGGCCCGGCCCGGCTGAGACGGGGGCTGGGCCAGCCTTGTTACCTCTTTGCTGGCCAGAAGGGAAAGAGACCCTCCCAGGCTTTCTCGTCTTTAACATGTGTCTTCACAGAGGCATGTACAGTTTCCTTCGTGGTTTAACAGTTTCTCAGTTCTCAAAGCTGATTACTGATTTGTTGTTTTCCGTCAGACATGGAGGAAACTGCTAGCAGCTTCTCTTAGGACATCACTTCCATGATGCAGAACCACCACAACAGCAGAGAGCACAGAGTTCCTTTGTCCATATGTAGTGGTCATGAGCCCAAGGCCTCAAAACCCTACCTTCGGAGATCTTTGGGCCGCCTCCAAGGTGTTTTCAAATGAAAACATTCAGCTCAGAGTCTAAGAAAATCACCAGAGTACAGGGCCAGCCTGACCTGACTGTCCTGGCTACTCTTGTTTTGGAGCAATCTTTGGATATATGGAATTTGGGAGGCCGAATTCTAATTTTGGCCATGGAGCCTGGACATGAATGATGGTTTTTTTCCACAGGAACTAAGGAACAGAGCCCCACTGTTTCCTGGGCAGAAAAGAGGTGACCACCAGAGGCCAAGGCCAGCCAGAGCTGGCAGATTTTGTTCTAGGAGATACCTTTGCATATGGGAAATTTTTTCAGGACAGTACCAATTTTGGCAGTGGGCATCTGAAAAGAGGGACACTTCTTTTCCATAGCAAGGAAAGCATGGAGCCCCAGTGCTGCAGGAGCTGATGAGAAGCAGCCCTTGACATCCCAAGATCAGCCAGACCTGTCAGGTGGCCCCTGGGAGGCCAAGCCAGCCAGACCTGCTCCATGTTCCTTCGGTTCCATGGGGCCCTACAGTGTCCCAATGGTCCCTTGCTTCCATGAGGCCCTGAGGTGTCATAATGTCCCCTTGGTGAAACGAGACCCTGAAGAGTCAGAATGGTCTCCATGGTTCCACCAGGCCCCACAGAGTCACAATGGTCTCTGGGTTCCATGAAGCCCCGCTGTGTCACCATGGCCCCTTGGTTCCATGGGCTCCAGTGGTGTCACAATGATCCCCTTGGTTCCATGAGGTCCCTTCCCACAGTGTCCCAGTGATCTCCATGGGAAGGAAAGAACCAAGCCCCAGTGTTGCAGGGTGTCCTGGTTTGCCAAACAAATTGTATTCTATTTGTCAACTGTATGGCAGTTGTCTTCTGTTTAGTGGGAAGTTTTCCTTATCTCTTCCACAACCAATCCTCCCTCCAGGCAGGCATCTGCTGATAACAGACTATTGAATGTCACTGCATGACTGATAAGAACTACAGCATCCCATTGTGAGATGATCCAGCCAGAGGGATGAGCCAAGCATTCCTACCCAGATACAATCCTGTGCTTCTGGAACACCAGCATGGCTTTCTCCACTGGAATTCCCAGAGGAGCAGCTGCCTCTTCCACTGGATCTTCAGAGGAAGACTACACCCTTTTCTACAGGATCTGTGCTCCAACAGAACCACACCTGACACTCCAGGAGGACTGCAGCCACATTTTCAATTGGACTGCTACCAGCACCCTGACCAACAGGGTGTCGAGTTGTGTTCTGACTCTGTCAGTCTTATTTTAGTTTACTGCATTGTTTATTTTATCTTTTTATTTTCTTCCCTATTAAAGAACCGTTATTTCCTGCTCCTGTATTTTTGCCTGAGAGCCCTTAATTTAAAATTGATAGCAATTCTGAGGGGGGGTTTACATTTTCCATTTCAGGGGAAGTTTCTGCCTTCCTTAGCAGGCACCTGTCTTTCCAAACTAAGACAGATTTTGGCACCCAACGTGAGGCTCAAGGGCATAGAAACAAAAAGGGAACAACAGTTCTTGAATAATGTAATTTTTTGTGCTGCTATAGAAACCTCATTAACCGACACCATGTGGTCCAGCTTACCCTGTTTTGGGTGGCATGTGATCGTGGCTGTATTTCTCCCATTTGCAGGCCCTTGTCTAAACATGGGTCCTGTAACCAAGGCTACTGTGGCTGCTATCTGGTTTGTTTTATGGGTGAATAAGGTGAGGAATTAATGGATTTTTAACTTCCTCTGGAAAGCAGGCACATGGATTCACACCTATCACACACTACCTGTATGCTTTTGGGGTTACTTTAATAATGGCACCTGCTTTAAGGAAATTACACTGGGGGAAATTTTCTCCCAACCCTTTAACCATCTCTTTGGGTGTGCCCCACCAGTTTTTGAAGGGTTCAGATCCACTCTAAATACTGTTTGATATCAAACAGTGGCTGGTGTTGCTGATAGGCCTGTTCTATTTAGCTTTTAGAGAGAAGGGAAGATTAACCTGGATAACCACCCTGACACCTACCCCAGAACCTGACACACGGCACCAGAGCCTAGGGATGCTGCTGCCCCAGAGCCTGACCCTGCCCCACAGCCCACCCCAAGTATGAACTACCCAGACTGAGTGGGGGGTCTGGTGAAGGAGATATGTGAGTGGGCCAGATGCTGAAGGAGTACACTTCCCCAGCTGGTGAGAAGCCCTCCCCTTGCCTCAAAGACCGAGAGTCCAGTAGTGCAGCAGTGGAACCCACAGATGTTACAACTCTCCAGGTTCCAGCTGAACTGCAAAGACAGTCACAGCCAGCAGCAGTTGCCCCTGTAGGCACAAGGAGATCTAAGATGAAAGCAGAGCACCCAGATAGGGAAGGGCCCTCACAACCCACAGGGGAGCCAGAGGTTGCAATTATCACCGAGTCCCTGATGTACGAAAGTCTCCGTAATCTGCACAAAGACTCTGTACAACAGGGACGTGAGGCTTATACAACCTGGCTGCTTCAGGTCTGGGACCTTATGGGTACAGGCGTGCACCTGGATGGTAGTGAGGCAAGGAATCTGGGACCCTTGACCTAGAACTCAGGTAGGAATCAGATTTTTGTAAGGGAGCCAGGGTCCCTTTCCCTTTGGGAGCAGCTTTTAATGAGTGTCAGAGAGAGGTTTGTCCACAGGGAGACAATGCAGGAGCACCACCATAGAATGTGCTGGAAGACTCTTGAGGAAGGGATCCAACAGTTGAGAGAAGTGGCAGTATTGGAGATACTCTTTGGGAGGGATGGATGGCATGATAATGACCCCGACAAGGTCAGGTGCACAGGGGAAATGTTGTGGAGTTTGGCAAATCTGGGGCCATCTCAATACACCACCTTCATTGCAATGATTAATGCCGATACCAACCGAGAGACAGTGGGCTCTGTTGCCAACAAGCTCAGAAATTATGAGAGTGTGATCAATGGCCCAATGCAGGCTCATGTCTCTGGTGTGGTCAAGGACCTCAAAGAAGAGTTGAGGAAGGTGGTGAGGGAGAAGGTGAGGAGGAACAGTTCCCACATCGCACCAGTGCGAGTCACAGGCCCCAGAGTCAGAGCCCAAAGTTCCCCAGCTAGAGAGAGAGGGTGCACCCCATGAGCTGACCTATGGTTCTTTCTGCATGACCATGGGGAAGACATGGGAAGGTGGGATGGGAAACCTACTTCTGTCCTGGCAGCATGGATGTGTCAGCTCAAGGAGGGAAACTCTAACAGAGGGAACTCCAGTAAAATGAAGGTAGCCTCAGCCTCCCATGACCGAGCTGCTGAGTATGATCTGTCAGATCCCCTTGAAGGTACCTCTATCATGTATGTCCAAGAAAGAAATAATAACCAGGGTTAGAGGGGCCCTGCCTTTAGCCGGGGAGAGGCACGGGAAAACTGGATCTTTTGGATGGGGTGGATCCGATGGCCTGGCACATCGGAACCACGAAAATACGATGCCTTACTGTTGATACTGGTGCGCAGTGTACCCTGACGCCACTGGGACATGTGGGGACAGAGCCTGTTTCCATTGTGGGGGTGATGGAGGGATCACAGCAACTGACCCTGCTGGAAGCCCACGTGAGCCTTACTGGGAAGAAGTGGCAGAAACATCCTATAGTGACTGGCCCAGAGGCCCCGTGTATTCTGGACATAGACTTCCTCTGGAATGGCTATTACAAAGACCCAAAAGGACTCAGATGGGCTTTTGGCATAGCTGCTGTAGAGGCAGAGAACATTAAGCAGATGAACACTCTGCTTGGACTGTCTGAAAACCCATCTGCATTAGGACTCCTGAAGGTGGAAGAGCAACGAGTGCCAATTGCCACCTTGACAGTGCACTGCCGAGAGTACCGAATGAATCGAGATGCTGTGATCCCCATCCACAGAATGATCCGTGAACCGGAGAGCCAAGGAGTGGTCAGCAAAACCCACTCAACCTTCAACAGTCCCATCTGGCCTGTGCACAAGTCTGACAGATAATGGAGATTGACTGTGGACTATTGTGGCTTGAATGAAGTGACTCCACCACTCAGCGCTGCTGTGCCAGACATGCTGGAACTCCAGTATGAGCTGGAGTGCAAGGCAGCTATGTGGTATGCCACTATTGACATTGCCAACGTGTTTTTCTCCATTTCTCTGACAACAGAATGCAGGCCTCAGTTTGCTTTCACCTGGAGGGGTGTGCAGTACACCTGGAACCAACTGCCCCAGGGGTGGAAGCACAGCCCCACCATCTGCCATGGACTGATCCAGACTGCCCTGGAAAAGGGTGAAGCTCCAGAACACCTGCTATATATTGATGACATCATTGTGTGGGAGAACACAGCAATGGAAGTGTTTGAGAAAGGACAGAGGATCATCCAGATTCTGCTGGAAGCCGGCTTTGCCATCAAGAACAAAGTCAAGGGACCTGCCCAAGAGATCCAGTTCCTGGGAGTAAAGTGGCAAGATGGACGGCGTGAGATTCCAACTGAGGTAATCAATAAGACCACAGCAATGTCTCCACCAACTAGCAAGAAGGAAACACAAGCTTTCCTAGGCACCGTAAGTTTTTGGAGAATGCACATTCCTGAGTACAGTCAGATCGTGAGCCTTCTTTACCTGGTCACCTGCAAAAAGAACCATTTCAACTGGGGTCCTGAGCAGCAACAAGCCTTTGCCCAGATTAAGCAGGAGATCACTCATTCCGTAGCTCTTGGCCCAGTCAGGACAGGACCAGATGTGAAGAACATGCTCTACTCTGCAGCTGGGAACAATGGCTTGTCCTGGAGCCTTTGGCAGAAGGTGCCTAGGGAGACTCGAGGCTGACCACTAGGATTTTGGAGCCAAATCTACACAGGGTCCGAAGCCAACTACACTCCCACAGAGAAGGAAATCTTGGCCACCTGTGGAGTTCAAGCTGCCTCAGAGGTGATTGGCACGGAAACACAACTCCTCCTGGCACCCTGACTACCAGTGCTGGGGTGGATGTTTAAAAGAAAGGTTCCCTCTACTCACCACACCACCGACGCCACACGGAGCAAATGGATTGCCGTCATCACACAGCGCGTCTGTATCAGAGACCTGAATCGCCCTGGGATTTTGGAGGTACTTACAAATTGGCCCGAAGGTGAAAACTTTGGTCTCATCGATGAAGAGGAACAAGGACCAGTGACATGTGCTGAAGAAGTGCCACCATATAACCAAGTGCCAGCAGAGGAAACATGCTATGCTCTTTTCACTGACAGTTCCTGTTGCATGGTAGGGATGAACCAGAAGTGGAAAGCAGCCGTATGGAGCCCACACAACAGGTTGCACAAGCTACCGAAGGAGAAGGTGGATCGAGCCAACTTGCTGAACTCAGAGCTGTTCAGCTGGCCCTGGAACATTGCTGAGAGAGAAGTGGCCAAAGCTCTACCTTTATACTGATGCATGGATGATAGCCAATGCTCTGTGGGGCTGGCTTGGAAAGGTGGAAAAAGGCCAACTGGCAGCAAGGAGGAAAGCCAATCTGGGCTGCTGATGAATGGAAAGACATTGCCACTTGGGTAGAAAATCTATCAGTGAAAGTCCATCACATAGATGCCCATGTCCCCCTGAGTCGGGCTAATGAGGAACACCGAAACAATGAGCAGGGAGATCAGGCAGCAAAAATAGAGGTGTCAAAGATAGACTTAGATTGGCAACCTAAGGGGGAGTTGTTCCTAGCTCAATGGGCCCATGATGCCTCAGGTCATCAGGGCAGAGATGCCACCTACAAGTGGGCACGAGATCGAGGGGTGGATTTAACCATTGACAGTATTTCTCAGGTTATCCATAACTGTGAGATGTGTGCTGCCATCAAACAGGCCAAGCGAGTGAAGCCCCTGTGGTATGGTGGGCAGTAGTCCATGTACAAGTATGGGGAGGCCTGGCAGATTGACTACATCACACTGCTTTAGACACACTAAGGCAAGCACTGTGTGCTGACCATGGTGGAAGCCACCACTGGATGGCTGGAGACCTATCCTGTGCCTCAGGCTACTGCCCAGAACACCATCCTGGGCCTCGTAAAACAAGTCCTGTGGAGGCATGGTATCCCTGAGAGGATTGAGTACAACAATGGGACTCATTTCAAGAACAGCCTTATCAACACCAGGGCCAGAGAACATGGTATTGAATGGATATATCATATCCTCTATCATGCACAAGCTGCCAGGAAAGTTGAATGGTGTAACAGAATACTTAAGACTACCCTGAAGGCACTTGGTGGGCGTGTGGTGTTTATGAGTGTCCCAGGACAAGGGAAGAGATGAATCTGACTCCATATTCTTAGAAGGCTTATATATTATATTATATTATATTATATTATATTATATTATATTATATTATATTATATTATATTATATTATATTATATTATATTATATTATATTATATTATATTATATTATATTATATTATATTATATTATATTATATTATATTATATTATATTATATTATATTATATTATATTATATTATATTATATTACATTACATTACATTACATTACATTATATTATAAAATTATATACTAAAACTATACTAAACTGTAAAGAAAAGGATACACCAGGAGGCTAGAAAGGAATGAATAATAAAAATCCATGACTCCTCAGAGTCACTCACTCACAGCTGGCTACGATTGGTCATTAAGTAAAAACAATTCACATGGAACCAATCAAACATGCACCTGCCACATTGCAAAGCAGCAAACACAGGAGAAGATAATCAGATCATTATTATTTACATTTTTCTCTGAGACTTCTCGACTTCCCAGGAGAGGAAATCCTGGCAAAGGGATTTTTCAGAAAATATCACAGTGACATGGGGGAACTTATAGAAACTGGGAAATGAACTTAGCAAAAGCCACTGGGATGGTCAACACTCAAGGGTCTATGAATTGAGCTGGTCCTGCCTAGTGTGAACCCCTGCACACAGTGGATGGGGATAAAGTCCCTGTGGTACATATGAAAGGTATTTTAGGAGAGACTATTTGGATTAATCTCACCTCAGGCAAAGACAAACCCATCCGTGGGATTGTTTTTGCTCAAGGACCTGGTTACACTTGGTGGGTAACGTAGAAAGATGGAGAAAGCCGTTGTGTACCACTGGGAAACCCAGTCTTAAATGAGAACTCTGTGTAAGGTTTCATTATGATGCAGATGGAAATAGAATAAGGGGTGGATAATGTCCTGGATTGCAAAGTAATGTGTGTGTTCTATTCCCATCTGTTAGAGGTGGGGCAGTTATCTTCTGTTAATTGGGAAGTTTTCTTTATCTTTTCCACAGCCAATCCTCCCTCCCGGGAGACATCTGCTGTTAATGGGCTATTGAATATCACTGCATGACTGATAAAAATTGCATCATCCCACTGTGAGATGCTCCGCCCAGAGGGAGGAGCAAAGCATTCCTTCCTGGATATAATCTGAGATTTTAGAACATCAGGACAGCCTTTTCCACTGGATTCCCAGAGGAAATCCAGGGCCATCTACACCACTACTGGGTCTTCAGAGGAAGACTACAGCCTTCTACAGGATCACTGCTCCAACAGAACCACACCTGCCTCCAGAAGGACTGCAGCCACCATTTGAATTGGACTGCTACTAACACCCTGACCCACAGGGTGTCAGGTCGTATTCCAACTCTATCAGTGTTGTTTTGTATTATTGCATTGTTTATTTTTTTTTTCTTCCCTAATAAAGAACTGTTATTCCTGCTCCCACATCTTTGCCTAAGAGCTCCCCCTTAATTTCAACAATTCAGAGGGCAGGGGTTTACATTTTCCATTTCAGGGAAGGCTCCTGCCTTCCTTAGCAGATGTCTGTCTTTTCAAACCAAGACAAGGGGAAGGGTTCAAAGCTGCAGTTATAAAGCAAATAAAGTTTGAAGGAACAAATAAAATAGAAATTGGGGATGTTCTATTAGTTCCAGAAGCAGGGTGAAATTTATTAAAACAGGATTTACAGGTGCAGTTTGGCATTGGAGTAGTCCCAGAGAAAGGGAAAATGGTAGTTAAGCTTCTCCATTTAAGGGAAGAAGATGAGGAGAAAATTCACGAGATGGTGTGGGCAAAACAAAAAAAAATGAGGTAAATTAAACATGAAACATATAGTAATAAAAATAGTTAATGAGAACCATCCAGCTCAGGTATGACAATATCCACTCTCCCTGGAAGGGAGACGAGGACTGCAGCCGGTGATCCAGGACTTACTTGAGGAGGGGACCTTAAAACCCATAATATGGGTGTGTTATGTTCCCCCATAACACACCCATATTATCAGTAAAGAAGTCAGATGGGACTTAAAGGCTTGTCCAAGATTTGAGAGAATGAAGAGAAGAACTGTGAATCGATACCCAGTAGTGCCTAACCCCTATACATTACCGAGTAACATCCCCCCAGCACACCAGTGGTTCAGCACTATAGACCTAAAGGATGCTTTTTGGGCGTGCCCACTGGCAGAGGAAAGTGGGTTATACTTACCTTTGAATGGGAGGACCCCAATTCTGGCAGGAAGCAACAGCTTTGGTGGACTAGGTTACCCCAAGGCTTTGATGAATCCCCAAACCTCTTTGGTCAAGCCCTAGGAGAAGTACTACAACTCTTCTCCATTAAACCTGAGATAAAACTCATCCAATATGTAAACTATTTGCTTCTCTCAGGACGGAAAGAAAAATAAGTTTGGGAATCCACCACAGCATTGTTAACTTTCCTGGGGGACCAAGGACTTCGGGTATCAAAAGGGAAACTCCAGTTTGTAGAGAGGGAAGTAAAATACCTAGCACATGTGATTTGTCGAGGGATCTGGCATCTGAACCTTGAGAGAATTACGGGGATAGTCTCATTCCCACAGCCAAGAACTAAGAGGGAAATCAGAAGGTTCTTAGGCCTGGTGGAATATTGTGGGCTATGGATTGAAGGACACACGCAGGCCATCCGGTTTTTGTATGAAAAGTTAGTTGAAGAAGAAGTTGAAGGTGGGAAAAAGACGATGAACAAAAGTTTGAAGCTTTAAAGCAAAAATTAGTCAGTGCAGCAGCACTGAGCCTTCCTGCCTTAGACAAGCCCTTCTACATTTTTGTGGATATAGAAAAACGGGTGGCACATGGAGTGTTAGCTCAGGACTGGGGAGGATCCAGGAAACCAGTGGCCTATTTATCAAAATTAATAGACCCTGTCAGCCAGGGGTGGCCTATCTGCATTCAGGCGGTGGCAGTGACCGCCCTACTCATAGCAGAAAGTCAAAAATTGCCCTTTTGAGGGAAAATTGAAGATATATATCCCAAACTCACTAAGGAGTATCCTGAGCCAAAAGGCTGAGAAATGGCTCACTGATTCCCAAGTGCTAAAGTATGAGGCCATCTTAATAGATAATGGTTTAGAGCTAATCGTGAGTAACCAACCCCACCCTGCCCAGTTTTTATATGGAGAACCAGGTGAGGAACTAATACATAATTGCCTAGAGGTTATAAACTATCAAACTAAAGTAAGAGAGAACCTAACAGATCAACCACTCCAAGGTGGAAAACAATTGTACATCCATGGATCTTCACAGGTAATAAAGGGGCACAGGGTATTGGTATGCTATAGTGGATGAAGGGTTGGTAGCCATAGAAAAGGGAAAGTTACCTTCCAATTGGTCAGCCCAAGCATGTGAGCTATATGCCCTAAAAGGAGCTCTGGAAATACTAGCACAGAAAAGGGGAACAACATATACACACTGAAAATACACTTTTGGAATAGTGCATAGCTTTCCAAAAATTTGGGAAGGGGCTATTAAATTCAAAAGGAAAGGGACTGATTCACGAAAAACTTGTTTTAGAAGTGTTAGAAACCTTAAAATTGCCAGAGGAAGTAGCAGTGATATGTGTTAAAGGACATCAAAAAGGGGCGACTCAGGAGGTGCGAGGGAACAATTTAGCTGATTTAGAAGCTAAATATGCAACTGAATAAGAGACAGAAAAACTAATAATAGTATTAACAACAGTGAGAGAAATGCAAAAGGTCCCCATATTCAGTAGGACAGAAGAGGAAGAACTCCTTAAAATAGGAGCCAAGAACGATAACAAAGGGAAGTGGAAATTAGTAGATGGGAGGCAAATAATAATAAATCCCTTGCCAAGAAAATGCTAGAAGGCATACATGGAACAACACACTGGGGTACACAAGCACTAAGTGATCAATTTCTAAGGGATTTGGGCTGCATAGGAATTTTCAGAATAGCTAAGCAAGTAACTGAACTGTGTGTGATATGTCAACAAGTGAAGAAGAAAATCATGAGGAAAACACCCAGAGAAGGTGAGAACTAGCATTAAAGCCCTTTCAAAACATCCAAGTAGACTTTCCTGAGCTTCCCCAGATACAATGGTGGAACTTTTTGCCAGGGCTAGTAGATCACTTGACTCATCGGGTAGAGGTGGTACCCACTGTGAAAGCCAATACCAATGTTGTGAGTAAAACACTTCTAGAATAAATAATTCCCTGGTAAACAGGATTGATTCAGACCAGGGAACTCATTTCACATTGAAGATATTGCAGGAAGTTGTTCAGGCCCTGAGAGTAAAATGGGAATTACACACTCCATGGCATCCACAGAGTTCTGGTTGGATTGAGAGAATGAATCAAACTCTTAAAAGAGCTTTAGTTAAGCTAATGATTGAAATCCGTATGTCATGGATCAAATGTCTCCCATTGGCTATATTAAGAATTAGAACCCAACCCCAGTCAGATCAGGAGGTGACACCCTATGAAATGATGTTTGGGTTACCCTTCCTGACCTCACCCCAGAAGGCTGCCACCTAGGAGGAAGGGGAAGCCAATGCCAAGAATTATGTTATGTCTATAGCACAAACCTTAGAAGAGCTAAGACACAAAGGGGCAATTCATCAAACTACCACCTGGATTTCAGAATCCATAATATTAATCCTGAGGACTGGGTAATGATGGAGAGGAGAACCTCTAACTCCTCAGTGGAAAGCTGCCTTTCAGGCACTGCTCACTACGGAATCGGCCGTGTGAACTGCAGAGCAGGGATGGACTCATGCCAACAGAGTCAAAGGCCCAGTAGAAGAACCCAAAGAGTGGACTATAACATCCAGGCCAGGTGAAACGAGATTGACTCTCAAGCAGAGACTGAGAGACAACCAGAAAGACACCAAGATGCCCAAAAAGTAGAGTCAAGCTTCCACCAACCAGCTTGAGAATTGTCTTCCTGTTTTAATGGGTGACAATAACCAGCATCTGTTGAGGGGAAGTACACAAGGCACAGTAAAAGGTAATGGAACAGCTTCCTTAAGAAAATAAGACAAAGGAAGGAGGGCAAGACCAGGTTGGCCCCTTTGTTTGCTACAAGGAACGCTCCATAGCCCTGCTGCGGGTAGCAACCCCATAGGCATGGTATGGTGGGGACAAAATGCCATACTGGATTTCTGTAATTCCTCAATTGTCTTTGAATTCAACAGGGACTAGAGGGCAGAACTGAGTTGGCCTCTGTACTCACCCCTAAGATACACTAACTATGGGTAGCAGCCACATAAGCACAGTAGATAGGAGTGAAACCATACTGGACCTCGATGATGCCCTTTTGTCTGTTACAAATAAGTGTGTCTAAGGAAAACCTGAGATTTTATTCTCCTGTTCCCACTGTCCTTGCCCACATCAACAGATGCTGGTATGACTCATTCAAGAGAAAGAGAAGTATTTTTACTTAATTGTTTGAGCAAAATGACTTCTAGAAAAAGAAAATGGGGGTTTGTTGTAGATGAGTTATCCTACGGTTGACTCTTACAATTAAGGGGAGAATATTTAATATATGTTAAGAGAAGTTTTGTAGATGTATAGTTATCTTTCCCTTTCCCCTTGCATTGATATCACAGGATGGCTGTTGTAGTTTGGGCATTTGGGAGGGTTGGTTCATCACTATGGCAGTACCTGACCTTTAATCAAGATGTAAGAAAGTGATCTCCACCACCGGACAGTGAGGAAGGAGTCAATTTGACAAGACTTTGGGAGGGGCTAGAGGTATAAAAGACAGAGCATCCATTTTTATAGATAAGCACATGGTGACTGAATCTTTGCTCCTGCACTGTGTTCTTTTCTTTATTCAGTCTTCTGTTGTATTTTGAAAAGGTGTTAGTAATCCATTTAAACTTTTGAAAGTAAAAATCGTTTGTCACATAGGGTTAGGGAATGTGGGGTAAGGCTGTCCACACTGGGTCACCTCTCAAAATACAACTTCTCTGACCTGGCCAGACCTTCTTAGGAGAGCCTCTGGATCAATACAAGTAATAGAATGCTGCAATCACCTCTTCTGTAAAGAGAACAGTAAGAAAATACACTAAAATTTAAAATAGAAATACATATGTAATAAATATTTAATAGGAACACATATTTCTTAGAAGTTATTGAAATATTTCTCCATAACTGCAGCAGGACACATTCCTGATGAAGTGCCACAGAGCAGAGGGAAATGAAGGCAGAGCCGTGGTTTGTCAGCACTTGTTTGATGCTAATAAGGCCCATGGTTCATTTGGAGCTGAGCCCTGGAACCTCAGGGCCTGAGAGGAGATTGCACAAACCTGTCCAGCAGTCAAAGTCAGAAGAAAACCCCAAAGTGTCTCAAGGCATGAATGGGTCCCACTAAGGTCCATCCCCAACATAGGCCCCTCATGGACTCCTTGGAGGAGAGAATTGGAAGCCAGGATGGCACAAAAACCACTCAAAGACTCAGTGTGAAAAGGAAAATTCAAAGTACTTTAAAAACCTTCAGTATTTCAAAGTATTAATGAGCCCCCTGAATGTCAGTAGAAAGCTCTCAGGGGACTCGTTAAAGCAGATAATTGGAGACCATGATTGCACAAACCACTCACAGAGTCTGTATCAAAAGGGAAACCCCAAGTACCTTAAAATAACTGAAGTACCTTGAAGCATTAATGAGCCCCACTGAGTGTTGTTACTGACAAAGCCTCTCCAGGGACTAATTACAGCAGAAAATTGGAGGCCATGGTTGCAAAAACCTCTCAGAATCGCCAAGGCAAAAGCCAAACCCAAAGTCCTTTGAAAAACCTGCATTCCCTGGGAGCAGTGAGGAGCTCCCAGGGCCATTCCTGAGCAAGGCTCCCCAGGGACTCCTTCCAGCAGATCCTTGAGGCCACTGGGATGTGGCCTAGGGGGGGATGCTGAGGGCAGGACAAGGGGCTGACAGTGCCCAGCCTGGCTGGGGCTGTGCCAGGAGGCCCCAGGGCCTCAGGACAAGGTGTCTCCTCCCAGCCCTTGCTGGCACAGACCCTGCTGCTGTGCCCCAGGCCACCAAGACTTGGCTTCTCTTTGTCCCCACCTGGCATCAGTGCCTCCAGTTCTCTGCTCTGCCTGGGGCCTGGGGGCACTTTCTCAGTCGTGTCTCTCAGTGGGACCCATTAAAAGTCCAAGAAACTTTGGAGTGTGATTCTGCCTTGGAGTTCTGGAGAGGTTTCTTCAGCTGCCTCTGAGGGACTGATGTTCAGGACCTGAGCACAAAGCCCCAGAGGGTCATTAAAGTCCTGGTGCTGTGTCTGTGCTGCTGAGCTGGGCTGGGCTCCTGGTACAGAGGCAGCTCCTGGGAAGCAAGAAGAGCTTCAAAAGCACATTTCTCTTGATGAGCAGCTCTTCTGCCAGCCCTGCAGGGCTGGGGCACTGCCTGCAGCCAGCCCAGGCACAGCCCAGAGGCACAGA
This sequence comes from Passer domesticus, assembly GCF_036417665.1. NCBI lineage: Eukaryota > Metazoa > Chordata > Aves > Passeriformes > Passeridae > Passer > Passer domesticus. The sequence continues at coordinate 922,956 of NC_087503.1, read as the reverse complement.
GAGCTTCAATCAGTCAGGGCTGGGAAGGTGCTGAGAAGTGCCTGGGGCAGAATCACTGCCAGCCTTGGCACAGGAACCTCTGGCTGCAGGACAATGCAGCTGCAGCTCCTGGAGCCATCTCCTAAAGCTGGAATATCCCAATGCCTGCAGACCCTGTGAGTACATTCTCTGATTGTCTCTTGTGCAGAGCAGCCAGGGGTGCCCAGGGCTGTCCTGCAGAGCAGGCTCCTGCAGCCCAGGGCGCTGTGCTGGGGCAGGGACTCTGCTGCCTGCCAGGGACAGCTCTCAGCCAGCCCGGGGAGCTGCTCCCAGCGCTGGGGGACAAGATCTGGGTGCAAGGAGACAGGTGGTAAGGCTTGGAAGTGCTCTCCTTGTGTGGTGAGGATGCTGCATTGTTCAGGGCTGCTACCAGCATGGCACTGAGCTCCAGAATATTTATAAGTAGATAATACAGGGAGCACAGCAGGAAAGGGGTGGCATTAAAAGGAATATCCTGCTTTTTAATCTATGGCTCTGGCTTGCCTTGATGGGAAATTGCACATAGATATTCATCTCTTGGTTCAAGTGGAGAAAAAAAAAATTCCCCTCATTTGAATAAACCGGGGAGTTACTGAGATCAGCACAGGGCCCCTTAGAGGCAGCATCAGTGTCGCTGTTCCAGCCTCCTCAGGGTTGCTCTGACATTGCCATCACAGCCTGCAGAGCCAGAGCTGCCCCTGGGCAGTGCCAGAACTGGGAGGGGTCTGCAGGGCAGAGCTGAGCCCCCAGGGCTGGGCTGGGCTCTGGCAGCACTGGCAGGGCCCAGCCCTGGGCACAGGGAAGCAGCTGCTGGCAGGGACAGCTCCAGGCAGCAGAGCCCTGGGCAGGCAGTGGGGGGAAAGTGCCCCCAGGCTGTGCTGGGATATTTAAAGTCCTCTCCAAACCCAAATATTCCCAGATTACTTTTTTACAGAAACCTGTGCCAAGGCAGAAGAAATGTCCAACAGCAGCTCCATCAGCCACTTCCTCCTGCTGGCATTGGCAGACACGCGGCAGCTGCAGCTCCTGCACTTCTGCCTCTTGCTGGGCATCTCCCTGGCTGCCCTCCTGGGCAATGGCCTCATCATCAGCGCCGTAGCCTGCGGCCACCACCTGCACACGCCCATGTTCTTCTTCCTGCTCAACCTGGCCCTCAGCGACCTGGGCTCCATCTGCACCACTGTCCCCAAAGCCATGCACAATTCCCTCTGGGACACCACCACCATCTCCTACACAGGATGTGCTGCACAGCTCTTTATGATTTTCTTCTTCCTTGGATCACAGCTTTCCCTCCTGACCATCATGTGCTACGACCGCTACGTGTCCATCTGCAAACCCCTGCACTACGGGACCCTCCTGGGCAGCAGAGCTTGTGCCCACATGGCAGCAGCTGCCTGGGCCAGTGCCTTTCTCAATGCTCTCATGCACACAGCCAATACATTTTCCCTGCCCCTGTGCCATGGCAATGCCCTGGACCAGTTCTTCTGTGAAATCCCCCCCATCCTAAAGCTCTCTTGCTCCAAATCCTACCTCAGAGAAATTTGGCTTCTTGCAGTTAGTGCCTGTTTAGGACTTGGGTGTTTTGTGTTCATTGTTTTCTCCTATGTGCAGCTCTTCAGGGCTGTGCTGAGGATCCCCTCTGAGCAGGGACGGCACAAAGCATTTTCCACCTGCCTCCCTCACCTGGCTGTGGTCTCCCTGTTCCTCAGCACTGGCATATTTGCCTACCTGAAGCCCTCCTCCATCTCCTCCCCATCCCTGGATGTGGCCCTGTCAGTTCTGTACTTGGTGGTGCCTCCAGCCCTGAACCCCCTCATCTACAGCCTGAGGAACCAGGAGCTCAAGGCTACAGTGAGAAGACTGATGACTGGATGCTTTCAGGAATATTAAAGTGGTTGCCAATTTCTGCATATTACTTGTAATAAAAATCATCATTGATAATTCTGGTTGGTGTGGTTGTGTGGTTTTTTTTCCTCTTTTTTTAATACTATTGTGCACAATAAAAAGCCTTTTTTTGTGCCATTTCTCATTTTGTTTCTCCCCACCTTCCCTGTGGCCACAGACTCTGTCAATGACGAGCTGCATTCTTGGAGGCTTTAAAGGAAGTAAAAGATGTCTTAGCAGAGTTTTCTGCAGAGATGCCCTTTTGCTGCCTTCTCTGGAGCTACAGCAGCAATGTCTGTGTGCAGAGCTGGGGCAGATCAGTGCTGGCACAGCAGCTGTGCCCAGCAGCAGCAGCAGCAGCACTTGGTGTTGCCAGTGCTGCTGCCGTGGCCCTGCCCCGCTGCCCTGGTGGCCCTGGTGTTGCTGCAGGGCCTGAGTGGTCTCGGGGCCGGGCACAGTCCTGGGGGTGGCAGTGCCGGGGCTGCAGCAGGGACAGGCCATGGGCACTGCTGGGGCAGCGCTGACGCCTCAGGCCAGGGCCTGGGGGCTGCAGGCTCCTTGCCCAGGCTCTCTCAAGAACACGGCCAGGCCAATGCTCAGCACAGAAAAGCCCCAGGGTGAGCAGCCCCAGGCTGGCCGTGGGCAGGCTGGGGGCAAACAGCATGGCTGGGGCTCTGCAAGGGCCCTGGGGGAGAAGGGAAGGAGCAGCAGAGCAGGGGCTGATCCATCCCCAGTGCGCTGCACAGCCCAGGGCAGCGTCCCAGAGCGTCCTGATGGAGCTGCCAACAACATCCCCCCTCTGCAGCCCTGGCCTCTCCCCCAGCTCACACAGGTGCTGCATCCTTGCAGGCACAGCCACGGCAGCACTGGCTCAGGAGCCCCTGTTTGCATTGCACAGAGCAGGCGGGAGCACCCCCATGCTGCTGCTGTGGGGACATGAAACTGAGGGAGCACAAATGCCATCAGCCCCTGGGGCCAGGAAGGGCTGGGGGACACCAGGGAAACCACTCAGCTCTGTCCTGGCCTCCCCAGTCAGCCAGAAACTTTGTTCCCATCAGCTGGGAGTTTCCTGTCCCACTGCAGACGCTGTTGCTCAGAGCCAGGGCTGCCTGGCAGCCACCCCCAAACTGCCACAAGCATTTCCTTTTCATCACCTCTATTTTCTTTACTCTTTCCTGTTACAAATTTCTTCTTCTTGCCCAGCCCTGTTCCCTCCCCTGCAAACAGCCCATCCATGTTTGCCCTTTCCTCTCTGGCCCCACTCCCCATTGCAGTTCCTGACTTGGCCCCATGGGAACGTCCCTTGGGCAGCAGGATCATCCTCCAAGTGCTGCAGGAATTGTCTGCAGGCTCCTGCAGTGCCTCCTGCTGCTCCCTTGCCAGAGGCACCCCAGGCCAGGGGGGCACATCTGGGCTGCTGTGTCTGCCTGTGGGGCTCCCTGTTCTGGGCAATGAGGAGGAGCTGCAGAGGCTCTGCAGGACTGACAGGATGGGCTTTGGGGCTGGCAGGAGAAGCTGAGGGACCTGGGCTGCTGCAGCTTCTGAAGAGGAGGCCCAGGGCTCATCCTGCAGCTGCTCCAAGGGTGGTTTCAGATAATCACAAAATCAGTAAGGTTGGAAAAGACCTTGAAGATCATCAAGTCCAACCTGTGCCCTGACACTGCCTTGTCTGCCCTGAGCCTCCTCTTCTCCAGGATAAACAACCCCAGCTCCCTCAGCCCCTTCACACAGCTCTTGTGTTCCAGACCCCTCACCAGCCTTGTTGCCCTTCTCTGGACACACTCCAGCCCTCCATGCCCATACTGAATTGGGGGGCCCAGAACTGGACACAGCACTTGAGGTGCTGCCCAACCAGTGCTGAGCACAGGGGAAGAATCACTGCCCTGCTCCTGCTGGTCACACCTTTCCTGATTCGTAAGAGTGCCAGGGGTTGGATGAGGGAAATGGTGGGGATGGGGTGGGGGCAAAGTGTTCTTGATTGTCAGCCATGAAGGGTCTTGATTTTCATATCTGTTCAGACTGCAATAGAAGGTGCTGGGGGTCAATATCAATTGGATATTGCTGATATCAATCTATAAACAGGAAAAGAAAACACGACAAAACAGTTGTCTGAGCTTTTTTTTCCCTGATATAGCAGATTCACTTTGAACATACTTATGAAATCTGTTTAATTAACCACAGAATAACTGAAAACGTAGATTATTCCCTGGGGCTTTTCTTGCTCAGGTGTCTTGTAACAAGTATTTATGAGCCTTTGTCACTGAATTCCTGAACAGAATAGCTCAAGAAAGAAGAGGCCTCTGGAGGAGTAAAATTCATCATCAATCTCCAAGTGGCTGAGGATCCATCCCCATCAGAGCACCAATGAACAGAAATGGGCACAGCTTTGTGGCTGCCCCAGCTTTGGGATGGGCCCTGGGCCTGGAGCAGGAGCAGCTCTTGAGGGCCCCAAGGCCGGGGCTCTTGTGCTGCCCTGGGCACATGGGATGGCAGCAGGGGCTGCAGAGCTCTCAGCACCTGAGCCAGAGGGGAGCAGGGCAGCCAGGGAGCCTCCTTTGGCCTTGTCCCAGCACCTTCCCCCATGGCTGGGGCTGAGTCCTGTGTGAGCTGCAGCTGCTGCTGTGCCCTTGGCAGGGGCTGAGGCCATGGGGCCAGTGGCCAGAGCAGCCTGGGCTGAGCAGAGCTGTGGGGCCAGAGCCAGCTGGGCTGAGCTGGGGAGAGGCCCTTGGTGCTGCCCAGAGCTCAGGGCAGCTGGCAGAGCTTGCAGGGAGCTGGGCTGGGCTCAGAGAGCCTGCCCCAGAAACCATCAGTGTCCATCTCAGCCTGGCTGAGCGTGCAGGGGCAGGACTCAGGCCAGGCCTTGTGGGACAGGGCCAGCGCCTGTGCAAGGCATTGAAAACAGGCAAGTGCCCCAGAGAGGAGGCTGCTCTGTGCCCTTGGGGGCATGGAGAGAGCAGGGAGGGGGCCCAGGACATTTGTCAGTGCCAGCCTCTGTGCCCAGCCCTTGGCAGCCCTGGCTGCTGAGCCCAGCTTAGCCCTGGGCTGAGTTTGGCTGTGGCCCAGCTCCATCCTCCTGCGGGGCTCAGGGCCTGTTCCCGGCCATGGCCAGCCCTGGCCGGCCTCTCTGCTGGCCCAGAGGCCGGCAGAGCCCGGGGCAGGGCTGTCTGTGCAGGCCCACAGGTGCCAGGGGCTGTGCAGGAGCTGGCAGAGGCTGCCCAGCAGGGAGGCCATGGGGCACAGAGCCCCAAGGCTGCTGTTGGCAGCACGGCACAGGGGCTGTTTCCAGCCGCAATGCTCCTGGCCTGGGCTGGGCCTGCACAGGGGCTGGGCCACCATGGCTGGGCCAGCACAGGGCCACCAAGGGGCCACGCAGCCACTGCCCCAGCTGACAGCAAGGCCAGGCACACACAAGCAATTGCTGAGCATGGCCTGCGCTGGCCAGGGCTGACTGTGCCACAGGCAGAGCTCAGCTGCCCTTGGGGGCTGCAGGAACAGTCGGGAGCCCAAAGAGCCTCCATGGCTGTGCTGGAGACGAAGGCTGGAGCAGGGAAATGCAGGGCTGCTGCAGAATGGGGAGGGCATTGAATTCCAGCACACACCTCAGCTCTCTGATGATCCCGGCACCATGCTGGGCTCTGTTTCAGTCTGGAGCAGAGCAGATGTTGATGGGACAGGAGTCCTGCGGGGCTAGCAGGGACCTGCAGCTTGCAACATGCTCTGGTCTCCCTCAGGTGGTCTTGGAGAGATCCAATCCCTGCTGGGCACCTCAGGGCACAAGTGGCACTGCCTGTTCATGGGCACACAGCTGATGTCTGCCTTGAAAGGGGCACAGGTTTTAACAGTTGTTAGTTTCATAATATACAAGCAAAACTTTATTGTCTGGGTCACTTGAGTACTTTGAAGAAATGGCAAAGTTTTCCCACCAGAAGCAGGAATTTCCTGGATCTCATGGATTCTTCTACTCATGGCAGGAGAAGAAATTCTGATCTTCCTCTCTTCTTGAGCCACCAATGTTAAGTCTAATATTTCATGACCCCGTCCTTCAGGTGTTTCCAGTACTCCTGTTAAAATGGTCATGTCTAAGGACATCTCTTCATTTAGAGCAGCTGGATCTATGCCCTTCCCCTTGTTCCCGGATTTCTTCCTGCAGCTGTTCTCTGGTCATTCCAATGTGTGTCCTTCGACTGGCTTCATGCTTTGAGCTTCAGGGAGTTGCCCAATTTCTCTGAAGTTTAAATACCTCCCTAGTTAGCATCTTACATGTAGTTTTATCTTTTCTATCAACTCTTCTTAAGTCTCTGTCTAAAATCCTTCCTGTATGGCAATCCCTCGTGGATGGTGGACATGTCAGATGTTGCTGGGATGTCACAAAAAACTTAGAGAAGGGGTTTGATATTTCTTAAATTTTATCATGTTCACACTTTTTTATGTTTTCCATGAAGAGAAACCCTTCTCTACCTCTGAGTTTCATCAGTTCCTGGTCCCTCCAAGGACACAAAACTTATCACTTGTGGTTCCCACTTCAGGGGCTGCACTTGGACCTCCCTCCATAGCCAGAGCAGAGCTCCCTTGTCCCAGAAAGTGCCTGGCAACGGAGGGATGAAGGAAACAGGACAGGCTGTGGGGATCAAGGGCCAGGGCAGAGCCACGGAGAAGAATGACTTTTGCCTTGAATGGAGCTGTGCCTTCCCTTGGCTTTATTGGCTGACAATCAATGAACATCCCTCTGTGTCTCGAGCATCTCCTTCTCCAAGGAAAGCAGGTGGGAGTTGGAGACAAGGAGCTGAAAGCTGCAGGTGCAGCCTGAGCTGGAGGGAGCTGAGATTTGCACAAGGCTGGTCTGAGTGCCAGGGCTTGGATGGGGGAAATGGTGGGGTGGGGGTAGGGACAGAGTCTGATTGATTGTCAGCCATGAAGTGTCTTGATTTTCATATCTATTCAGACTGCATGAGGAGGTACTTGGATTCAGTGCCAATTGGAGATTGCATATATCAGTTTATTAAGAGGGGAAAAAAACCTAAACAGGACCTAAAAAATGTTTTCTCACTGTCTTTTTTAATAGAATATATTCAGTTTGAATAGGCTTCTGAAATCTAATTAGCCACAAATTATTTGAAATCTGAAATCAAATTATCCCCAGAGGCTTGGCTTGTTAAGGTATTCTGAATGTTAATGAGCCCTGGGACACTGAATTCCTGCACTGAAGAGCTGAAGGCTGAACAAGCCTCTGGAGCAGTGAAATCCAGCAGCAGCCTCCAAGTTGCTGAGGATGTCAGCAGCCCCCACTGAGGCCATCCCTGCCCAGAGACCGTGGGGGAATGGGCAGACAAGGAGAGCGTCCCTGGGGCTGGGGCAGCAGAACCCAGAGGCACCAGCGGCTCCAGCTGGGAAATGGAGTGTGGAATGTGGCTGGGAAAGCCCTGCCTGGGCTGTGCCAAGCAGGACAGACAAGCCCTGACTCCCATCCCACAAACAACCCTCTCAAGGAGACATTTAAAAGGAATTGCAATTGTTTGTGTACTCTGAGTTGGACTCCCTGGAGAAATACCAACGAGAGATCCTCAGAAGCTCAAAACAACAAAACAGCCTTTACTGGCAAACACAGAAAATCAGACAAACTTCAGCAAAAGGTTTAACATGATATTCAATCAACAAAAAAACACTTCTTAACTCAAAAACGTGGCCCATTCCACTTCAGAAACTGTAAGCCTGTTCAATTTAATTAAACTCAAAATTTGCAAGGGGGATGGAATTAGAAGAAGATACAGAAAGAAAGACAAAAACCATTTAGAAACACACACACACACAGCTACTAACTCCTGGACTCCAGCAGTGTTCAGATGGAAATGCCAAGAGGAGGTAGGGTCAAGATGTGTGCTTGCCTTGTGGTCAGCCTTCAATACCCCTTGGTCTTCCTGGGCCCTTCCCCCAGCTGGGGCTTGGGCTCATTTGGTCACTCAGGAGCTGGGCTGGGGCTCCAGAGGTGGCTGTGGAGCATTGCCTGTGCTGTGCCAGGGACTGGCAGCCACTGCTGGGCTGGGATAGAGGCTCTGGGGGGATTGGGGTTCCAGGCCAGGGCAGTGCTGGGGTTCCAGGGCAGGGCAAGGCTGGACCTGCCCCTTCCTCCCTCACAGACAAAATGTTTCCAGCCAACAATCTCCTCCAGTCTGTCACAATAGGGAATGTTGGAAGTGAAATCCCAGTTCTGGCCATGGCGCCTGGCCAAGAAGGACAGTCCTTTTCCATAAGAAAGGAAAGGACAGAGCCCCAGTGTTTAGAAGGCAGCTGAGTGCCTCACTAGGCAAGGGCCAGCCAGACTTGTCAGGAATGTCAGATTTTGTCTGGGAGCAGTCTTTCGATTTAGGGAATTTTGGAGGTGGAATCCCTTCTCCATGGGCACATGGAGAAGCAGGACAGTTCTTTCCATAGGAAGGAAAGCACGGAGCCTTCCCCAGTGTTTTGGGGACAGATGGGATGTAACCCTCATGAAACCACTGCAAGACAGACTTGTCCTGGCAATATTCTTATTGGAACAATTCCTGAAAATAAGGAAATTTGGAGGTGCAATCCCAATTCTGTCCATGGGTGCCTGGAGGAGGATAGTTCTTTTCCATTGGGAAGGAAAGCATGGAGCCCCAGTGTTTCAGTAGCAGATGAGAAGAGACCCTCAACATGCCAAGGTCAGCTGGACCAGTAAGGCAGTCCATGGGAGGCCAAACCAGCCAGACCTTTTCTGTGTTCCCTTGGTTTTGATGGGGTCCCATAGTGTCACAATGGCACCTTTGGTTCTAGAAGGCCCTGTAGTGTCACAATGGTCCCAATGATTCCATGAGGCCTTGCAGTGTCACAATGGTCTCTGTGGTTCCCCAGGCCCCACAATGTTACATGGCTCATCTGTGCCATGAGCTCTGCAATGTCACAATGGACCTTTGGACCCTGGGTGTTTGCTTTGTCATAATGGTCTCTTTTGGCTCCACAGTGTCACAATGGACCATTGATGACAGGAGGCCCTTCTGTGTCACCCTGGAGCTTTGGTTTCATGCAGTCCTGCAGTGTCACAATGGTCTCCTTTGGTTGCCCAGTGTCACAATGGACCACTGATGGCACAAGGCCCCACAATGTCACAATGACCTTTGGTTCCATGCAGCCCTGCAGTGTCACAAAGGCCTCTTGGTTTCACAAGGCCCCACAGGATCACAATGGTCCTCTTGGATCTGTGGAGAACCCCAGGGTCACAATGGTCTCACTGGTTCCATAAGGCCTCACAGTGTCACAATGCTTTGCATATTTCACAGGGCCTCATAGTGCCACAATTGTCTCCATGATCCTTTGAGTCCCCTGTGTGTCACAATGTCTCCACGATTCTTGGTGTGCCTCAGTGTCACAATGACCCCTTGGTTCCACAAGGCTGTGAAGTCTCTTAATTGTCTCTCAATGATTCCATGAGGCCTTGCAATGTCATGATGGGCTTTTGTCTCCATGGAGTCTCACAGTGCCACAATGGCCTCCAATGTTCCCATGACACCCCAAGATGTCATAACGGTCTCCACAGTTCCAGGACGCCCCGTGGTGTCACAATGGCCCCTTGGTTTGATGGAGCCTCACAGTATCACAACGATTCCTACATTCCATGGAGCCACAGAGCGACAGTAAAGTCCCGTTGGTTCCATGAGGCTCAGCAAAGTCACAGCGCTATCCATGATTCCATGAGGCCCCACAGTGTCACAATGGTCCCTTGGTCTCACAGGGCCCCACAGTGTCACCATGGTCCCTTGCTTCCATGGCCCCTGTGCTGCTGCATTCCCCCCTCCCCTTCTCAGGCCGCCCTGCCAGCTCAGAAATGCTCCTTAGGCCTCGGCCTTGGCCAACAGCCCCTGGGCTCAGCTCCTCTGCAGCTCAGCACAAACACTGCTCCAGGCACTGCTGCTGCCCAACCAGCTGCTGGTTTCTGGAGGAGCAGCCCTGGGAACTGGTTTTGTTCCCTCAGTGGCACAACATCCCTGTTCTCACAGTGCCAAAGAAAGCTGTTGATGCCAAGTGTGGCCAGGATGAACCATTGCTGTGACTGCAGCCCCTCTCTTGGGGCCCTACAAACAGCGCTGCAAAAGGAGCCCCTTGGAGCTCTCCTGGGCCAGCGACTCCCTCTGAGTGGGGCCTCTCCCAGCCGGGAACTCTCCCGTTTGCTGCACTCGGGGATCCTGAACAACGAGGGAGCCCGGGCTGATCCCCCCACTCCTCCAGGCTCAACCCTTCACCCGCTGGGGAGATGCCAAAGCATCCACAGGGAGCATTTCCCGCCCTCAGGGGAATTTCTCACAGGTGCCTTGCACTGACTCTTTGTGTCTGTGTGCACACAGGAGTGCCTGTGCTGGGGAAATGTGGCAGAAATGCTGCTCTCGGAGGGGTTGGAGTGCCTTGGATAGCTGAGTCAGTCAGGCCTGGAAGAAAGGTTAAGTCACAAGGTCTAAGTGAAGTTAAATTATCTAAGAGTTGTTCTTTTGCTAAGTCATTATGTTTACTATAAGTTAATAGCCGAGTTAAATAATATTAAATGTTATTCCTCTGTTAAATTTCAAAGTCATATGTTATAAATTAGGTTAAATACTGCTAAACTCTCTTCTTCTGCTAAATTGTGATGTTGAAGGTATCAGTTAAGGTTAAAGTGTAAGTCAAGTTCTGTTCAGTTTGAGCTCTGTTACACTTTTAGGCTGTATTCCTTTTATCCTTGCCCTCACTGTCCTTGTGTTACACACACACACATACACAAAGGGACAGTTTTTTGTTCATTTCTGGTTTGATTGGGTGGAGGTTTTTTTGGTTTTGTTGTTGCTTTGTTTCTTTGGTGTGCCTGAAGTGCTCAGTCAGGAGTGCCTCTTGCCAAGGAACTTTGTGGTGCTGTCATGTAATATTAAATCTGGTTGTTGCTGATCTCTTGTCAAGGATTTTTTCAGCGCTCTCAAGCCCTCATTTATAACAGGGTGAAGGAGCCCTGGCCCAGGCTCTGGCCCTGGGGGACACGGGGACGCTGCCAGGGGGTCCCTGTCCCCCTGTCCCACCCCCAGGGCCCCGGCCCCCCATCCCCGTGTCAGGCTCTGGGGTCGATCTCGTGGAACATCCTCTGGGGGAGGCTGCGGCGCCGGGGGCGGGGGGACCCAGGGGGACAGGGGACCCCGCTGTGCACGTGCAGCATTGGACTGCTCTGGGGAACTGTGAGGGGGGCTGGGGCAGAGTGACCTCCCCAGTGACCTCACACAGCCCCTGTGATGACACACAGCCCCTTTGTGATGACACAACCCTCATTATGATGTCACAGTTAATCTTGTGATATTACACAACCTACCCTGGGATGTCACACAGCCATTCTGTGATGTCACAACCCCTCTGAGATGTCACACAGATACCCTGTGATGGCAGAATCCATTCTATGATGTCACAGAGCCTACTCTATGATGACACAGGCAACTCAGTGATGACACACTACTGCTCTGTGATGTCACAAAGCCCCTTCATGATATCACAGGGCCAGTGCTAGGATATCACTCTGCAATATCATAAAGCTCCACTGTGTTGTCCCAGAAGATTCGGTGATATCACAAAGTTACCCTGTGATGTCACAGTCTGTTCTGTGATGTCACAGCTGGCTCTATGATGTTGCTCCGTCACCCGGTGAGGTCACAACCCACTCTCTGATGTCACAGAGCCACCTTCCATGATGGCAGACTCTGCTCCATGGCCTGACATCCTACTCTGTGACATAACAGAGAGTTCTGTGATGTCACAACACCCTCAGTGATGTCACAAAACCCTCTCAGTGATGTCATACTGCTACTCTGTAATGTCACAGCACACACTTTGACCTCACACCCTTTTTTATGATGTCATACTGCCGTGCCATGATGTCACAGCCTGCTCTGTGATGTCACACAGAATCCCCTCTAGGATGCTCTAGCTGCTCAATGACCTCACACAACAAATTCTGTCATGTCACAGACCAACCTGTGACCTCACACAGCCCACTCTGTGCTGTCACACAGCCCCTTGCTGACATCACAGCTGCTCTGTGCCTCCATGACACAGCCACAGAGGTGCCGCTGTGACACAGCCCCCTCTGGGACATCCCCCAGCCCCTGCCAGTGCTGAGCCCCTGTCAGCTCTGGCTGTGCCCTGCTGGTGTCCCTGAGCTGCCCTGGCAGTGCCCCAGCCCTGCTGGGCTGTGCACAGGAGCTGCTCCTGGCCAGAGCTGTCTCTCTGCAGCACTGCCCTTGCCAGGAGCTGCCTCTGGGCCAGGAGCCCAGCCCAGCTCAGCAGCACAGACACAGCACAAGGACTTGAATGACCCTCTGGGGCTTTGGTGCTCTTTGCATCAGACTCAGTCCCTCAGAGTGTGCTCAGAAACCTCTTAACAACTCAAACTGAAAGTGAAAAACACAGAAGTTTTCTTGAAGGGTTAATGGGTCCCATTGAAGGACAGGTCTGAGAAAGTGTCCCCAGATTTCAGGTAGAGCAGAACACTGGAGGCAGTGATGACAGGTGGGGACAAGCAAGGGAAAGGTGTCTCTGATGCTGAGCAATCCTGCGCCTCTGTCCCTGCAGGCTGTCATCAGCCCCCTGCTGCCCCACCTGGCTGGCCCCTTCCTTTGCTGACAGCTCTGCCTCCTGCCTGCCTCTGCCTGCCCACACAAAGCCTTGGGCTGCTCCAGGCTCCTTCTGGGGGATGTGTTGCACCACAGCCCTTCCCTGGCAGGGAAATTCCTTTCTCCTGCTGTCCAGTCTGGGCATCCCCAGCTGCCCTTGGTGCCATTATCTCTTTCTCAGGATCATTCCCACTATGAAGAAAAGCTCCAGCCTCTCTGAAACCACCCTTCAATCCCTCCCAGGCTACTCCTGTTCTGTCCTCAGTCTCCACACCACTGAGCCCAGAGCCATCAGCCTCTCCCTGCTGGTTATGTGATGAGGCCTCCAAACCCCATCTTGGGAGATGTTTGGGTCCTCACCAAGATCTGTGAAAATGGAAAAATAGTGGTCAAAGTTATTTTATTACAAATCTTGCAGTGACAGAACAAAGGCCAATATCTTTGAACTGAATAAGGGTGGATTTAGATTTGTTAGAAGGAGGAAATAGTTTACAATGATGATAGTGGCACAAAACTCTAACTGTTTTTCCAAAGAAGGGGATCCCCCATCCCAGGAATTGGGAAATCTCCCAATCCTAGGAACCCAAGAGCAGGAGCTTTGTACAGCCTGACCCAGCGAAACCCTCTCATCCCCAAGGACAGAATTCCTGTTGTGTGGGTTCTCTGATGTGCTGGGTGCCCTCACTACGCTTCTGGCCAGAATGTCTGCTGAGGGCAGCCAGGCTGCTGCAGGGGCAGTGACCTCACAGCCATCACCATGGCAGCCCTGTCCCCTGGGCCTGGCTCTGCCCTTTCCTCTGCCCCTGCCTTGTCTCTGCTGGCATGAAGAGTTTTCTCATTCATATCTTGTCCCCAAGGTGCTGGGGCCAATGGCTTCCCAGGCAGGCTCCTGGAGCAGAAGTGGCTTTTCAGAGCCCAGGCAGAAATGAGCCCTGAGGCAGCAGCTCTGCAGTGCTGGCCACCAGGCCAGGCTGCCAAGGGAGGCTTCTGGCCATGCCCTGCAAGCAGCTGCTGCTGCCAAGGTGCCTTTGGTGCCTCAGGCTCTGCCTGGCACAGCTCCCAGCACGGCACTCTGCCCTTGTGCCCGAGCCCTTCCCTGTGCTGGGGCTGGCCTGGGGCTTTTCCTGCAGCGGGACCTGCCCTGCTCCTGGCACAGGAAAGGCAGTTCCTGCTGGAGCAGGAGGCTCTGTCTGCCATGGGCTCCAACAACTCCAGCCTGGCCCTCTTGACTTCAAAATTGCTTCCTAGAGCACCATATTCCAATAATTGTTATAATTCCAGTACTATGGTGAAATAACTGTGGTTAAGATCTTTCTGACTAGTCATGATCACAATCCATCAGGGCTGTATTTAGGTAAATTTATCTGTCATTCCATCAGTAATCCTGTGGGACAAATTGCATTAAGGTTCAATTCCACCTGTCCAATCTTTACACCTTTGACAAAGTTTGGGGCTGGGATGGGATCCAACCACTCCCAGTCTCTTGTATTAAAAGGAATTTTAGAAGTCTAGGGGCCCTGCAGGGGTATGAGAATCCATGGTGGCTGTTGGGGGTCATTTCTCCACCTCATGTCTCAACAGAAATTTCTCCAATAAAGAAATAAAGCTTTTGCCTGAAGCTCCTACTCTGCCCATGACAGGAACCCCTGTGAGTGTCTGGGACATCCTGGCTCTTTGGCAGCCTGGGGACTCCTGGGATGTCACCGTGGAGCTCCAGTGCGTGCCTGTGACAGATCGGTGCCTTTGCAGCCCATGGTACCCTGGGATGTCACCATGGAATGGCTGTGACTGCCTCTGACCACACAGCTCTTTACCAACCCCAGAAACCCCTGGGAGGTGTCCATGGAGCCCCTGTGTCTGCCTGTGGCATTCCAGCTCTTGAACAGCCTGGAGACTCTTGGAAAGTCCCCATGGAACCCCTCTGAGGGCCTGTGACAAATCTGATCCTTAGTGGGCAACCATCACCAGCCCCCTGTTGCTATGGTCAGTTTTCATGGCAACCATCACCAGGCCCCTGTTCCCCCAGATCCACAGAACTGGCTGAGCTGGGAGGGACTCATCAGGATCCTGGAGTCCAACTGCTGGCCCTGCACAGCACACCCCAACAATGCCAGCCTGGGCCTGTGTCGTGGTTTGGCCCGGAAATGTGTTTTTGGAAAGGTCTAAGTCGGGCCAATCAGTGGCCAAATTCAAAATTGGCATGTAATGTAGCCACTGAGGATCTGGATACGCCTCTGAGAACACACGGGGGTTAAAAGCAAGAGATTCCCAGAGAACTTCCTCTTTGGGAATCCGGCGTTGGTGAGTAGAGTCTGGCCTCTCCCCTGCCCAGCTGCGTCTGGGTGGGGGAGGGGGAGGCCATGACAGGGAGGATGCCGGGAGCCCCAGAAGGTGCAGAGGTGGAGGAGAACATGCAGGGGTGGATGAGAATTGAGATGTCTGGGCAGCCCCCCCGGAGAGAGGGACAGAGATTGTGCTGGCAACTCAGCCGGCCAGAAGCGGGGGATGCATCGAGAGAGGTGCCCGGCAGATGCGGGAGTCCTTGGGCAGGCAGAAGTGAAGATTTTAACCCCTTTGTAGACTAATAGAAACCTTACAAATACTGAATCCTCCTGAATCAGGATGAGGTGAGAGAGAGATGAGAGATGGGCAAGCGTGAGGAAAGCTGGAAGAGGAGAGAAGAATCCTGAGTGGAAGAGATGATGGAGTGGCCTTGGGCTGGACTCTTTCTTGTATAGCCATGGACAGACCCGTGTTTTTTCCCTGTGACCCAGAGACTGTATTTAGGGGGAGGCAACACCCGGGAGTCAAGAGTGAAGCAGCGGCGTGAACAGAGATGGCTGAAGGGGGTGTGAGATGCCCTCTGTCTCCACAGAGAGGAAGATCTCTGTTCATGAGGCCCCTCGGCCCCAGGGGGTGAAATTTGGGGGGGACTGGTGTCCCAAAGTTGAGAGACTGCTGTTTCTGGAAGTGAGTGGAGCATCTTTAAACGGAGAGCCCTAAAGGCAGTCCTGGCCCGTGTCCAGTGGTGAGAGCACTGGACATGGGGGGGGGGAGAAGTCACGAGGGCTGATGTTCTCTGAGTGGGGCCATGGGTGACATGGAAGCACAGGAGGTTTTAATTGTGCTTCCGGGGGAGGCCTATGAGGCAAGGGGGGACTCCTCTCTCCCTGATGGATTTGAGGGTTGATAATTTGAGGGGTGGTGAATCTGTGGAGAAAAGGGAGGGGGAGGAGGAAGGTATCTGGAAGGTTTTTATTTTTAGCTTGGTATGTGTTCCTTTCTAGATTTGTATGAATAAAGTGTTGTGTTTTTCCCTCCATCCCGAATGGGAGCCTGCTTTGTTCTGTTCCCGGGTCACATCTCACAGCAACCATTTTGGAAATATACCCTTCATGGGGGCCCTGGCATTGTGCCAGGGTCAAACCATGACAGCCTGGCAGCGCTGGCCAAACGCTGCTGGAGTTCAGAGAGCCCTGGAGCTGGGAGCCTTCCCTGGGGAGCCTGGGCACTGCCCCAGCAGCCTCTGGGGAAAAACCTTTTCCTGAGATCCAACCTCAGCCTGCCCCGACTCAGCTGCAGCCGTTCCCTCCAGTCCTGTCCCTGGGCACCAGAGGGAAGAGGTTCCCACAGCCCCAGCCAGGGACCCGCACCCAAGGCTGTTGCCATGGCCACTGTGATGGGAATACGACCTTTTTGTTCACTAAAAACAGGAGGGAATATATTGTAAATAAGTAACTGTCAGTTGGAATGTGATAACTGTGAGGGGAACACGACCTTGTTGTTCACTAGAAACAGGGGGGAATATAGTGTAAATAAGTAACTGCCAGTTAGAATGTGATAACTAGCTTACGAACTTGAGAAACCGCAAAAGACAAACACTGTTGAGCTAATCAACCACAAGTTGTTCCAAGTCTTAGGCTCAAGGACTTCATCAGCGACCACCAGAAGGCAGGAGAAGACCCCCTGGCAGCAAGGCGAACATGCGCGGAGAGAGACACCGGAAGGAGGAAGGATGGGGGCATAAAAGGAGAACGGAACGACCCTCAGCGCGGTAGTTGGTGGAGCGAGGACTCCCCTGCCGCCCAGCGCTGCATTTTGCTTTCTCTTTTCTGTAATAATAAATTGGCTTTTAATTGGCTCCGATAGCCTGTTGTGCTCATTTATAAC